>NW_021604636.1:2499516-2591756 GCF_004785775.1 Grammomys surdaster | reverse complement strand
GGGAGAGAGAGGGGAGGGGAAGGGGGAGAGAGAGGGGAGGGGAAGGGGGAGAGAGAGGAGAGGGGAAGGGGGGAGAGAGAGAGAAGAGAGGGGAAGGGGAGGAGATGGGGAGGAAGAGGAAGAGGAAGAGGGGGAGGAAGAGGAAGAGGAGGAGGAAGAGGAACAGGAACAAGAAGAAGAACAAGAAGAGGAGGAGCGGGGAGGGGAAAGGAGGGGGAGGAAGAAGAGTTGAAGCCATGTCATTCAAACTGCTGCCAAAGGGTAGTGGCAATGACATTTTATGCTAAAACCTAAATGAGTAGCTTTGACTCTACACAGAGCTAGGGAAGAGTCTCCAATCATAAAAAACATTCCCTGAGACAGAAGAAAGAAGCTTGCCCAGTTCACAGCAGAGGGGATGACAGGCCTCTAAATGCAGTAGAATGAGCAAAGTGTAAAGTGTACATAAGGTACGAGAGCCACAAGAGCCACAAGACAGGACCAACCACATGCAATACCACAAGAGATGTTATCTTTAAGTGATCAAAACTTTTTCAACCAGAGACAGACAATGAGGTCTGTTTTGTTTTTCTATAAATGTCTTGTATATTTATTTAAGGTCCTAGGCTTTGTTTACAAGTGTCAGTAGGCTATCGTGATCCATTTCTCTTTGTGATATTCTGGTCTGTATTTTTTTTAAAGTTCCTAGTAACAAATACAAAGAGAAATGGATAAGGAAGACTATTATAGAATCATGGCCATTTATGGGCAGTGTGGGTAGCTTAAACAAGGATGGTAGTAGCAGAGACAAAAGGAATAGCCAGTGGTAATTAAGAGTGGAAAGTGGTCCCCTTATTTTTTGCCTTTAACAACCAAATGAAGGGTTATAGGGCGGACAGAAGGAATTTAAAGAATAATTTTGGCCACAACCAATCCACACCCAGGAAGCCAATTGGGGTGAAGTGCAGACTGGGCCTATGACAACCTCAAATGTTCCCATCTAATCTAACGTCTTTCTCCCTCAGTTTAAGCACTTGACTCAGCACTACAGCCCTCTGCCTCCAGGATGTGATGACCCCCTGGTTCTCTTTGCTAGCTGACTCTTGACTTGCTGTATGATGTTTACTTTAACCAGGCCTTCCTATTTCCACTCTCACCATGGCCAAGAATCTGTTGTCCCTTGCCCCATCTCACCACAGATGTCTTCTTTATTCATAGAGGTGCAGTGACCACGGAAGAAGCTCCGAAAGGAGACTGAGGGGCAAAAAGGCATGTCTACTAAACAGGAGTCATGAGTGACTTAAATCCATAGGACTCACCTGTCATGGGTCCAGAACAAGATGGAAGAGCTCAAAGACCTGGGAAGTGTAGGCAGTGGTCTGATACCGCATTTGTCAGGAACAGTAGGGTGGTATTATAACACAGGCATGCTGGTCCCCAAACTAAAACCTTTCAATCACAGTACACTGACTCCCACCATCCCACAGATACAAAACTAAAAGTGGTCCCCAGAATGGTATAAATACACTATGAGTTAACAGGGATTCCAAAACCACCATATACAGCATTTCATCTATGGAATAAAACATGTGGATAACTCTGCACTTTACTAATGACCCTTAGGAGTAGAGAAATTTGTGAACAAATGAGGGATCTCAAGTCTTCCATTTGTATTTATTTTCCCTGTGGCTTTGAAAATTATTAAAAATGAGACTGCAAGAAAGCCTATGGAGGCAAGGGAGTCTCCCTTTGTCTTCATTCTCATACCACTTCTAAATTAACCCAGAATCCTTCTTTCTGTTCCTTTGCCAGGGCCAAAGCCTATGATCACTTCCTAGGTTCTCCCTTGATCTGTCCTTGAAGTTCATAAAGAAAATTCCTCAGTGTGTTCATCTCTTATTTGAATACACGGGTATTATTTACACAATAGAATTCATTACTCTTCTATGCAAATTAACATTTTCTCCAAAGAAATACATGAAAGTCTGAGGAATTATGTTAAGAGACACATTTATCCTGAATAATGAATGACTCCAATTTTTTCTCCCCTGATAGAACATAGTATATACCCCTGAGGAAAAAGAACAAAACAAAACAGAAGCCAAGCTTTTAGAAAGTGAAAAATGAATATGGACTGCAAATGTGCCTTCAAAATCCAAACAAGTTTTGGAAGTAATTTGCAATCTAGAATCCTCTGAAGTAAGTGGCAATGTGCCAGGAACACTGTAGAAAGTAAAGAGACAGCCATCTTCTGCTGTACAGGAAGGCAACGTACACAAGGGAGAGATGACCCTGAGTAGAGAGCTCCCATCATCAGATGCCAGCGTGCTTCATGAAGCTCAAGACAATGAACCCTGATGCTGATCACCTCAGAAAAGTGGCATGCACTGAAACTACTACTTAGTAAATGGGCTTAGTGTAAAATACATGAATTAAAGCAAACATTAAGAACCATACACAAAGTCAGACAGCAGATTAGCGGTCACCACATGTCACACATGTCTGTTAACAGTTAGCTTTGGTGTGCTCTCAACTGCACACTCTGGTGCAGCTCTTTTTTATACTTGAGGTAGTTTGTTTTGTTTTGTTTTGTTTTGTTTTGTTTCACCTGTCTCTCTATTCCACACCTACTGAACCTGTGCTTTCCAGAACCTCCCCAACACTAGCTGAGCAGGCAGTGTATCTAAGGCCCTCTGCCCCCTTGACCACAACTGTTTCAAAGCTGGATGTACAGACTTTTGTCAGTTTTTACATACTGAATCACCACTAAGAGAGCCAAGGGACAGCCATTGGTGAACAACAATACAGAACGTAAGAGGACAAAGTGAAGTTATAAGAAGCACGGGCTAGATGATGCATCTGTAGGAGGAAAGAGCAAAGTTGATTGCTCTGTTTTTTATATGGTATTTTTCCCCCCTGACATTTTAATTTGCAATTCCAATTTCTCATGAGACCAGTGAACTTTTGTTCTTTGGATACTAAAACAAAACTTTCCAAGCCAGTTCATGTAAGGTTCTGTTTCCCCTAAAGAATCAATACATGGCTAAACTACCAAACAAAGTCCATTTGCAGTATCCCCACCTTCTCTCAACTGAAGAGATTTCTTCACAGTTTTCCAAAGGCATATTGACAGAGTCTAAAAGTGGCAGGGAAGAAAATAGCTAATTTTGTGCACCCAGCAAAGGAAACATGTAAAGAATTCATTTCCCCCTGTCCTTCTTGGGGACATTATTCTTCAAGGATATCTGTAAGGAGTCCAAGTTCTCCGTGGAAAGTGCTTTTGTGAGCACCTATTGAGAAGCCTTGGCCCTTACAGCCTGCTTTAATGGTAATACAAAGATCTACACACTCTTACATTCTCTAAAATAATAATATCCGTCAAGTAGCAGCACTCAAGAGTAACAAATGGCTGTTACAGAGAGAGATTCGTTTGACATTAATAATAAAGCAAGTATTGTTTCTATTATTCTTCCTGCATATGTGTGTGTGTGTGTGTGTGTGTGTGTGTGTGTGTGTGTGTGTGTGTGTTTCATTTCACATTACATGGAATTTTGTAGAATAGCTTGGAGGGCCTAAATGCAATTTATGATATTGTTTTCATATGAATATGACCAGACTTTCAAAGGGCTAATTCTTAGACATTTGAAGCATAATCAATATGTAATGTGAGGATTTCATGTGTTGTTTCATCTGAGGAAATTCGATTATGAGTGGTTTCAGATGATACCAAGGAATTATACTTGTCAGAAAATAATAATATTTAGGTTATTGTTTTTTTCAATGTATTTTTCAGGGCACACATTTAAAAACTAGGTAGAGCTACAATGACAGAATGCCTGATAATAACTCCCAAATATTCCTACAACGAAAATCACATATTTTAAAAAAGAATAGATGAAGTAAATTGAAGAAAGTCTTGATAACCACTAAGCCTGGAAACTAAGAGCATGAGGGTAGAATTTCTTTCTATTTCTATGCGTGTTGGTGAAATGAATATAGAAAAATACACATTAATACTCAGGACCACACATACAGGCTTAACACATGCATGGTGAGATACTTATTGGCATCACAGTGACATAAAAGGATGTTTGACTTGGAGACAGAGATCTAATCATCTTTTTAATTATCATTGACAGAGTAGAGGAAATCCAAGTCAATGAATATGGAAAACTAATGACAAGTATTCAGGAGACATTCCTGGTTTTCCTGAGATATATTTTAAAAGGCTGCAGGAGCCAAGGGTTATGGTTCTCACAATTACTCCCAGCTCTTGGGAGGCAAGCACAGGTAGATCTCTATGGATTCAATGCCAGGGTTATCTATATAGTGAGTTCCAGGTCAGCCTGGGCTACATAATGAGATCCTACTAAAAAAAGAAAGAAAGAAAGAAAGAAAGAAAGAAAGAAAGAAAGAAAGAAAGAAAGAAAGAAAGGAAGGAAGGAAGGAAGGAAGGGAAAGAAAAGGAGGGAGGGAGGGAGGAAGGGAGGGAGAAAAATGTTACAGAACAGACCAGAAATAGTATGATAAGCCACAAAGCACATAAAAGTATTATATTTTTAGATGCACTATGCATACCTGGTCTGGAGCTAATCATCTTCCTCACTGTTCCCCTACGTACTAGATTGACAAGTCAGACTACCATGACCAACTACTATATTCTAATATTACCCTGGGATATTTGTCAAGAACCTTGAACAGCATATGAAAGTTGGTTACTAAAGATACTAACAAGCATGTGTTTGAACATGCTAGCTGTTTAAAGTATTCCTTCCTTTAAAATCTGTGATCTAGAAAAGTTACTTAAACTCAAAGTGATTTTCATTATGTAAAGAAACGTAATTTCTAATTTATGATAGAAATTTGCTAGGAAATTTAATGTAGCTCATCATTTGATTAATTTTTCATGTCAAATTTGGGAGAGCAAAGCTATAGAGGAAAATCATAGAGTTGTAATTCAGAAAAGGGAGAAAAAGGGAGAGAACTGCCACGTCCTTAGATAAAGGGAGAGAACTGCCACGTCCTTAGATGAATATTAACACATGACATTAGTCTGCTATGCTGTTTTATAGGTGGACCTGTAGCTAAGAATGTTTGTAAGAGTATTCCTCACACTAGTTAGGTGGTCCTTTCTGTCTTTGGAAATTGTACCTTCCTGAAAAATATACTCCTATCAAATCCTCAAGACATACAAATGCCAGGTCCCAACTACATCACTGTTAAACACCTAGCAACGCTTATACACAATTTACAGATCTGTGGAAGTAGGGCAGTAGATGATGCCAAGCCTCTCCCTCAACTCCAGCATTCGATGACACAGTTTTTCACTGGGTTGAAGCTCTAAAATGTCCAGGCACTTTATTCTGCATTAGCTATCCTAGACAGTCCTGGGAGGTAACTGACCAGAACCCACACACAAGCTGTGAATAGGCTCAAAAATTACCTAAGGCCTAGAAAACAAGACAAGAAATGATTCCTCAATGAAGACCAAAACCTCTTTTTTTTTTCCTATTCTTCAAGTAATGGGTCTTTAGCATCTGCCAGTAAAAAATAATTTCCTAGCAAATTTCTATCATATATTAGAAATGACATTTCTCTACATAATGAAAGTCATTTTTAAATGTAACTTTTCTAGATCACAGATTTTAAAGGAAGGGATACTTTAGATAGCTATTATTGTCAGACACAAAGAAATGGCCTTACAATTTCACATGATGAACATGAGAAACAGAAAGAGAGAGACAGAGACAGACAGAGAGAGAGAGAGAGAGAGAGAATAAAGAAGCAATGTTCACCCTAGCTCTCCTGATAAAATAATACTGAAACCACACGGCACTACACGATTAGGCACATCTTACTTGCAAAGGAGACAATCCCCCACCATCGTGGCTCCAGTGCAATATACCAATCACATATCATGTAAGTATCTCAAGATGCTTTTTAAAAAGCGTACTTGTAGCCTGGAAAGTGATTTTGACTGTGGCTTTGAAAGGCCAAATGAAACTTAATATTTCTAGTCTGGATTCTCTCAAAGGTTTTGGACATTCATTTGTTAATAACAAATAACAATTCTTTGCTCTTCCTGGGGAGAGAAAAGAGTTCTATCATGTCTGGAATGCTTTAGCAAATGCAAGAGACTACGAAGGAAAGAGTAATATTCCTACATTTCATCTGTAAGTAATATTGGGAGGTGCAGTGTAGTCACAGTGTCATACATATCATCTCAACCAAAGGCTGCATATATTGAGGCCAGAGGTACTATCTTATAGCAAGGGCATGGGGGCATACATGTGTTTGGCAAAGGTACTAAGCCTAGGGAAATTGCGGATGTAGAGAGCCATGAATTCTCAAAGCCTCCTCTTTCCAAAGAACTTAGAATGTGTAAAGTAATTACCATAAAAGGAGCAATTCTCCATGCAACATCTAGGAGAGGTAAAAAGAGAAACAAGAAAAAAGAGAAAACCAATCTTTCTCGACAGTGGGATATCCCCTACATGAAGCTGTCAGTCCTGGCCCTAGGGAGACATTTACAAAAATGTCTTTGGGAGACATGACACCCCTCAGGGACTGGACCCAGTAAGTCAGTCAACTTCAGCTCCTAAGTAGTCTCAGCTGCCTGTGAGTGTGCATAACGTTCTCTGTCAGGCTAGATACAGCCTGTGGGGCAGAGGGAATCCGCTGGAGTGAGCAGCATGTCACCTTTTCCCTACTTTTGAACTTCCGAATATGAAACCCACTGCCCTTCGCTGGAACGCCTGCCTCCACCTGGGTCTGAGGCCTAACTTGCTCTTGTTCTCTTTGAATCTCACTCTCTCCCCCTTTGCTGTGATAAAATATTATAACAAAAGCAACTTAAGAAGGAAAAGGTTTATTTCAAATAACAATTCAAGGTTACAGTCCATCATTGCCAGGGAAGACACAGTAGCCAGGCTTGAAGTAGTTAGTCCCATTGCATCCGTGAGAAAGACAGAGTGATGGATGGATGCATGCTTGCTCAACGTACTCACTTTTCTCCATCTTCCCCAGTCCAGGATCTCTGCCCAGAGACAGTTTCCACACACAGTGAGTAACCTTCCCAATTTAATAAGACCAAACCAAGATGATCCCTGCAGGTATGCCTTGAAGCCCATCTAGATTAGTTGAGCATGTTGGCATGAACACAGTAATATCTAGTCTTCCTTTGTATCCTGAACCCAGCTTGCTCTACTAGTATTTCTTTTACACAGAAGTATCCTGTGTTCATTCACAAAATAAAGCCTTGCCAGACAACTCTTTGTACTGTTCTTCCTCTCCATCACACACCCTAGTTTTGCCAATTCTTTGTCTTGGGGCAGGAGGACTGTATCTCTGCCTGACCAGATGTCTACTGTCTAGGATAATGTGAGAAATGTGTGGCTTGAAGAAATTGTTAACTAAGTTCCCCCCTGAATATTACAGAAACATCATTCATATTCTTGCCCTCCCAGGATGAGAGAAACACCCGTACAAAGCCCACAGTTAAATCCGTCATCCTTGACCCTGTACCCAAACTCTGAGTGCTTGTATATTTCAGGACAGCTATGTGCAACTTTACAGTCAAACTTCAAATCTCACTCTGATGAAAAGGCTTTTTTAAATGGACCCTCTTAATCTCTCCCAACTCACTATCAGGTTCCAATACTCTCCCCTAAAATTCGTATATACAGACAGCTATGAAAATTTCACTTCCAAAAGTCAGACATCATGGGTTTCATTTGTAAAACTGGGGACAGTTAGTTCCCTGGAGCTTACTGGGCAGCCAGTCTGGCAAAATTGGTGAGTTTCAGGTTCAGTGAGAGATACTGTCTTAAAGAATAAGGTTGGGGTGGGGGTTACAAGATGGCTCAAGTCTGATGACCTGAATTTGACCCCTGGCACCCACGGAAGCAGATAACAATTCTAAAAGCTGTCCTCTCCTCTAAACTTCACATGGAAATGAATGTAAGTACAAGAGAGAGAGAGAGAGAGAGAGAGAGAGAGAGAGAGAGAAAGAATATAAATATGTAAATAAATATTTAAAAACAGGGCAAGGAGTATTTGAGGAAGACACTTGTCATTGACTTCTAGCCTCTTAAACCACACATTACACAGTGCTTGCACACCTATAAAACTCCTGCACACATACCTCCTACTGCTATCTACTGCTGCATGGTAATAAGCATGTCTGCTCCTCAAAGTATTTCCTCCCTTCCCCTAAGTAAAAGTACATCACTGAACCAATCATTCATATATAAAATTTCTCCTACTTATCTCTCTCTCTCTCTCTCTCTCTCTCTCTGTGTGTGTGTGTGTGTGTGTGTGTGTGTGAGTGAGTGTGTGTGTGTGTGTGTGTGTGTGTACATATTCATGCCTCAGAATCCATGAAGAAGTTTGAGAACAACTTTTGGGAGTAAGTTATCTCCTTTACGGGTCTCAGGAATCTAACTCAGGTTCTCCGGCTCAGTAGTGAACGCCCTCAGCTACTGAGCCATTGCTGTCCCTGTCAGATTGTTTACAGAACTTTCCTTTAGTAAAGGAGGTTAGCCTTATATGAAATGTGTTTAAGGAAAAACACCATTAAATAGCAAACAAAAAGCCAATCCCCTTCTCACCTGATACTACAGTCCCACCCCTTCCAATTAAGACTGATGTGAAAGTGATGCCCTTTATCACAGGTACCTGTCCTGGCTCCTTAGTGAGTGACAACAGCAGTAACAGGTGCACTTTCACCCCTATTCTCTCCTAAGAACCCAAGAGGGAATTTTGGATATTCCTACTACACAGCTGAGGAAACTGAATCCCAAAAGGAACATCAACTCAAGAGCCCTCTTTAGTCAAGGGAGATGTAGCATGGGCCAAGCAAATTCTCTTTTGATGCTTTTTTTTTTTTTCCTCAAAACTCTTGGAGTCTGTGTGGGCATACGCCTCAGAAGACATGAGAATTTCACAGATTTGGAAGTACATACCTGTTTCTTCTTTGAATTTGCTCTGGGAAACAGGCCTGCTGACAGCACAGATGTAAGTGGAGAGCAGCAGAGCTCAGGAAAGGGGTTGGGAATGGGTGGCATTTCCAGAACATCCAGATCTTTTCTCCTACACCAAGAGAACATAGGATGTCATTTACATAGAACAGAATTTAAAATGTAATTTCTGTCAGGGGAAAGAGCATTGCTAAAGCTAATGTCTACCTCTTGGTGACAAGGCTAACACTATATACGTAAGTGTACGGGAAAGGCTAGGATGGAGTATCCATGGGTCAAAATAAAATATGCCAATTACCACAAATAATTCTGTAGCACCTCCCCCACCCCACCTCACAGAAAAAGAAAAAAAAAAAAGAAGGGAAAAACAAACCCTCAGGAGGCATGGACACTCCATTTCCTGTACTTAGGTTTTTCCTGAACACCGACACAGGCTACATCATGATTTATGCAAACATCACCCAGAGGAGTACGCCATTTCCTGGCGCCCATTAAATTGACAAAATTTGTAAGTTACATCCAGTGAATTCATCCCCAGGATTTTTTTTTTACTCATCACTGCTGGAAGTTATGATTTATTAAATATAAGTGCGGTTCATCTCACTTCGAATTTCATTCACAATGTTGCCCACACACCGTCTGCTAATTTTTCAAGTGCTTATAGATACAGAACATCAAGGCAGTCCTTCTGGGAAGGTAAGTCAATAGTCTGTGTTAACAGGAATGTACGCTAGGCCACTGGGGAGTTATTTTAACTTGACTGAAGTCAGAGCGCTTTGCAATCCTGACAAAGAAGCAGGAGTGGTATTTACATGTGTGACTGCAAAAGGCCACGGATTCTTAAGCTGTTCTCGCCTGCCTTTTTCTTTCCTAAGGTCTGACAACTCCAAAGGCACTTAATCATTGCTGTGGAGATGAGAAATCTTGAAAAGCCTCTGTTTGTTCCTGTGGAACAGAAAGACTGCTCAAATGTCAATTTCTGCTCTGCCTCTCTGGGGTCCTTGGAAGACTCTATCTACGTGGGAGGCGAACAACACATTCAAGCTAGGATTTTTGAAGCCTATAGTGTAATAGGAAAAGGGCCACCCAGCAGCTGAGTGTGGTCAGTCTGGAGTGTGGCCTCTTGGTTCACACCAAAGGGCAAAGGTGAGACAGACGGCTCTCCAACCACCCCGTGATGCTATTTATAACAGGGCACCTGGAGATCGCGATGCCCTGCTGACCCCGCGGGAGCCGGCTGCAAGGGAATTGTCTTCAGACACTTTCCAAACTTGGTCGGGCTCTGGGCACACACTCACCCCTGGGCGGCCTCTACACCCCACGGCGGGTTGCTGATCCGGGCACCCCCCACGAAGCTGCCTACCTGTCTATAGCACCGCGGAGGGTCGCATCGGAGGCAGGGGACAGCGCCTGCAGTCCAGGGACTTGCGCCGGGTCCTGGGCGTCTCCCTTGCCCTGGGCAACGCGGCACACCTGTACTGCCAGCGGCGAATCCTGGGCTCCTGCCCGGCCCGCGGCGCTCTGCCCGTCTTGCTGGGACGTAGTCATAGTCGTAGGCCAGGGGTCTAGGAAGTCATCGACCGGGAGGCGAAAGCGACGAAGGGCTGGGGTCCAGCAGTGCCGAGTGCAGGCAGCGAGCGCCTTGCAGGTGCGGTGGCAGGGCCGCCTGCGCTCACGGCCGGGTCGGCTGGGACGCGGTGGGGCGGGGAGCGGAGGAGGGGCGGGGGCGGAGGAGGGGGGGGGGGAGGTGGGGGGGGGGGCCCGGGGGGAGCGGTGCGGGGGGGGGGGGGCGGTGAGGATGGCGCGCCAGCCTGGCGGGCCCTGTGCGTAGCCCGGGCACTCGGGGGCGCTGGTGTCTCTCTCCTGACGCTCAGGGACCTCGACCTCAGGCTGCCTAGGTCTCACCATCGCCTTCCCAAGTGGGTGACCTAGCACAAGGCTAAATCCGGGAGTCCCACGGGCCCAGTACCACTCTGGGCTAGAACGCTCGACCTCCAGCCTCCAGCCTGAGTTGGTTTGGGCAGAACTGATCCTTAGACCCTTCTGTGCCAGTAGCGCTACCGGAGATGACCTAAGCAGTAGGTTAGATCCTCAAGACAGACCCCACAGTACCTACTGGCAAACCAGGAGAGATCTTAGGACTGTGTATACTCCATTTCCCCCACCCCACCCCCACCCAGACACACCCCATCCCTTTCCTTTTTCCCTCCACATCAAGAAATGGAAAAAACAGGGTTGCTGTCTTAGAAAAACTCCTTTGAACTGGTGAGAATTCTCAGTAAAACCTGAATGAACCCAAAGGTGCCTGGGATTATTAAAAGACTTCATTTCTTTTTCTTCTTGTTTTTTTTCTCTTTTCTTTTTTTAATGAGAGCATTTTCCTCATATTTTCCTCAGTCTGTCTTGCTCTCCTAACTGTTCCATGAATCTACTACTTGCTTCATTTTTTTACAGAAGAATACCGGGGCCCCAAGCAATCCAGTGCCTTGTACTGCTTAGCTCTTAGTAACAGACGCAGTCAGGATTCATCCCATAAGCTTCCGTCTCAACCCCGACAGTGAAACAGTAACTGCATTGTGTCCATCCAAGATGTAGCAACCATACCCTGAAATCCAGACCTCTGTTCCTGTTTTTCATGAAGTGTCCCACATCCTGTGCACCGTGGAGGACTTTCAGATAGTTTACACACTCTTTGTTCTTTGACCAAATTAGGTATAATCTGGTCCTGGCACCTGTTTCACTAAGTTAACCTCCACGACCTCGGTCCGTGGCAAAATAAACATCCCTCCTGAAAAAGTGAGCAGTCCTTGTCCTGCCTGAGTATCTCCCCCATCAGGATGTCAGCCCCAAACTCTGATGACAACCAGGGTTGTCATGCTTCATGGTTATAACCTGGGGACTCCATGAACTCAGGACACCTGAGTGAAAATAATGGACAAAAGTCAACTTCTTCATTTTCCTAAAGTCAAAATTAAGAATTAAAACAGCATGGATGGCGATGGCTTTATGGAAGCTATGGTTTCTAGGAGGCCTTGTACAAGGCGGTGGCCTGCACAGGACCAAACAGTGGCTTTCCTGGGGGATAAAACTAATAGTAATGGTCTTAGCTAAAACTTATCAACCTCGGATGCCAGACAGACTCCTTGCTCACATCTAGCCCTCTTAATTATGGTCTGGACTATACATGTGGGCTTTAAGTGCATTTGATGGCAAAGCACTCTGTGGTAGTTTGAATATGCTTGGCTCACGGGAAGTGGCACTATTAGGAGGTGTGGCCTTGTTGGAATAGTTGTGGCATTACTGAAGGAAGTGTGTCTCTGTGTAGGCAGGCTCTGAGGTCTCCTAGTGCTCAAGCTCCGCCCAGTGCAGAAGAGAGTCCCTTCCTGGCTGCCTCCAAGAAGACAGACTCCTTCTGTCCGCCTTCAGATCCAGATGTAAAACTCTCAGCTCCTTCTCCAGCACCATGTCTGCCTGGATGTTGTCATGCTTCCAGCTATGATGATAAGAGACTAAATCTTTGAAACTGTAAGCCAGACCCAATTAAATGTTCTCTTTTCTGAAAGTTTCCTTGGCCGTGGTGTCTCTTCACAACAATAAAATCCTGTCTAAGACACACTGTTATATATTAAAGCTATCCCAGCAGAATCGAAATGAGATGTGTGTTTATAGAAATCTTGAAGGAAAACAAGAAAGTTTACCGTTATCATTATCTTAATTTTACCCAAAAAGCTTTAAATAATAGAGTGTGAACATTGTCACAGCAGAGTTAATCAGTGACTAAAGTTTGTCCCTTCCCAACACACACACACACACACACACACCACTCACAAACAAATGCACTCTAGTATGCATATGTATTCTCACGCACATTTTTTCCTCTGCTTCCTCTTCTTCTTCCTCCTCCTCCTCTTTCAGCAGGAGAACAGAACACTCTATTTTTATCTCCTGGAGCAAAGACTATGAAGACTGTATGTCTTAACTCACTGGGAAGACCACTATCCAACAGTGAATTCTATTCAACTTCCCAGGATATCTTCTTGACCTGAATGAAAACCTTTGCTAATTCAAATGAGATTCCAAATATGTCTCCCCTCTCCATGCATCCTTATAATTAGTGAAAAATCAAAGAAAGGTCCAGCCTCTGTGGACCTCCTGTAAGCCCCATGAATAGAAATTATAAGGCCTTTACAAGGCGTTATACAGAGAAAGAGAAAAGAGAATAAATCTCTAAGAATAAGATGCTAAATACTTTGTCTTGTATCAAATTAATTACCTCTAAGACCTTGAGTATTTGTACCAAGAATTATCTAAATGCATTTGAAGAAAAATGAAGCTGTTTTCATTTCTAAGTTTGCAAGAAATCATTCTAAACAAAGGACTATGTGTTATAAAAGGTATAGGACACTGCTAGAAGTACACAGGGAGATTTTTCCATATAAGGGGAAAAAAAGGACAGATAATTATAGATTGTTTTTATCCCTATAACTGACAAAGTTTTCTGAAACAATACAGCAGATACATTGGTACCCGATTGGTTGTTCTGGGTGGTTTAGGCTCTTTGGATTTGAACCTGTCAACTTGAGAGGCAGGAGTCTGCCCAGTTCCTCCCCCACTGGGGCCTTCCTTCCCTTTTACAATCACTATCCTGCATCTTCCACTTCCTGTCCTGAGGAACCCCAGCCATCTTCAACCTCGTTCCTCATTCTCCTATCTCCTGCTCATCAGTCCTTTTTATAAGGAAAGACAATGCAGTCTGAGAAAAGAAATACACTAGGCCAGTGCTCCAAATGCCCCACCCCTTCTCCTATCAAGATTGTCATGGCAACCAGTATGAGTTTTGCATTAATCAGCTAACTATCCTCACCTAAACCTGGTCAAGTTATGTTGTTGGGGTTTGAGCTTCGTGCAGATGGAATCATTTTGCACTTGCTTCCATTCTTTGAACACTGTGTTTGTGAAGTTTCTCTATGTTTACATGTAACCGTGAGCTTGCAGTTCTTTGCTAGGAAAATAGCACAACGTATACCACAATGTAGGCACCTAGATAGGTATCTAGGTTCTCTGCAGTTTTGACTATAATTAATAATACTACAGCTCATATTGCACCCTGGGTGAGTACGTGCACACATTCTGGGTAGCAGTGGCACTTTGAGGTCATAGTATGTGAGGGTCAGCTTTAGTCAGTATTGCCATTTTCTGAAATCATTGCAAGAATGGTCATCACTACCGTAAGTTTCACTGATTCTTCACAGCCCAGACATATAATCAGAGTTTACACAACAAACAATCTCAGGACTCTAGTAGCAATAGTGGGGAGTAGAATTAGACTTAAAAAATAATAGCAACCCCAACCTGGTGCACGCATGCTCACACTAGAGTTTAACGGCAGTAGGCAAAGACACCTTGTTAGTGTTGCTCTTCTTATGTCAGTCAGGAGCAGGGCAGATGGCAGTCCTTTGTTCATCTAGCTTGGTGCCTGGTATGCCTAGGACACATAAAAATCCAATCAAAACAAAACAAACCCAGGCAGTACAGCGAGGGAGGAGGAAGACAGAGACCTGCAGACCACAAACCTGCCCTCCAGCACACAGCACGGAAGGCCGCTCTCTTGCTACCACACCAGGCAGTGCAAACAGAGCCACTTGGCCAGCCTGCAACAGAAGCCACTACAATGTGCGAGGATGTGGTGTTCAGATGGGAAAGAAAGAGAAGCGTAACAGCTTGAGCTTTATGAAGAGAGAATTAACTAGAGATTTAAGGGTGAAAGAAGTAGCAAGTTGTAGATGGCCAGCCTCACTGCTTGGGGCTATGGCGAAGTCCTATCCTATGCTGTTGCTGAGGGCCATGGCTGAGTGTGTGGCCACACAGAAGCAGGGGTCAGTGTCCATAGCTCATATTCCCATGGGGCAGCTCTTGGGAACCACCTGAAAGTCCAGGGAGTGTACAGAACTGACCCTGCTCATCTGGAGAGCTGGCCCCATCTCTTACCTGCAACAGCACTCCAGAGAGAGCGCCCTGAGCCTAGCCCAGATAGCACAGTGGAGCTAGCCCAGCTAGCGTGGGTGGAGGTGAGGCAACCCCAAGTGTGGGAGAGCTGACTCCACCACTTGTCTGCCATGGGATGGCACAGGCTCAGAAGTGACACCTCTACCACCATCCTTTGCCACCTGCAGCAGTTGACAGAGCTGGCTCTGGGGTCAAAGGAACAGGTGATGGCCCAGTCTCTCACTGGTTGCAGTAATTAGAGAGCAGGTCCTTCACCTCACCAGTGAAACACAGTGGAGCTAGTACTGATGGGAAAGGCATGGGTGAGCCAGCTCTGACGGTATGAGAGAGGGAGAACTGGCCTGGCCCCTCACTTGCTATAGCACTTGGGAGAGCAACCCAGAACCTTAACTCGGAAGCACAGTGGAGCCAGCCATAGAGGCAGAGGTGTCGACGAGCCACCCTGAGGGTATGAGAGCATGAGAGCTGAGTCTGCCTGCTGCTAGTGGTGGTTTTGGGTGGCCTAGCTGGAGCAGTGCTAGAGAGCTTGCCCTCGTAGGGCAGAAAAAAAGATCCAGTGGGCTGACCACCTTAAGCACCACCCAGACTCAGATCCCGGGTTCTGAAGTGGCTCACCTCACAATCTATATCATCTGTGTGATGGTTTATATATGCTTGGCCCAGGGAGTGGCACTGTTCGGACAGGTGGCCTTGTGTGTTTGGACTTTAATACACTAATCCTAGCTACCTGGGAGCCTTCAGATAAAGTTGTAGAACTTCTAGCTCCTCCTGTGCCATGCCTGCCTGGATGCTGCCATGTTCCCGCCTTGATGATACTGGATTGAACCTCTAAACCTATAAGCCAGCCCCAATTAAATGTTGTCCTTTATAAGACTTGCCTTGGTCATGATGTCTGTTCATAGCAGTAAAGCCCTAACTAAGACAATCTGCAAATGGATGGGACACATGAAAGGGCCAATCCTGCTGATCCAAAGCTGCAGGATCTCCATGAAACAGGGCAACAGCAGGATAACAAGAAGGAAGTTCAGTGAGGACTCAATATTGATGGTGGCACAGAAGCCAGAGATCTCAAACCAAACAAATGATTCATTCCAATGAACATGTGCAAATGAAGATGTGTGGACAGAGGGGCATACTATGGGACACACTGTGACATACTATAGCTTCCACTATGAGATGTTTTCTATGCTTTGCTTTTTGTTTGGTGTGTGTGTGTGTGTTTATTTTGAGTGGAAGGTTGCAAGGGCAAAGGGTAGATATAAGGGGACAGAGAAATGACTAGGACTGGGGTACATGATGTGAATCTCACAAAGAATCAACAAAAAGTATTTTAAAAGCGTGCTACTGAGTGACAGATTGGCATTTCTTGTATATGGTCAATCTAATTTAACAGCTAACAAGAAAAAAAATAACTATTGAAGTTTTCTTGTGCTTATTTTCAATTTGGGTTCAATTCAAAGATCTTTTGCAAATTCTTATCATTGGTTATTGGTTTTTAAATAAAATATTTTAATTGGTCTATTTATTTTATGTGCATGGTTATTTTGCCTGTATCTATACACAGCCTGTGTGTACCTAGTGCTGTCTGAGGTCAGAAGAGGACATCAGAACTTACAGATGGTTGTGAGCTGCCACATGGGAACCAAACCTGGGTCCTCTAAAGAATAGCCAGTGATCTTGTTCACTGAACCACACTCTTCAGCCACACTGAGAAACCTCAATTATACATCTTTGTTTTTCAGTTTGCTAGCTCCTTGTTAGTTCCAAATTTTCAAAGTCTCTTCTTCCACTCTGGGCCTAACATTTTAGATCAGTGGTTATCACCCTTCCCAATACCATGACTGTTTAATATAGTTCCTTGTATCGTAGTGACCCAACCATAAAATTAGTTCTGTTGCTACTTCATATCTATAATTTTTCTACTGTTAGGAATTATACCCTGAGTGGTGGTTTGAACATGCTTGGCCCAAGGAATGGCACTATTAAGAGGTGTGGCCCAGGTATAGCCTTGTTGAAGGAAGTGTGTCACTGAGGGGGTAGGTAGTGAGACCCTCCTCCTAACCAGTTTGATGTTCTCTGATACTTTGTTTGAAAGATTTTGTTCCTGTTTATGAATGAGATCGGCCTTCAATTCTTCTTTCTCATATTATCCTTCTGAGAGCATAAGAAAACAGAATAGACTACAAAAATGGAAACTGATCCAGGCCCATGCTATCACAGAGGGTCCCTGAGTCTGGATCCCTGGTCTTACTGTGGCCAGGTCAATGTTGAAGTCTGTGGCCTGTGCTATCATCAGTGGCCAGGAAGATCACTGTGGTCTGTGCTGCAGCCTGAAGACATATTGACATTTATGGGCCTTTCTGTTGGGGGCCGTATTGCTCTGAGTGCCTGCAACTACCATATAAGGCTATAATGATGCCTTGGGCCATGTAGCCTCAGAAGGCAATGTCTAGGTCTGTGCTCTTACTGAATCTGTGTCTGTGTTGATTTAAGTGACCTGGGGTCTGTGTTGATATCCATGAACTTCGATAACACTGTAGACCATATGGATGTTTATAATATATGTTTCAGGCTGAAACTATGTTGATGATATCCATGGCATTGTAACCATTAGGGGCCATGCAGGTGGCCTGTGCTACTACCTGGGGCCATAGTGATGTCCAGACCCATGTGGCCAGGGCTGTGTCTCAGTCAATGGTCTTATTGTGGCCAGGCCTATATTGATGCCTGTGGCCCATGTTGCCACCAAGGCTGGGCAGATGTTCATGGTCTATGCTACAGACCGAAGTCATGTTTATGTCCATGGTCCCAGCTACATTGAAGGGCCTGGTCTGGGTCCATGGCCTACTGCAACCAGGAGTCCTATTGGTGATTTTTCCTGATGCCATTTGGAAACCCAGAATCCATGTTCCCGTAGACCATAAAAAGAAAATAAGCTACTTTGGCAGTGATACTGGTGGCTCAGACATGGAAGAGTTATGTGATAAACTCCTATCCCTCCCCCTCCAATAGTAACAGCCTAGAAAGGAAGCCATGAGAGAGCACTCTTGAAAACTGATAGGATTCTGGGGTGTTGCCTTCCATGATAGGGCCTCCGGCAGGGACGTAGAGAAGGATCAGACTCTTAAGGAGCAGGCTATTGAGAGTTTCATCACACTCCACTGAGTGTATTGATAATACCAACTGGACTCCTATTTTCTTGCTTGTGAGGAGGTCTCCAGGGTGAGGGAGTGGACTGCGAAGGACTGGGAAGTGAATATGATAGGAGTGGATGATCTGAAATCTCTGAAGAGTCAATAAATATATTATGTTGGAAAAAAATGGGAACTACTCCCTTGTCTTCTGCTACTGTGGTTACTTTTTCATTATAGTTGATAAAAATATGCATACCACCTTATAATTTTCTCTAAGGAAAAGTTTAATAAATATCTCAATGTGGTTAGTAACTGTATTTGTATTCTGATTCTTATGCCAACAAATGGCATTTTCTAAGAATTTTCATCTAAATTTATTTTTAGCTCCCTCCATCCCTCCCTCTCCCCGCTCCCCCCGACGCTGCGGGTCGGGCGCCGTGCCCCCTCCCCCCCCTCTCTCTGTATTATGCCTTAGTTGGTACTTGTAGAGGCCAGAAGAAAGTGTCAGATCCCTTGGAACTAGAGTTACAGGTAGTTGTGAGCTGTCCAGTGTGAGTGTTGGGAACTGAGTTTGGGTCCTCTGGAAGAGCATCCAGCAGTCTTAAGCTCAGAGAGCCTTTATCCATTACTCTCTCCCCAAGTTATTTTTAATATCTCAAATATTTAGTGAATTATCCCATTCCTAAGTCCTAACTGTTGATATTGGTGCCTTCGATCTTGTTTTCATAATCAGATTCAAACCAATGATCAATTTGTAAGCTGTTTAGGGATTGCCTTTCTTGTGTGTTCAGTTCTATTGATGTCTTGTTTGCCTCCTACTTTCTTTGGCTTATTTCCTCCATTCCCCTCTTTCTCCTTCCCTCCCTCTTTTTCCCTTCAGTGCTAGAGGTACAAACACCAGGATCTATGAAAGTTAAACACCCTATCACTGACCTGCATCCTCAGTATTATATATATATATATATATATATATATATATATATATATATATATATATATGAACATTGATATTGGCATTTAACTTTTTTCTCCAGGGATGACTGAGATTCTTCAAGCATTAATTCACTTTATTTCCATTATTATTCACATCAAAATATTTTATAGTTTCTACTGGAGCTGACATTTGATTTGCTTTTCTTCTTAATAAAAAATTTAACTACTTTCTTGTGACATAATATAATTCTATTCTTTGAAATGTACTAAAGATTGATTTATGGTCCAGCTGTGGCTCATTTTGTACCATCTGTCTTCCTGAGGTAGATAGGAAACTAAAATTTTTAAATGTATAAATAAATACTACTTATTCTTCCTCTATATACCTTCATGTTCTCTGATATTTTGTTTGATTGAGTTTGTCCTTGTTTATGAGTGAGATCAGTTTTCAATTCTTCTTTCTCATGTAATCTTTCTGAGAGGATAACAGAATGAGAGACTATAAAAATGGGGACAGTTCCAGGCCCATGCTACCACAGAGGGCTATGTCTGGGTCTCTCATCTTATTGTGGCCAGGTCTGTGTTGAAGTTTGTAGCCTGAACTACCATCCGAGGCCACTGGTTTCTCCCGTTGGTTGATTTATTGTTTTAAGTATTCATCAATTAGACCGAATGTGTTATCTGTATATAAATTCTCTAAACTCTTTCTTTGTTTAATTCCCTGAGAGGTGTTGGATTAAGACGTTCTCTATTGTTATGAATTTATTTAGTTTTCCTTATTTCTCTCTCTCTCCATATTGAGAGACATATTGAGGGTTTATTTTTAGGAGCCAAAGTTTAATAAACCTTTCAAAAATTGGAATACTAGATATTCTTGGAAATTTTAAAATTCTGAATTGTTCTCTATCTCTACTAATTTTTGTCTTTGAGTCTTTGATAATTGGTACTATGGGTCAGCTGACATTTTATAGTGTACCTTTTCCATGCTTTCAATTGTCAATATTCCTATATTTCTACCTTTGTTTAATTTTTAATTAATAAATAAATTGTATTTATTTATTTATTCATTCATTCATTCATTCATTCATTAAGATGGGGGTCTTATGTTCCCTAGCCTATTTTGAAATTGCTATGTAGCTGAGGATGACGTTAAACTTCTTTTTCTTTTATATGCTCCTGCCAAATGCTGGGATAGAAGCCAGGAATTCATGTATGCTAGGTAAGTATTCTACCAACTAAGCCACACCCTCAACCTTGTATCTCTACATTTTAACAGTGTTTTCTTAAATGACTGGAGCTCTTTGCTTAGAGCTCTTTGTTTAGTTGTTTTTTGTATTCATTCAGATAATTTTCATTTTCATTTTCTTTTCTTTTATTTTTCTTTTTTTTGTTTTTTTTTGTTTTGTTTTGTTTTTTTGTTTTGTTTTGTTTTTTTGGTTTTTTTTTGTTTTTTTTTTTTTTAAGACAGGGTTTCTCTGTGTAGCCCTGGCTGTCCAGGCTAGCCTTGAACTCTCGAACTCAGAAATCCGCCTGCCTCTGCCTCCCAAGTGCTGGGATTAAAGGCGTGCGCCACCACCTCCTGGCCAATTTTCATTTTCTTAATGAAAGCTTTTAAACATTTTGGGTTGAATAGGTTAATTTTAGTGTTAGGTCTTTGCCCCACTAACCCCATATTCCTATTTCCTTTATTTCTTATTTGCTTTTGGATTGTTATTCCTCTATTCCTGCCTACCCACACATTTGTTCCATTAGACATGTCTTCCATGTCCCTCTACCATCCCCCAAATCACCAAGAAGATCTACTTTTTCGGTGACATCTAAACACTCAAAACATGGCTTGGTTTGTCCAAGGAATGCACAGCACGGCTCGGAACCATAGGAAGAGTATGAAGTTTGGATATTTATTTTCGTTATGCTTGCCTCCCTGGACAGATTCCTTCCCTCCTGGAACAAAACCCTACTACATATATAAATATTCCCTTCTCATGGAATGCCATGGGGGTTTAGTTTCTGAGACCTGTGCTAATGGTAACAGTCTGGCTACTATAATTTCTGCGGGCATTGATACAATATATTTTTTTTGTCTGTAGGCACATGGTAGTTATAGACTAATCAGCTGACAGCCATTAGGTTTCCTTACACTTTTCTTCTGGCAATTGTAAGCAGTACTACAGAAAACATTTTTGTACCTTTTTTATATATAAGAGTAGATTTTACTTTTCTTTGTAATTGCTGGGTCCTGTGGTAACTCTGTGATTAATCATTTGAAAAGCTGCCAGACATTTCCCAAAATGTCTACACCATTCTAATTTCCCACTCATCAGTGTATGAGTGCCCTGATTTCTCCAAACCCTAACCCTTATGATCTTTTCATTTCAACCAGTCCAGTAAATAATAAGTTCTACTGTTATATTTAATTTGTATTCATCACATGGCTAATTGTCTTAGTTACTCTTCTATTGCTGTGACAAAGCAACATCACAATGGCGACTTACTTAAAAAGGCATTTAAACTGGGGGTGAGGGATCATTGCTTACAGCTTCAAAGGCTGAATCTATGAACATCATGGCATGGAGCAAGGCAGCAAGCAGGTATTCCTGCTTCGTAACAGAAGCTGAAAGCTCACATATCATCCACAATGGTTGGCCAAGAGCAATCTAACTGGGAATGGTGTGGGCTTTTGAAATCTCAAAGTCTGTTTGTCCCCAGTGACACACCTCCTCAATAAAGCCACATTTCCTAATCTTTCCAGAACAGTTCCACCAATAGGGGACCAGACATCCAAATATAGGAGTCTATAGGGACCATTCTCATTGAAACCACCATATTAGTGATTTTAAGTACCTTTTCAAGTGCCTACTCAAAATTTATGTGTTCTCTTGGGGGAAGTACAAATTCAGACCTATTGTTCTTAGTTCTTACTTGTTTTATTAGTTTGTTTGGTTGGATGATTGGTTGGCTTTGTTATGTTTTGTTTTGGTATGGTGCAGATAAAGCCAAGGCTTTGTACTTGATATGCTAACGCCCTGTCAGTGAGATACACCCAATTTATTTACTCATTTTTAATTGAGCCATTTCCAATTTTATTATTGGCATTAACGATCTTTTACATAGTCTACATTAAAGTTCTCTATCCAGTTTATGATTTATGATTGTTTTTTACATTTTTGATGACATTTATAAATCACTGAAATTTTACTTTTGATGGAATTGATTGCTTTCTCTTGACAGTTGTGGGTCTGGTGGCATATCTGAGAAGGTTTCTTTTCACTCTTCCTAAGTCACACAGATTTACACTTGTCTTTCTTTTAGGAGTCTTAGTTGCATTTCTCACTTTTAGATCTTTTCCTACTTTTAAAAGCTAACTTCTGTATATTATACAGTATGAAGAGCCAAACCTCATTATTTTGCATGCATATAGACAGCTTCCACACTATCATTTATTGGAAAGTCTATTTATTGCATACTGATTCCATGACACTCAAGACAAAAACAAATTTGCCATAAATATAGGGGTTATTTATGTAATCTTAGTTCTAATTCATTTATCCATATGTCTGTTTTATTTTAAACTGAATTGTTTATTAGCTTTATAGTAAGTTTTCAATGTTTGGAATCAAGAACTATGAACCCTCCAGTTGTGTTCTTTCTTTCAAAGAGTATTTAAATATTCCAGGTCCTTTGGATTTCATGAATTTCCAGAACAGCTATTCATTTAGCAGAAAGGAGCCAGCTGTTATTGTAATAGGAATTGCATTAAATCTGTGGTTCAAGTAGAACACTATTCTCATTTTAGAAATATTATCTTCCAGTATTTAGCCACGGAATCTGTTTCAGTCTTTATGTATTATTTAGTTTCTTTCAACACTATTTTGTAGTCTCCAATTTATGAAAACATTCATAAACATTTTGTCCTTATATCATTATAGATGAAATTGATTTGTCCCTTGTTTTGTATGTATTTGTGCATATATGTTCATGCATGTAAGGTTTCATGTGTAGAAGCACATGTACATATATGTATACATTTCAAGCCCAGAGTTGGATGTGTCATGTGACTATAGTTCTTCAATTAATTTTTTGCAACAGGATTTCTAATTAATCATGGAGCTCACTGATTTAGCAAGATTAGCTGCCCAGAGAGATTCTGGATCCTCTTGGCTCTACCTCTCCAGTGCTGGCATTAAGGCAAGTGCCATCACGCTTGGCCTTTATGGATCTGCATCTGGATTCTCATGAGAACTTCAGCAAAGAAGCCATCCTCTTAGCACTCAACTTTCATTAATTTTGAGAATAATCTATGCCCTGCCACATTATTTGTAGTGTTCCCTTTTGGGAGTTGGGGTGGGGGTAGAGGGGGATAGCAGTTTTACTGTAATGTTCTGAAGGAGAGTTTCACTTTCTTCTTGCAGCCAGCCAGTAAGTGCTCTTCGATCTGTGATGTAATGTTTGTTCTCTGTTAGTTTACAAATCTTCTCAACCATTATCTGTTTAAATAGCATATCTTTCCCAAATTCTCCTTTTGCACTTAAGCATCTTTTTTTTTACCCCAACATGTCCTTGTCTTATATTCTGACTAATATATCCTTCATTTTTTATTTTTCCTTTCTTTTCTCTATGTAGATTAATTTCAATCCAGCAATATGGATACTTTGACAAGGGGTCACATTTAAAGACCCAAACACTCCACTCACCTTTAATGTCTCTGGCTGGAATGCTGACATTCTCTTAGTATACACTTTTAAGGTAAAATTAGTTTTTAGAAGGAAGCACCCATGTTTGAAAGTGATGTCTAATTGAGAGGCAAAGTGACAAATCAAAGAAAGATCTGACAGAATGAGTCAGAGATAGAATAACTCTCAAAGAACAGCACAAGAAAGAGAAGTTATTTTAGAGCAGCACAGGAAGAAAACAGTCAGTCAGTTGAAGTCAGTGCAGTGAGTGCAGTGCAGTAGAATTGAATTTATTTGTGAGTTCATATAGTTCAGTGCAGATCAGCAGAGAAGGTGTAGAAGATTAGAACAGATTGCCAGAGTTAGTTTGAGACCAAGCAGAACAATTCACCGAGAAGCTGAGAGAAGCAAGATTGAATCAGTCAGCTTGGAGAGGAGTTTGAGCCAGAACAGCTGAGTTGAACCAGCCAGCCAGAGTTCAGAAAGAAGTAAGACAGGGTGAGCTTACTTACCAGTAAGCCTCTAAGATGACAATTACATCAGGCTATAAGATACTCTTATAGCTCTGGGTGCTTTTTCTAACTTATCTTTCTTCAGCTTGGTTAGATATGATTATAAGCCTACTCAATGGTGTGTAAATTGGTTTATTCTGTTTCTAATTTTTAAACAATCGAAGAAAAATCTTGCTTGTCTCTGATCTCTTTGAAAACAATAATGTTATTTAGAATTTGGAAGCAGAGGCAGGAAGGTTATTGCAAATTGGATATCAGTCAGGTCTACAGAGTGAGATCTAGGCTAGCCAGTCTCATACTAATACTCTGTCTCCCAAAAAAAAGTACACTTTTCTATTATTTACTTATTATGATAGATTGTATTTATTTCATGTTATCTCAAATGCTTAATGATTTATTTATTTGAATTCCTTGTCTGATACCAATGTACAAGATAATTTTAAAAAATAGCTTTAGAATGGTATTAACTTACTTTAGAAAGGATTGCATTTGTTTTGAAAGGGTTGGGAAACACCATTAGTCTAGAGTGTCCTTACAACTTAAGGCTAAACATTTGTTCTTCTAAAGTCTTACCTACTTGCTATGGTCAAGGAGCCAAGGTTTTATTTTAATGACATATTGTCTATTGGGGATTCCATCGATTATTTTCTATTAAGTGGTCCCTTCCCACATATGCATATAACTAATCTTATCAAAAAGTCAACTTTTATGAATAATAATTGATAGGGAAAGCAACCTGCAATGTCTAGAAGTTTACTCATTCCTCTCTTAGTATAGCCTTCAGTTGGTCATCCTGGTTATAGAAATTGCAGCAAGGTTATGAATTCTTATAATGCCCCAATTATGTTCCTTAATTATTTCACCCACCAAAAGTATCCCAGCAAGTTTGACATTTTCCTGCTCTTGTACTGTGGGAAGAAGAAATCTGAGGATCTAAAAACTGTCAATCTGACACTTTTCATGAAAAGAAAGCCACAAGGGACCCCAGGGAGTGAGCATTATTCAATAGTCCTATGAACACAAGTTTTCCTGACTGCATCTCACCACATGTGTACATGCTTGGCTTTATCAGATGGAAACCATGCATGCTCTTAGACCTCTGCTCTCCAGATGGCTGCCAGTGAGCATACCCGCCACGTTGAATTGGAAACGCAAAATGGACTATTTAACAGTATAACTTTTATTGCTTTCAGTGGCTAGATATAATTCACTTGTCACTAAAAAAAATCCACAAATTTGTGTTTTTTGTTTTGCTTGTAGTGCCGGTAAATCCAAACCTTAGCATTTCAATGGATTCCTTAAAGGAGCACACAGATTAGATTAGATTTGAAAGGTAAGGAAGAACTAGGGAAGCAAATGCAAAATAGTTAGATTAGTCTCAGGGTAACAGGCTGACAGAGAAATAACAATCCACTATAGAAATACTCTGCAGGAATTGAGCATCTACAGCAACTGCTTAAAACAGCCACTGTAATAGACTCAGGAAAACAGAGCAACATTCCCGAGAAATTGTAGGGAACCTTAAAGTAGGCTCAAGACACCCCACGACCACATTCTCAGCAAAAGGAACATTTATTTGCCCCAGGGATAAGGGACAAGGGCAGGAAATAAATGAAGAGGCAGAAGGAGAAGGGAACTAGGGAGAGAGGAGATACGGAATAATAGAGAGAGGGAAGGGGCATTTGTGGGAGAGGGGTGAAAGAAAAAGAGAGGAAACATGTAACCCAGAGACAAATGGCAGTTAATAAAGGGAAAAGCTGAAACCCTGTGTTAGGATGAAGTGTTTAATTTTAGTTAGGCAAGGTGAGCCAAAGGAGACCTCAATACTTAGATAGCTGGACCTTGGTAGTCAGCCTCAGGAGGAGTGGCCAAATAAGGGAATAGACCTTCATGGCCAGCTTTAGGAATGCAATCTAATGGTTTTAGCAAGGCAGAGGGAATGCGGGAGAAGGACAAGGGGAGAAGGACAAGGCCTGCCAGAGCCACATGCATGTTCCAGTGGGCCAGTTTCTTTTCAGGAACTGTTCACACCCTCCTCCCTTACAGATTCTCTTTCAGCTTCATGGTCTAAGAAATTCTCTCTCTCTCTCTCTCTCTCTCTCTCTCTCTCTCTCTCTCTCTCTCTCTCTTTCTCTCTCTCTCTCAGACAGGGTTCCATCTGTGTAGACCAAGCTGGCCTGGAAGTCAGATACTTCTATAAGAATACTCGTTTTTATTATTGCAGTCCACTTGTAGGCAACACATAGACCCCCCCAAAGCTTATTTTCTGTGAATAAATGATATAAATGATTCCCTTCAATTTGTTTTCCTTTCCTTGCATTCTGATTTTGACTTCTCATATATTATTGTTGCAAAAACAGAGCAGGACAACAACCAAACCAACAGGAACAACAAAATTGAATATTTGTATTTGTTTTCTCATTCTAATGGCACACGGCTCCTGGTTAGGCCAGTATGGAGGGTCAATTTGTCATCCAGTGTTATGTCCAGCATAGCTAAAGAAAATGTTACACTGGTTTCATAAATCAGTCACAAGGGAGTCATAGTGTAAGAGTTCATGATTTGCTGAAGAATGGCAACCCGGACTCAAATAGTATATAAACATAAATAGTATTTTATTCTGCAGAAGACCAGCATGCTGGGGTCTCCCATTATTGAAAGAGAAAGAGAGAGAGAGAGAGAGAGAGAGAGAGAGAGAGAGAGAGAGAGAGAGAGAGAGAGAGAGCCAAGTGGGTGCTCCTGGGACTGATTTAAAGCACATTGGAATTCCAAGGTAGATGAGCTCTATCTTACTCTATATCTGGGCATTCTGGAACCATTATTGGGGTGTGAAGTCTATTAGTAATTGACTTGCCTGAACTTGCCCAATTCTTAGGCCCAGTCTCCTTAACTGCCAATTTGAAATCTGTCATGGAATCAGCCTAGCCTTCTCAATAGGCAATGGTCAGACCCATCAATCCAATCAATTTTAGGTTAAGTTTCTGAGTTCTAGAAACAGACTGCACTTAGGTGGTAGTTCCAGGATCATCAGCAAAGGAAAGCAGGGACTATCATTCTCCTCTTCCTTACTCCCTATATTAGAGTGCTTGGTTCACACATGATATTAGATGTATTGTGGATGCCTGAAAATTCTATTTTTTTGCACATGGTATAGACGACTCTGTTGGCCATCTACCAGTGACTCTTCAGTCACACTGCAGAGTTCCTTTTGAATTTTTTTGCTAATTTCTGTTCTGTAGGTGGCAAACCCAAAATCTTATTGTAGATAGTAATGAATTTCAACTATAATATATATGCTATAACTTCTAGGGTAAATAGAGAACAGTTTGACAGATTTTATCATTTTCCAAACATCAGAATGGAAAATCAACATTCCTTCCTCTCTACATAATCAGAACCAAACAGAAGTTCCAAAAGAACATTTGAAGTACAACATGAGCCAGGCATTAGACTGAGGAGGCAAGCTGATCTATTCCTCAAAGTGCCATGGTTGTAGTGTGAGTGGGGCTGAAGCACACAGGGGATAGGGGATACTAAGATGTTCTATGTGTCCTGACAGGGTACGTAGAAGATGAGAACATGTCAGCAAAACTAGAAGAGTGAATTGGGATGTAGGAAGTTTGGAGGTTGGCTTTTGCATATATGAACTCTGAGCCATTGGGGAGTATGCAGATGTCTGAGCATGAGGTAGCTGGAATTGTCACATGAGCTTTTATTACGAAGTCCTAGCTACCATTACTTGTTTGAGATTCTTCTACAGAGAGAACATATTTGCAAGAATAAAGGAGAGGACGCTACCAGACACAAAAGTCTGAGAAGTAAAGACTTGAATACACCTTAGGCAGGAATATTTGTGGGCAGGAGAGGAAGAGACCTCAAAGTATACAGAGAAGGTGTAGTCAGAAATCTAGGTAGTTATTACTGCCCTCAGGGAGTTATTTCTGCTAGCTTCCAGACTGAGTCCTACTGTCTCAGTTAATGGTAGAAGATGAAGAAAATAGGTAGAAGGAGGGGGGGTTGGCAAATATGGATTAGGCCAAGGCAGTGCAATGGACTGAGTAGAAATCATTTTTGTTGCTATTGGCCTTCAAAGTCCTTTTTACAATATTACTTCAAATTTGTTTTATTTTTCCAGTGTCCTCATGTTGAATAAATCTAGGGTTGGCTAAATCTAGACAAATATTCCCAGTTCTAACAAAGTGTAACATTTAGGAATAATCTAAGCCATGTTTCAGGCTAAATTATTAAAAACTGAAGTTATAATGGACTTTAAATTGAATATAATTAATTGCATACATTCATCTCAGGCTATTATACTGTAATTTATTTTTCTAATGGTCCTTGACTCAGGAATTTTCAACATTAAGACAGTGTGAAGGGATATTCATTAAGTGGAAACCATACATCAAAGTTTGAACTTTTATGTTTCCTTGGCTGAGGAGAGTAGACTAAGTTTATATCTCGTGTCTTAGCTGCAGGCATCAAGCAATCCCAAGGGAAATTATATTATTATCCACTATAGCACACTTGCTTGCTAAGATTTTCAGAATGTAATATGTGCTAAACTCATGTCTGGCTTAAGATACTTTCAGCTTTGAAGAAGTTTGTTAGAATATAATCCCAAGGTAAAAGAAAGTTATCTGTCCGTAGAGTTATGCTTATTTCCATATTTCCATGAAGATGACTGGCTTCTTCAATCAAAAGTTTTCTCTTGGTTTCAAAATAACTTCCAATATTATTTGAAATCTTAAACGTGTTGGCCTAGCTACTATGCTGCCTGTGCCATAACTGCTAGCCATCGTACACCAATACCACAAAAGGTTTACAGAGTTTCTGAAAGGCTCCCACTAACCTTCCTCCTGTCTAGTCCACCATAGCAGAGGAGCCACATGTAAGGACAGTGAGTACTTGTGAGAAATGGCCAGTAAGTCAGAGGATGTTTTCTTCAAATAATCCCCACAAAGAAACAAAGCTACCCTGTTTGAAAGATGGTAGGTCCTTCATAACAGTAGTCTAAGAGATTGTGGGCCTGAGTCTACAAGGAAAATCAGAGAAAATAGAATGTGCAGAAACTACCAGAATTAGCAAAGCAAGTGAGATGTGGTCCAGTCTTCAGTAAAACTAATGTGCAGTTTCTATTTCTCTATCTTTCTTAATGTTAAAGGAAAGAAGAAAATTTGTGGAGTATGTATTCTAGATCAATTAGCGTATGTTGAATAAGTTCTGCCAGAGATTTATTCTCATGTCTCCGTGGATTAAGTAAACAAAGCTATCTTTCTACCATGGCATGGCAGAAGTCCTGCTTTGCATAGTTTTTCAGGCTCCTAGATGAAGAGTGACATCATTAATAATTCAAACATCTAGAACATATGATCTCCTTGGCCTCAGTTAGGGAAGGGGGCATGAAATCCATAGCTTGTGTATTGTGGGCTTTACACATTTGGCAGAACTTGTCTCATAACTCTACATAGCTGTGGGATCTAGGAAATGGGGGAGTGGAGCCAGGTCTTGCAGACACTAGTGAGTTACACTATTACCTGACATGAAGGCAATATATGTCACATGCTTTTTATGAATATCTGTGAAAGGTTTAGGAAGTAATACTATTAAAAGAATAAAAGAGAAAATTGCATAGGAAGAACATCATGTGAAGCTTGAGGAGGAGGAGATTAAATGATGAATGAGCAAGTCACTATGTTGAGTGCTAAGGATTGTTGGCACCATTATAAGCCAAGGAAGGGACACGGAAATCTCTCCTTCAGAACAAGAAGACACTGTTGTCCATTTTTGTAACCCAAGTACTTAAACACTTATAAAACTGAAGCAGGAATATTGATATTTTCGCCAGCCTCAGTTCCATAGTGAATTTCAGGCCAACCTGGGCTACACAGCAACGCTGACACTCTCTCTCTCTCTCTCTCTCTCTCTCTCTCTCTCTCTCTCTCTCTCTCTCACACACACACACACACACACACACACACACACACCCCAGGAAAAGAGAGAAAGGGGAAGAGGAAGAAGGGAGAAAAAGAGGTGGTAAGATGATAGGAAACCAGAGTTTACAGAGTTTGTTAACAGATAAATATTCTTAAGTCTGCATCTCAGCTCTGATATACACTAGGTGTGAAACAAATGAGTTGACATTTTAGTCCTTCAATGATGGCTTTTCTCATCCCTCTTGTTAGTGAATAATCTGTGTTATTGTCTCTCCTGGATGCTGCTGTCTAAGAACTATTATTAAGTTGTTTTCTTGAGGAAATGCATTTTATTCCTAATTTGACCTCCTGTGCTGCTTCATCCAGTCATAAGCATCTACGTGTATTGAGAGATGTGTAGCTTTCCAGGCATGTTTTGGGATCACAGATCAGGAGATACTGATGTTGATAATGACACCAAAGTAACTTACATAATTATTGGAAAAGCCACAGCTACAATAAACGCTTTTTACAAATTCTTAAGGTTATTTATTCCAGAAGGTTACTGAATCATAGGTCTCTTTACTCAGTTCTGATATCAATTTTATAAAACTAAAAGAAAAAAGTACCATAAAAAGAGAAGCTTAAAACCGAGATGTATTCTTGCACAAATCTGGTGACTAGACATGGAGTTCCAGCTGTCAGCACTTTAGTTCCACTGAGGGATCTGTTTCCTGCCTGTCTTCTTGGTCTAGAGTCACTAGTGATCCTTGACATTCAGGATTCTGAGCTTGATAACACATCACTGCTATCTCTGTCTCAGCCTTCACAAGATACTCTTGCTACGTGGACTTCTCTTCCTGTCCTATTAAGGATGCCAGACAAGTTAGATGATGGCCCCCTCTAATGATCTCATTTTCAGTTGACGTTATCTGCACAAACCCAAGACAAAATAAGGCCCCTTCACAAGTACCAAGAGTTAGGTCTTCAATTTACATCAGAGGGGGACAATTTAAACCAAGACCAACTCTGAATTGTATTTTTGGAAAATGTTTTAACTAATGTGGATGATATTAAGATTTAATTATTTTAAAATAAGATTTCTACTTATCGTAAAAAAATCACATTCCCTTCCCTCCTTCTCAAAGTGAGCTGGTCGATTAGAGGCAGTCTTCACAATAAACTAAATGAGAAGAGGAGGGATAATCAAAAGTGGACTATATTATCAAAACCCCAAATAAAACACAGTATAATAACATTAGAAAATAATATCTGTTGATTAGCTAGATCTAATAACTTTACAATGGATTTATGCTTCAAATAGGATACTGTGGATAACAAAGTAATTACAAAGGTTTTTTTTTCATTTTGTTTTGTATTTTTTTATTGGATATTTTATTTACAGTTCAGATGTTATCCCTTTACCCCATTCCATGCTCCCCTCCACCTAGGAATCCCCTATCCTATCACGCTTCCTCCTGCTTCTCTGAGGATGTGCCCCTACTTACGCTCCCACTCCCACCTCCCCACCATCGAATTCCCCCACACATGGCGTCCAGCCTTCATGGGACCAAGGATCTCCTCTCCCACCAATGCCTGACAGGGCCATTCTCCTTTACATATACAGCTGGAGCCATGGATCCCTCCCTAAGTGCTCCCAGGCTGATGGTTTAGACCCTGGGAGCTCTGGTTGGTTGGTGTTGTTGCTCTCCTCATGGGGCCACAAACCCTTTCAGCTCCTTCAGTCTTCACTCTAACTCCTCCATTGGGAACCCCTTGATCAGTTCAATGGTTAGCTGTGAGCATCCGCCTCTGAATATGTCAAACTCTGGCAGACCTCTAAGGAGACAGCTATGTCAGGCTCTTGTCAGCATGCACTTCCTGACATCCACATCAGTGTCTACCTTTGGTGTCTACACACAGGATGGATACCTAGGTGGAATGGTCTCCAGAAGGTCCCTCCTTCAGTTTCTGTCCCACACCTTGTCTACCTATTTGCACCCTTGAGTATTTTGTTACTCCTTCTAAGAAGGACCGAAGTGCCCCTACTTGGTCTTTCTTCATCACAAGCTTCATGTGGTCTGTGAGTTGAATCTTGGGTATTTCAAGTTTCTGGGCTAATATCCAATAATCAGTGTGTGAATACCATGTGTGTTCTTTTGTGATTGGGTTGCCTCACTCAGGATGATATTTTCTCGTTCCATCTTGTCCAATTTTCTGAGGAACCGCCAGACTGATTTCCAAAGTGGTTGCACATCTTGCAATCCCACCAACAATGGAGGAGTGTTCCTTTTTCTCCACATCCTCAGCATCTACTATCACCGAGTTTTTGATCTTAGCCATTCTGACTGGTGTGAGGTGGAATCTCTGGGTTGTTTTGATTTGCATTTCCCTGATGACTAAAGATGCTGAACATTTTTTAGGTGCTTCTTGGCCATTCGAGTTTCCTCAGTTGAGAATTCTTTGTTAAGCACTATACCCCATTTTTAAAATAGGGTTATTTGGTTGTCTGGAGTCTAATTTCTTGAGTTCTTTGTATATATTGAATATTAGCCCTTAGTCAGATGTAGAATTTGGTAAAGATCTTTTCCCAATCTGTTGGTTTCCATTTTGTCCTATTGACAGTGTCCTTTGTCTTACAGAAACTTTGCAGTTTTATGAGGTCCCATTTGTCAATTCTTGATCTTAGCACATAAGCCATTGGTGTTCTGTTCAGGAACTTTTCCCCTGTTCCCAAGTATTCGAGGATCTTCCCCACCTTCTCTTCTATTAGTTTCAGTGTATCTGGTTTTATGTCGAGGTCCTTTATTCACTTAGACTTGAGCTTTGTACAAGGAGATAAGAATGGATCAATTTGCATTCTTCTACATGTTGTCCTCCAGTTGAAACAGCACCATTTGTTGAAAATGCTGTCCTTTTTCCACTGGATGGTTTTAGGTCCTTTGTCAAAGGACCAGGCGGGCAATTACAAAGTTTTTATTTGAAACTCTAATGTATTATGTCTTTAGAGTAATTATTGGTGGAGAGCAATATACCACTCTCATTGTCCTTTCTTATGCATCATATAGTGATTTTACCTCTTCTGTCTTGCTTTGTGTCTAGTAGGGTTTTTTACTTGTTTTTGTTTTTTTGTTTGTTTGTTTGTTTGTTTTGTAGTGACATGCTTTGATTCTCTTTGCTCATTTTCCATGTTAGTCTCCTGATGAAGATTTCTCTTTAGTTCCCACTGGAGTTACATAAAATGTCTACAGTTATAGCAATTTATAGTAATAATAATATTAGTTATGCATAAGATCTGCCCTTGATATGATAAATGTCACAAAGTACATCTTTTGTGATTTGTATCCATAAGATGACTTTACACTTATTTTTTTATATTCTATACCTAGCTTTGTGTGGAATAAGTACAACATTACAGAATTCTGCATTCGTCTGTGTATTCTCTTTAGCAGGGGACTTTATAGTTTAATATGGTTTTAGTTTTCTACATATCATCCTTTCTATTCAAATTGAAGAATTTATTTAATAATTCTCAAAAGTCAGTTTTAGAGACAAATTTCTTCAGCCTTTGTCTACTTAAGAAAGTCATTATTTCCAATTTATTTTAAAGAAATTTTCTGCATAGTATTCTCATTTAATATTTCTTTTCTCTAAGCACTTTGAGAAAGTCATCCCATTTGGCTGGACTGAAATGTTTGCTGATAAACCTATTTTTACTCTTATGAGACCTGTCTCAAAGCTGTGGGAAATTTTCTCTTGGTATTCCTTTCATTGTCTATGATTTTTTACCTCTTGTGCATACTGTGTCTGGTAAGATTCATCAAAATTATTCCTGAATGTCCTTAGGTTTTCTTCACCCATCTCTTCCCTCTCTCCTCATTCTCTCAGATTTACTTTTTTTATATATATGAGTACACTGTAGCTGTCTTCAGACACACCAGAAGAGGGCCTCTGATCCCATTACAGATGGTTGAGAGACACCATGTAGCTGCTGAGAATTGAACTCAGGACCTCTGCAAGAGCAGTCAGTGCTCTTAACCACTGAGCCATCTCTCCAGCCCCTCAGCACATCTCTTATTCCTTTGGTATTGTTACTCCTCTTAGAAATTTTAAATGACATTTTACTACGTTTCTTGATTCTTTTTTTTTTTCCATTCGGTAAAGTTTAAAGAAAAAAAAAAAATCGGTTAATTTTGTTATTTAGCTCTATAGCTACTGGAAGATTTTGCTTTTGCCTTGTTTCTAACTCTATTACTCCACTATCAGTGTTATTTCTTTGGTGGTATGGTTTTTGTCTCTTGTGGCCTATTGTGATTCTTTAAAACAAATATTTTGCTTTGTCAATCAAAAGTTCAAGGATTTCTGTTTTTGTACAGTTGGTCTTTGAGGATTTGTTTACATTCTTTGAATTTGGTCATCTTTCCTTTTTTTTCATTAATGTGTTTTACTAGTTTTTGTTGTTGATGATGATTTGTTTTGTATTTAAAACACAACCATTTCTTCCAATCTTTATAGATCTGCATTATTCAGGAGAAAGGCTTCACCAGTCAGTCAATGTGGGTGAAGAGTCTCCATAAATCTTGTGCTGTGTTGTTTCCTTACTCACGCATTTATGTTTCCAATGTAAAAGAGTTGCTAATTTTCCTCCAAGGAGTCATAAGCTCCTGCTCCCACTAGTGTTTAGTGTCTCTCTTGAGCACCACAGGATCTCTGGGACTGTCAGAGTTTGCTGAGATCTCTCTTGTTGTTGGGTACCTCAGGAATAAACGGTATGTGGGTCTCATGTCATTATCCATGTTACTAAAGACAGAGACAGCCTCTTCGGCATCTTCCCCAAATTTGGGACACTGGATATATCATTGTCTTCTCTCTTCAAGGTGGATGCCAAATACTGGGACCTGCCTTCCAAATCCTAACTCTATCAACTTAGAAGAGGATGTCACATGACATCAAAAAGCTATTTTTTTCTGTCCAATTATTTTATTAGTGTATATTAATTGTACTAAGTAATAGATTTCATTATGACATATCCATATGTATAATATAATACATGCTTATCAAATACTTTGGCTACATTCATCCCTCTATTATCATTCCTCAGTCTCTGTTTCTTCTAAACATGTTTTTAATTTATTACTTGAACATTTGAATATTTATACATCAAAATTCCCCCAAATGTCCCCTACTTCATCTTTCTCCCAACTTCAAATCCTTTTTAATTTTTTTGTTGTTTTTGTTAAATAGCTCCTCTCCTTCCTGTCCATGTAGCTGTTCTTGACTGTGTGGATGTTGTGTTTGCCTGTGGCACTTCAGCTTCCTAGTTTGTTTCTGGCATCATCATAAAGGACTTGAGGACTGTTTGCTGTTTCAAAGCCAGTGCTTTTTTATGGGAGAGCAAAGTTAGAGGCTTCCTGTTGTGACATTGTTCTGGCATGACTTCTGATACTATTAAGAGTAATAACAGACCGGTTTAAAGAACATACAAAGAATTTATAAACAAGAAATGAAATTTCTTAAAGGGACTCATAAAATGAGGGCAAAATGTTAATTATTTCTCAAGGTTGTTTATTGCTAAAAGAGAAACAGTAATATATGCACCATTCAAAGATAATGAGCTTTAAAACAGAGAAGCAATACCAGGTTTCTACAGCATGCCTTAGCCAGTTTTCTGACCCTCTACCAAGATCACCTGAGAATGTTAGTTTATAAAGGTGGTTTAGAGAGAGCGACTCACAATTTGGTCCAAGTCCCTGATTACTAATTTGGCCTGTGGTTTTGACCCGGTGGCAGTATCACACATAGTAATGTGGCAGATGAAACCTGCTCTCCCTTCCCTAATCTAATTCCATCTTTCAAGTCTGTTTTGAGAAGCAGGAGGAAGCTCTACGCACCCCACTTTGCTCACACCAAAGTCCATGCCTCTATTTCATGAAAGACTCAATGGACAGGAACCCTCTGAGGCCTCAGAACTATCTTTTTGTTTGTGAGTTTAAGGCTAAAAAATATAGATAGTGAGGAAAATGAGCACCTGTTTTCATTAAGAATGGTCAGTTGAAGGACAAGGGCAAATGGTGAATTACATATCCTGTGGAAGGACCAATTTAAATTATGAAGACAGTCCAACTGTCCAATTAAAATAATACTGGCAACAGTGAAAATCTATACAATCAAAGTCTCCCTTGGGGCATTTGAAATGACAATACTTACAATCTTTAGCTTAAAGTATTGTTCATGGCCTGTGTATATTTGTGTTCAACTTAATAATTTAATTTTTTCCAAAAAATGGTGCAATATTTTACTTATAACACTAAATACATTTTATAGTATATAGTGCAAATATGTGATAGCCAAGGTTTAAAATACCAATTTTTATAAGATTTATATTCCAAATTCTTCATTTACGTATATATTGATAATATGTTTGAGTATTTCAATATGTATATATTGATAATATGTTTGAGTATTTCAAAGGGAAAAGATATTTATAAAACTTCTCACAAATATTTTGCTTTGTTTTCTCAAGGTTTTGAAACAACAACCATACCATATCATGCATGACCATTTTTTTTATTGTACTTTAATTTATTAAATGTGTACTATACTTCGGCTACCAAGATATATTCTGAAGTCAGGAGATTCTACCTTCATGAATCTTGTGGAGGGGGTGGCAAGATGGCTTAGCTAGGAAAGGCACTTGCTGCCAAACCTGAGGGCCTGAGTTTGATCCCTGGAACCAACACTGCTGAGGGAAAGAATAGACTCCCCACATGTTCTCTGACTTCACACGCACACACACACACACACACACACACAAATAAATAAACATGTACTAACATAAACAAATAAATAAATGAATTTTAAAAAATCATTTAGAAAAACAAATGAATGAGACAAAGCAGCTAGCAGATGCTACTGACTTTTCCCTGACACAAGCCTCTTACTGTGTTCTGAATGTTTGTAGTTCCCTTCAAACTCTCACATTGATGCCTTAATGTCCAGAGCTCTTTTATCAGGAGCACTGCCCTTGGGAAATGACTAAGTGATGAACATGGAGCCGCCATGCATTGTCATTTGTGCCCTAACAGCAAGGCACCATCTGTGAGCCAGGAAGCAGGTTCCCAACAGACAATGAATCTGTCAGTGCCTTGATCTTGGATGCTGCAGCCTCCAGAAGAGTTGGAGATGATGCTTTGTTGTTTGCAATCCATCCAATTCAGGGACTTTTATCCTAACACTCTTGAATGCACTAACAGCATACCAGTGTATTTCCAATAAAAGGACTTCCCCTGGTTTGAAACTCAGGAAAACCTTTGCCAAGGAGAGGACTATGAAGCTAAGGAATGAGTTTTGGTCAGTCAAACTGTGTAAGATGGGGTACGTACAACAGAAAAGAATGTATTAGAGACCTGAACAAGTCATTCTGTAAGATAGACTAAAGCTTGCCTGGGGCTCTAGAGGCAATGCCATCAGACATGATGGAGGTTAAAATGAGACAGGAACAAACTGGAGAGATGGTTCAGCAGTTAAGAACTCTTGCTGATACTGCAGAGGACTATGGCCCAGTTCTCAACACTCACATGCAGCTCACAATGACCTGTTTTTCAAGTCCCAGTAGGGCTGACTCCCTATCTTGGCCCCTACAGACACCTTGCATGCCTGCAGCACACATATGTGTGGGTACACGCATATACAAATAAAATCAATACCTTTTAAACAAAGAGAGATAAGAAAGCAGAGGAGAATCTGTGCAGTATGGACTGCTTTTTGGGGGGATGTGGACTATATTCTACATAGTCACATTTTTCTAGGGTTCACTAGAGAGTCTTCACTTTTCTGAGGATGTCTCTGTGTTTACAACTACTCTTTTTTTATGCTGTAGGTATTGCTCCCAAGACTGTAAATGATAAAGCTGAGGCACAGAGAACAGAACATTTGGATGAAGTTGCACAGTTAGGCGGCAATAGCTGGGTTCTTAAAGGCAACAGGAATTGCATGACGTAATGTTTGTTTTGTAAAGATCTGTCTGGGTCAAGTATGAAGCAAGAATTTGAAAAGGCATTTCAGTAATCCAAATGAAACAGGCTGAAGGTCTGAACTAAGTAGAAACAACATAGAAGGGATGGAGTAGTGGAAAGAAATGTAAGTGTCTCGGGGCAGGAATTAGTAATAGGTGGAGTAAACTTCTGAAGTCAAGATGGACTTCTTCAAAAATAACCGGTGAGCCCAGGTGTAGGATGAAGATAATCAAATGTACTTCTCTGGAGTGATTTGTTTTTAATCCAAAGAATAAAGCAAAGTTGTTTAAATATGTACTACAAAATACAATTCTCAGAAGCCCTGAAAAGCAATATAGAGTAACAAATGGATAGAAGGGTCTATATAAAATGGCAGTCCTTCCTGCAGCAGGAAAGAGTGGTCTTTGGGTTGATGTAATGGTATTTTCAAAAGTCACATGTATTTTTCATGCACATGTATCACATTCAGCTGATCTTGACTCTGGTTGGTAAAGGGCATTGGAGTTCTTCTTTCCAAAATCTATTCTGGCATCATGGGTCTGTACCCTGGATCATGGGTCTATACCCTCTTACACTATACTTTCTCCTTTATCGAGTAGATTTAATGATAGCGTATGGTGTCCAACAACATACATGTTAACTTGCTGCTCTAATGCTGTTTTTTTATGCATGATCCTATGAGAAAAAAATATTTTTTAATGAAAATAAATTTTTGTATACAATATATTGTGATTATAGTTTCTCCTCCCCCAACTCCTTGAAGACTCTCCTCGACTTCCTACCCATGCAATTCTCACCTTTCCTTGCTCTCTCAGTAGAAATCACACGTGTTTAAAATAAGAAAGGAAGGAAGGAAGGAAGGAAGGAAGGAAGGGAGGGAGGGAGGGAGGGAGGGAGGGAGGGAGGAAGGAAGGAAGGAAGGAAGGAAGGAAGGAAGGAAGTAAGGAAGTGAGAGAGGGAAGGAAGGGAGGGAGAGGAAACAAATGAACAGAAATAAAAATAGATCCGAAGGGAAAAAACACAAGAATCACTTATAGATACAGATCAACATATATTTGTACATGCAAAAATCCCATAAAGGCAAATTTTAAGTGAGATAAACAGCAACCCCTCCCAAAACACCACTGGGTTCATTTTATGTTGCACACCTAGTACTACCACTAGGCATGGCACCCTTCACTTGAGTATGGTTTGTATTCCCAGTGAGACCCCATCAAAGAAAACTAATTGAGAATAAAACAAAAACAAAGTATGAGTCAGCCATTTATGATCTCCTTTTTTTCTCTATCAGCTAATTAAATTGATCATTTCACTGGACCCTGGAGTTAGGACAGTCTTCTATAATCCAGGTGTACCACTTGATTATACAAAACAAAATGAAACACTTTCAAACAACTTTGTTGCACTTATGAAATTTATGCATGATTAATCTGTGAGAAATCTTCAGATAACCAATAGTCCTCAGTTGTGTGTAGAGTACTATCATACAGCTACCATTAGCTGCTATCATTTTGGGAACTAGTATAACTGATTGCAAAGCAATTTCTGATTATATACTGCTGTGCAACCCCCACCCCCACCCACAAGCCGCACTGCTAGGCCCTTTAGCATACTGTGGTGGTCAGTTGGACCATACGTTTCACTGAATCATCTGATGTTGGTTTGAGAAGATTGGAAAGGCCTAGTTTTCAAACCTAGCACTTCTATGGGAACTTCCCTTTAGCACACACAGACATGACTCAGAAGAACTAAATAAAATCCAACGTTCTTGTTGAATGTCTGTTACTGTATGAACAGTCTGTTGTATGAGTTCTCTGTCATAATCCTGTTTGAAAATTTGGATCCATTATGCAGCAAATTACATAGCAAACTGTGGAATTTTGGGCAAAATATAGTTTTGTCCAAAAAGGCAAGCATTCTCCTATGAAATCATGAAACGCGACTTTGTTTTGGAAGTGCCATGTCATTTATGTAAGAGGTCTGTGGAAGCTATTCAAACTGAGGTTTTTAAAGACTTGGTTCTAAGTCAGTATTGGTCACCAAAAGATTGGTTTGGAGGATTCCCCATTAACATCTTCCCCATAACAGAAACATTGTGAAAAGGATTGACGGCCAAACCTGAGTCACATTACCTCTCCTTCCATGAATGTTTGTGGTCTTTCCAGGAGAGAGGAAAGATTCTGTGTTGGCTTCGAAAGACTGGATCACCCTAAGAGGTAACAACCAGGCTGCTGAAGGAATGGCTCAGATGAGAGGAGTTAAGCAGAAAGTCCAAAATTAATTCATGAGGAACCTTGAATCTAATCTACCACTGACTACACCCTAAGCCCCCGAGAGAAGATTTCTGTACCAAAAATCTATGTGCTCATGAGCAGACCAAGCTGGCTATTCTTTAGTCTGTGGGCTTGTTTCCTGTAGCCAAACTGCTGGGGTTTAAGAAAGAAACATAAGAGCAAGTTTAAAAGAGAATCCAAATTTCAACTTTTGTTTAATTAAATATTAGGTGCATAATCATTCAGAGATGACTATTTTTTCTAATAATCATTAATCACACACACTCAGGAAAAGAAAATTGCTCAGACTTCACAGAGTTCACATTCACAAATTCTGTTGCTTAAGAGTTTCTCTAAAGCCAAAGATCCAGCATGTGGTACTTTATAAAATTAAAAAGCATCCATATTACAAAGGAAACTGTTTATTGATTTAAGAGGCACCCTACAACATGGAATGGATCTTTGCTGACTATACATTGGTCAAGGAACGAGTGTCTAAAATATGTGGAATTAAAAACAAAATCAAAACCTAAACATCAAGAAAACTAGCAATGCAATTAAAGAGTGGGCTGCATAGCTGAGCCTGATTCTCAGGAGAAATACAAAAGGCTCAGAAATACTTTTTAAAGTGTTCACCATTCTAAGTGTCAGTGAAATTCAAGTTAAAACTACTTTAAGATTCCGTTATGTCCCAATCAGAATGTCTAAGATTAAGAAACAAAAAACAAAGACAAAAGGAATAAAACAAGGCTGACAAGGACTGGGAACATTGGGCCCTTCAAGCAAATTGAAGTAGCCACTGTGGAAATCAGTGTGGTGGCTCCTCAGAAATACAGAAATAGATTTCCCATATCGCCCCACTCTACCACTCCTGGGCATGTGTCCAAGAGACTATTTTCTACTACAGAGACACATGCTCATCCATGTTCATAGCTGTTCTCAACATCTAGGATATAGAAATAGCTTAGATGTCAATCAACTGATGAATGAATAAGAAAAATGTACCTATGTGCATGGAAAATTGTATCCAGCTCTAAAGAAAACTAAAGTCCTGACATTCCCAGGAGAATGGATAGAGCCGCCAAATATTATATTGAGTGAGGTAATGCATGTCCAGTAGGACAAATGTCGAGTGGTCTCACTCACATGTGGATCCTAGCATCAACACTGTAATTTGGAATGCTTGTATAATCCGGGAATGTAGAAAGAAATCATTGGTACAGAGGATGAAGAAAGATCTTAAGGGGAAGGAACATAGTAAGCACAGTGATAAATAAGAGAAAGGGTGAATAATGGGGAGAAATGTTTAAGTTGGTAAAGAGAGGGAGGACAGTACACAGAAGAGTGTCAGCTGTTTGAAAGGCCATATAGAAACCTACTGCTTTATGACTTTCTAATATATCACATCCATAGTGCTAGATGACAATTGAATGAGGGGTCATCAACACTCTGACTCATCTATGAACTCGATGGAGTTCAATGATGACCAGAATGTCAATATATGCTCGTGGGTAGCACAGATACTATGAGGATAAACAGCTATTTCTGATTGGATTTTAGGTCCATGCCACACGAGGAACTATAGCAAATCTACCCCTCTCCAGACCACAAACAAAGGCATAGCTGTTGCTGTATTTGTTTTTATTATTTAATTTGGTTTTGATAACTCTGCCTCCCTTCTAACCCTTATTCTACCCTAATCCCTTCCAACCCCTCAACACTAGGTAGGAGAGAAAGATTAGAGGGGAAAGGGTACATAGATCTCTGTAAGCCTGTTCCTGTTGATTAGGGGTGTTGAGTTCCTTGGATCAAAACCAATCTTTGTCGTCAGGATATCTGTCAAATTGCAACAACAACAATCAGGAAGAGCTGGGACCACCAACAGCCTCTTCATTCATTGGAGAAATACTTCCTGCCTATTCTGGGCTCTGTTATTTATTCTCTCTCCAGAGTCCCTAGAATTAAACCATCTGCAGCTGACAAAAGTCAAGTCCCTCTTAGAGCACCAGACATTCATAGTAAATGGCTGTAGACAAACTGATATAACATAACTGGGTTTTTAAAGAAGCCAAAATACTCACGACACGTGGCTGGGAAGCTCACAGGCCTAAAAGTAAAGTCACTACTGTTATTATTTTGCTAGATGGATATGACATCAAACTGCTCTCTAAATTCCTGTCTTTACATTCATAGATTAGTACAGTACTCAGACCTCATCAGAGATTTTTTTTTTATTTCGGTAGTGGATAGTGGTTAATGCAAAAATCTCACAGCTGGTCAAAACCCAGAGAACAAGTGACTACAGAGTGCTCAGTTCCAAATGGGACATCTATATCACATCCTCTCCTCAAGGCTCAGACACCATCTCAAAAGAGAGGGCAGAAAGATCACAAAATCCAGAGGTGGGAGGACAGGACCAAAATCCTTGTCTTCTAGAAATAACTGGACAACTATCTGCAAGAACTCACAACTGTGGGTGACTACATAAGTCTTGCTCCAGAGAAAGCCACTCTATATTATAACAAGGAATGGTCCCCACCCCTAACTGTGGGACTATGGCTTTTGTGTGAGGGAGAGCCAGTTTTCTTTAAGGATGGTAACTCTCTAGTGGATGGCTACACACCCAGAAGTATATAGACAGCACAAATTGAAATTCATAGAAGATGGAAATTCATAGAAAATCATGAAGATGGAGGTAAAAGAAGACGTGGGAGTGGATCTGAGAAGAGTTAAGAGGGGAAGCTGGGGTTTAATTACGATGAAAATGTACTGTATGAAATTATCCAAGAGTTTCTTTAGACTAGTGAATTGGATATTGCAAGGTCCAACGCATGTAGCTGTACCATCAAGATGAACCTTCACCCTACTTAGCAATGGGCAGAGAGACACCTTGTTTTGTATTGTTTTTATACCAGTTTTAATATTGTTCTTACATCAGTCAGGGGCAGATCAGATCTCAGTCCTATGATCATTCTAGCTAGACACCTAACTTTATGGTCAAAGCTGTTTTATTCCTAGATCTCATAAAAATCAAATCACATCACATCAAATCCAGACAGCACAGTTCAGAGGGGAGGAAAACAGATAGACATGCTGCAAACTGCCATGCCACCCACAGACCTACCCTCTGGCTCACTGCACAGGCCAGCCATAGACATCTTGCCACCATGCCATACATCGAGGACAATGAATGTCACTCAGGGGCCTGCCAGCAAGATGGACAGCCTGCAGGAGGAACCATCACAATGAGCAAGTATGTAGTGATCAGATGGGAAAGAAAGAAGTGGAACAGTTTGAGTGTTATGAAGAGAGGTGAAGCTGGAGACTCAAGGGTGGAGAAGAATAGTCTGCTGTGAGTGGTGAGCCTCACCACATGGGACGATAGTGAGGTCCTAGCCCAAGTTGCTACTGAGGTCTATGTCTAGGTCTGTGGCTATGTAGTAGGGATAGGGGCGACAGGAGTAGGGCAAAGGGATCAGACGGGGGGGGGGGGGTCAGTGTTGATGTCTAAGTGTCTTGGTTAGGGTTTCTATTGCCGAGAAGAGATACCATGTTCAAGGCAACTCTTACAAGGGTCAACATTTAATTGGGGCTGGCTTACAAGTTGAGAGGTTAGGTCCATTATTATGGCAGGATCATGGCAGTGTCCAGGTAGACATAGTCCTGGAGAAAAAGCCAAGAGTTCTACGTTTTGATCAGAAAGCAGCTAGGAGAGGCTGTCTCACGGGCAAAGAAGGCCTCAAAGCCCACCCCACAGTGACACACTTCCTCCAACAAGGCCATGCCTACTCCAACAAGGCCACGCCTCCTGATAGAGCCACTTCCTGGACCAAGCATATTCAAACCACCACAGCAAGGCTCATATTACAGCTTCAAAACATACGGGTGTCCCTGTAGGGGCAGCCATGGGGATCACACGGGAAGTCCAGGAACTGTGCAGAACTTGTTCACACCTCACTGGCTGTGCTGGTAGAGTTGCAGGGCATGGGAAAGTTAGTCCAGCCATGCATCTACCATGAGGTGTCATGAGGGCTGGGGTGATGCCACCTCTCACCTCTTACCACCTGTGACGGTCAAGAGAGCTGGCCCCTGGGTCATGAGAGCAGGAAGGCTGGTGGTGACTCTCAAGAGTTGTAACACTCTGGAGAGTGGGCCCTGCTGCTTGCCTGAGTAGCACAGTAAAGTTGGCCCTGGTGGCGGGGGTGAAATTAAGGCAGCCTGGAGGATACGCGAACCAGAGAGCTGGCCCAATCACACACAGGCTGTAGCACTTGGCAGAGTAGGCCTGGAACCTTGACTGGGCAGCCCTGTGGAGCTGGCTCTGGAGGTGTGGGTGCTGTGAACTGGTCCCCAGGGATGAGAACAGAAGGGCTGACCCTGCCTCCTGCTTATGGTGACACACAGACCAGTTGGAGCAGTGCTGGAGAGTTTGCCCTGGTGGTTCAGAAAAAGGAGAGCTGACCACCTCGGCTACCACCCAGGCCCAGATTCAGGGGTCTGAATTGGCCCACCCCCAAATCTACATCATCAGCAAATGGTTGGGATCATGAAAGGGTCAGTCCTGCAGCCCCAAAGCTGCAGAATCTCTATGACACAGGGTAACAACAGAATAAACAGGAGGAGACTCTATGAAAATCCAATATTGATGGTGTCACAGAAGCCAGAGGTCTCAAACCAGACCAATGACTCATTGTTATGAACATTTGCAAGTGAGGATGCTGTGAAACACACTGTGACACACTAAAGCTTCCAGGATGAGATGTTTTTTACGATGTTTGATTGTGTGTGCATATTTTACTTTGGGGGAGGTTTATGCTTAGAATTTTCAAAACCTACTTTTAGTGATAGTTTTTGGATCCTTTGCCGTCCCTTCTAGCCCACCACCCACCAGAGATAGTGGAATGAAAAGGTTAATAGAGCAAAGGTGGATGTGGACCTGTTTAGAAATAGTTCTTTGGAGCACATACAATCTGTGTTGTCAAGATATCAGCAGTTCTGGTCACATAAATCAGCAGCAGCAGCTAGCTCCATCCATTCCCAAACACCATGCATGATTCAGCAAGGGCAGGTCAATCCTGAAGAAACCACAAGGTTCTGCCAACCGGCTCAAATTGAAGCAGCAAGAAGCTGCCAGAATACCACCAGAAGCTTCAAAATGGTATATGTTGAAGATGTATGACCTGACATAATGAAGAAAGAATATGACTCCAGTTCACCCTCCATATTAGTAGGTACTGCATCTTCAGAGTCCTCTAACCACAGAGTAAAGAACTTGGTGGGGTGGGAGGTAGCACATTGACTGAAAAAGATGTATTTATCACTTTTCTTATTATGCCTAAACTTGTTTACATAGCAGCTACATGACGTTCATATTGTATTAGGCATTTTAAGTAACCTAGAGGTTAAACTATTCAAAGGGATGTGTTAACACAAAGGTTATATGCACATCCTTTGTCATTTTGTATTGACTTGTGCATTCAAGGGATACCATGGGCTGACCGGGTGTTTTTTTTTTTTTTTTTAAAGAAAGATATATGTTCTCCACAAGCTTCTAGCATGAAGAAAACAATCATTTGGTAAACCAGAGGTCTTGGTTCTTTTTCAACAATTTCTGGTAACTTATGAAACAAATATTCTTCATGGAAGGAAAGGAGAATATACAGCATACAATTTTGATCCAAGAGGATGTCTATCAATTTAATAACCTATCAGTTTTCCATTATCAGTTGATTATCATGTGCTCTTGATAGGAATTATAATAAATGGAGTTATCAAAGTACTGTTTGGTGCTGAGATGTCTATACTGGGTAACTACTAATTGCAAGAAGCATCAAGCTTTCTTTATTTTCTCTATTTATTCTGGTTTTGTAATTTTGTTTGTGGGTTTTATTTAATTTTAAAACATTATCATCATCATCACCACTATTGTTATTATTATTATTGTTATTTTATTAGTATTAGTAGTACTAGTAGTAGCAACAGCAGCAGCAGCAGTAGAAGTAATATTTCCTTGACCATGTTTCTCTGTGATTACATCATCTATTGCCTTCTGCGAGGTCATGGCAGCAAATGTCTTATTGCTTCATTGGCATTTACACATACTGCATTTTAATAAAGATCCAGATAGGTTTATCCAAGGAAGGGTAAACAATTCAGGAGTAGATCCAGATAAGTTTACCCATGGGTAAACAATCTAGGAGTCTACAGTGCTGTCCTGAAAAGCAGTGTGCTCTGAGTCAGCAAGCACCCTGAGCCTCTTCTCCACTCATGTAGACTATGGAGTCTGAAATCCTGATGCAAGAAATCAGGATATAGTGTTCCTATTACAATTTCTGACTCACTAGTTGATTATTTTCTTTCCACCTTCTAATTTTGTATTCTAATAGACAAGCATCAGGAAAAAAAGTTACTTTACCAGGGGACACAGTAATATTCTAAACCTGAAAAATGTGAATAGGTTTAGGTAAGCAGGTGAAAATACAACAAGCTGGTGTTACTGTGCTGCTGTGTTGGTTCATTTTTTTTTTTTAAGGAAAGAATTACTGCCATACTTGGGATAGGAAGAAAATGTCCATGAGATTCTACTGCAAACTGATTCAGGTAAGGCCACCAGCAACTCTTCACTTTGCTGGATAAAGAATGCCACTCTCTGAAATTCCAGCTGAAGATAAAGTATGGCAGACAAAAGGGTGGTGTGATGGTTTTTATACGCTTGGCCCAGGATGTGACACCATTAGGAGGTGTGGCCTTGTTGGAGTAGGTATTTAATTTTAACTACAAAATTAAAATGTAGCCACACTGTGGGTTTGGGCTTTAAGACCCTCATCCTAAATGTCTGGAAGCCAGTTTTCTCCTGTTTGCCTCCAGAATAAGTTGTAGAAGTCTCAGCTCCTTGATCATCATGCCTGCCTAGATGCTGCCAAGCTCCTGCCTTGATGATAATGGACTGAACCTCTGAATCTGTAAGCCAGCCCCAGTTAAATTTTATCCTTATAAGAGTTGCCTTGGTCATGGTGTCTGTTCACAGCAGTAAAACCCTAACGAAGACAGGTGGTAAGGAAAAACAATATGATGATTTGGGATTGAAGTCTTCCAGAATAAGTTGGGAGTTAAGTAAAAATGTTATTTTAGGGTTTATCTTATTTCTTAGATGGTATTGTTATAAAGACACATCTTGGAAGGTGTAATTGTAACTGGTATTTTTCTGACTAAAATATTTTAAAATTTTATGTATTTTTCTGTGTCAGCCAGAAGAATGGAATTTCAAATAGTTCCTTCCATGGAGTTCTGCTCCCTTTTTATATATTACTGATAATAGGCAATTGTCTATAAGTAGAGCATTACCATGTAAGCACATTGAATAAAAGAACATACTAATTAATGAAAAGAATGCCATGGTTAAAGCATTTATCTTTACTGATATATACTCTATCTCAAAATATTGATGCTGGGTGGTGGTGGCGCACGCCTTTACTCCCAGAACTTGGGAGGCAGAGGCAGGCAGATTTCTGAGTTCGAGAGTTCGAGGTTAGCCTGGTCTACAGAGTGAGTTCCAGGACAGCCAGGGCTACACAGAGAAACCCTGTCTCAAAAAAAAATATCAAAATATTGATATTTTTGATCTAAATATACTAGCTTTGAGTTACACAAATCATAATCAGCAATGGAATAGAAATAAATATTCCATCATTGTTCAGATGATTTTCCCTAGAAGAGAAAATACATTTCCCTAAATATACAAGCTGTGGGTTATACAAAGAAAATAATACCCTGAGTGGAGCTTTCCAGAGTAAATCAGTAATTATATAAAAATATTACTTCAGGGTTTATAATTTGTCACCAAACATATTAATTAAGGTCCCAAAATAATTTACCACGGATTTGTTTTAGAGGCATATCCAAACATTTCCACATAAATGAGACATGACTACTTGAACATTGATCTATGAAGAAAAGCAACAATTGTTGTATAGAAATCACAGAAGTCTCACTGATTTCACAGGACTAACATCAATGATACAGGTATTTTCTTACGAATTATGTTGTAAATTATGTCGGTATACTATTTTAAGGATAAAAATAGAGTTTTCTAAAATGTCTCAGTTTGTGTGGATTGATATGCTCCATTGAGGCTACTGTAGGTAACCCATATATCTGAGGGAAGTTATTTTCCCGCATTAATTCTTTACTAACATGAATTGTCTATTAATATGCAACTTGCTGTTACTCATTTCTTTTCCATCATCACAATAGTCATAACTTTGGGTTTTCTAATATCCCCACACATTATGTTTATTTACTTATATAGAGATATGCAATAAAAGCAAAACAAGGTTGATTACCTTTCTTTCTTTCTTTCTCTTTCTTTCTTTCTCTTTCTTTCTTTCTTTCTTTCTTTCTTTCTTTCTTTCTTTCTTTCTTTCTCTTTCTTTCTTTTTTCTCCCTTCCTTCCTTCCTTCCTTCCTTCCTTCCTTCCTTCCTTCCTTCCTTCCTTTCTTTCACAATACAGGAAGGGTTACATTTCTTAAAGTGAATGATAAGTGTTTTTAAATGAAGTAAAGGGGAGGGGAGGTAGGCATGGACACAAATGGAAACAGGAGAGAAAGCTAACATCTTAACACTTGTTACTGATGAGTTGTAAGATTGGCTCCGAGCTCTCCCATAGCCAGACAGACCTTAAATAGCTTCAGGCTGTCTTCACACAGAAGCCAACAGTGAGTCTGAATGACCTTGAGGCTATTCATTCAGTGTAAAAAGATTACAATCAGGTTGCCCTTTGCATAATAGATTAGAACTGTAGAAATGGAAAATTAGTATTGGAATCAAATGGAGGGATTTTAAGTAGTGTCTCCAAGGTTTAACCCATTGTCCCTGTAAAACGCAGAAGTGGTAAGAGAACCTTACCACTTTTTAATGAGCTTTTTAATATTGGGTTTTCTGAACAATAAGATAGGACCATCCTTTCTTCCCAGTTTGATGGTAGTAGAAATATTGAATACTTTTTAGTATGTAGTTTAGTCTGTATCAACCTCTACCTTCTATCTTTCTTTTTAACCATGTTTTCCCTTATAATACTTCAAAGCCATAAAACAACTTGTATATTTACATTTCTTTGTCCAGTATATATGTATTTGACACTTGCAAATATGGATATCCATATCCATCCATCCAAACATTCTTAACATTCTGAAGCCATTGTCTCTATTATAGACTATACTAGATCATGTATTATGAACTAATTCAGACATTTCTATTGTATAAAAAAAGATGTTGGTGCTTTTCCCTGTAAACAAGCCCTTCCTTTTATGATTTGTGAAATAAAAACAGATCTATCAAGAGAACTCATGCCTAAAAGAGACATTAGGGGGCAAGTAACAGTTTCCATGTGAGAAGATACAGAAGAAATCAGGTTTTTCTCATGATTTATGCTATAGGACTGTATATTTCTATCTTACTCCAGGTCACACTGCTGAAGCAGTCCTCTGTGAGGATGGATTAGACTCTGTAATGCACTAACTCATCAGCTATGGCAACAGTGGTCTCATCCTATAGCATCACATACTCACTTGGAGAAGCACACAATTCTGTACTGATAACTGCAGTTTTCAGATGTTAAAAGGCAAAAGTAAGAAGACAGAGTCAAAATGGAAGCCTTGTGTACATCACAACTTCATGATAGAAGGGAAAGTCCAGGTTTATACTTGTATGTACTAAGTTGAAAGACCTTGTGGGCAATGATCCAATCAGGAAATAAAGTATCTCCATACAAATAAGTATAAAATACACTCACAACAGACAACAAAGTTAAAAGTAATGTAGACCAATCCAGTGAAATCGTAGCTCATTATGGCCAACAGGACTACTCAATTGGGATACTGAAGTACACATGCCAAGTGACAAGGCCGTTTAATGTTAGGTGTGAAAGAACCATCAACTTTTCTACAAGACATCAATCTCAAACAAAGAAATACACAGAAATTCTAAATATTCCCTTTGTATGCAATACAGCATTTTAGTAGGAGGCAGAAATAATAATAAGATGTTCTCAGTGATAGAAATCCATAATCATTTACCCTTCTGGGAAATTATCAAGTACTGCTTAAGAACTGGAATTGTGTGAACTTTTAATTATGCCAAGTACTGAAAATGAAAATGTAGCTAGTTAGTTGGGGAATCTTTAAAAGAGACCAGACCACTGTGAGAACGAAATGTATGTTAGGGAATAACCTATGGGAAACAAATAGAAACGAAAGGTCAAATGGCCATAATGAGATAGCGGTAAGAGAAAAGAGGTAACGACAGGCTGGTGATCACAGGTGGCAGCTGGGAGCAAAGGAAGGGAGCAAGATCACCAATTACTGTGACAGTAATGCCACATAAAGCTGTGACATAAATCGAATGCATCAGTCTCTATGTAAGCTGAGGATGGTCTAGCAGAGCTTTGTTTTCAGGCTCTTTTCTCATGGGGGTGCTTAGTGAGCGTGCCATCTCTACTCGAAGGTGAACGGCAAGCCCTTTACTTTGTGCTGGGCTTCCATAAAGGATTTTTGTAGATGGACACGGAAAAGGGAAGATTTGTTTTCTCCTTTAAAGACAAAGACAACTTGACATCCATTTAATCTTTTTATTTCTGTTTCACAATCTTCAAAGAAATTTGAGAAGACAAATCGATTGTCTGTATTCTTATTTTGAGAAATGCTGAGAGCCAAACACGGCAGCTCACAACTGTAATCCCAGTGGTTAGAAGGCTGACATAGCAGAATTGTTTTGAGTCTGAACTTAGCCAGGGTATTATTATAAAACTCTGTATCAAAAAACAAACATAAAAATAATAATAATAAAAAGAATGATAAACAGGAAAGCAAAACTTTGCTTCAGTTTTTCAGTGTTGTTTCCAAGTTTATTCATCTTACACGGTACAAAGTATTGCGATAAAGTACACCTTTAATGTTCTGATTTTTGAGCTCTGACTTTTCTGTTTTAGAAAGTTCATGTTTATATTTGAGAGAGCAAAATATTTCACGGCTGTTTATTTTCTTTTGTTGAGCAACCATCTGACTCCTTAGATTTCAGTTATAATGAACATTGCATTTGAATTCTCTCTACACTTCTTTCATTTTAATTATTGCCTTAGGGTAAATTCTCAGGAATGGGAGAGTAGTGCCAAACAGTAAGAACATTTATAGTGCTCAACAAATGTTGCCAAATTGTTGTCTTAAAGGGATGATCCAATTTACACTTTCCTCAGCCACATCTAACAGCTATTTTCTCCCCACGTTGACAGCTGATAGTTCCATCATTTGTCCAGCCCTATAGATTCTTGATGAATTTCTTTCCTTACTTCATTTTAAATTTCGTGTGTGGAGGGGTATGCACATGAGTGCAGGTGTCCATTGGGATTCCCTGTTACAGGCAGATTCAAACTCTGCCAGAACAGTCTACGCTCCAAGTTCTAAGTCAGATGTCCACCCTCCATCCCCTCTTCTTGTTTTTGTTTGTTTGTTTGTTTGTTTGTTTTTTAAACTGGGTACGTAACTCAGCATGAGTTTTAACTTAGTCTGCATCCACTCAATGAAACTGTGCAGGAATCACTATGTAGACGCGTGTTCGATGGTGTCATAAAACACATTCTGAAACTCAATTGAAAGGGAAAGGAAGCAAAGGACTGGATGTGTCCACCGTGTTTCTGAAGCTGCACCATCTGAGAGACAACTGTGCATGCTCAATCTTGCCATATGCCAAACACGCTCTTACAGCACAGTGTTTCCAAGAATAATATAAACCATTTTTCCAAGAACACTGCCTGCTGCCCAACAACTCCTTCCTACTTACAAGTGCAGAAGAAACAAACCAAACCAGACCTGTGTCCAGGTGGGCATAAATGGCCAACTGGATTCATGGGGAAATATCTAGTTACTTTCTTGGTGCTCGTGTATGTGACCATTTTCTTATGAATTACAAAAGATGTGCTTATCAGAAAGTTCAACATTGACTACCTTGTTTACAAATATTCCTGCCAAATGTTAAGCTTTCTTATAGTTATTTACATGAACTGGACTTCGGAAATAGGCCATGGCAATCAAATCTTGCTTTTGCCACATACTTGTTCATATTTGATGGGTTATTTAATCTGCCTTTGGCTCCATGTATTGGTCTGTAAAATGGGAACAGTAACCACAGTAGTGTCTGCTTTATTGACCTACTGTAAGAACTTCATTTTCCCTTCACTGTATCTGTGACAACAGCATTTAGTTGCCCTGTGCTGCTACAAGGGAAACCAGACTTCCTGTAGTGTTTATTCTTCAGAAGCTCACCTACAAGGGTTTATTAGTGACCTTTCTTTCCCCTCCTTGAATTGTAGTTTCTCCTTTAAGACATAGCAGTGGAAATACTGGAAATAACAGTGGCTGACTTTGGCAGCTCATTATGGACCTCACAATGCACTGTTTCTAGACATTACCTCAGTGTTCTTCACCATGATCCTAGGAGTTTGCACCAGTCTTTAGAGAAGCAACAGATGCTTAGAGAGACTAAATAACATGCCAAGAGTCAGCTAGTGAGGAGTCAAAATATTTCAGAGAAAGAGCTCATGTGCCTAAGTGCTGTCTGGGGCTGCCCATGGGTCATGGAGTTAAAAGTGACATCCTAAAATGTTTTTATATTTTTCTTCATTTTATGTACAAGAACATACGTATTTGATTGAGAAGCTATTTAAATACATTCCAAATTGTGAGGACGACAGTGTTTCTATCTCACACTGAATCACTGGGAACTGCTCACTAAAGTAAAATCCTATCTTTGCATCTTTTGGTCTAATTCACAAAGCAGTTCTGTTACAACCTTCTAAATATATACATGCTGAAGAGGTGGCTGGAGAGATGGCTCAGAGATCACTGCTGCTCTGGCAGAGGAATCACGTTCAGTCCTAGCATTTACATAGTGACTTACAACTGCAGGGAACTCCAGTTCCAGAGTAGCTGACATTCTGGCCTTAGTAAGCATCAGGCACTTACATGACAAACAGACACAACTGCAGGCAAAACACTCATACATGTAAGATAACTATTAATACGGTGATTTAGGCCCTAAATTCCACCTACTTTTTCTTAGTAGAAATAACACAGGGTTGGAGAGATGGTTTAGTCACTAGAGTCTAGACTACAACAAAAAAAATTACAAGAAATGCAATATGGACATAGTTTTCCTAATTTTTTTAAGTGCAAGCAAAATCTAAACTTAGTTTCCTACTGGATTGGATTGACTTTGCTCTTACCATTTGGGTCCCTAAGGAAAACACCCACATGGGTTTGCACAGTGATTAGCAATAGAAGAGGGTAGCCAAATGGACACAGAAACCTAGCCTGTCCCTCTGAGGAGGCAAGTTTAAGCCTTATTCAACCATTTCTCAGAACTTTCAAGGACTAGGAAAGAATAAAGGCAATGGGTGACTGATGAGAGTCATGGCTAACTAATATTATTGTAAATCCTTCTGTGTCCCAGATGACCTCACCAGTATTATCCCTTTCCATCCTTCAAGTCCAGCATAAAACAGCTATGGATAGTCTCATGTTATACATGAGGTCAGTGAAGCTTAGAAAGCTGCTAGGAACTGAAATCCACAAGGAAACAAGAAGTAGAGAGAACATGGACGCTCTGACTTCCAATCGCCTACTCCTCTCTCCATAAAACACTCAAATAACATGTGTTCATCGTTCCCAGATCTCAGAAGTATTTTATGTATCTGTCAACATGGAGATTAGAGGAAAAGCATTGGATTCATATTGTTTTTCAGTACTTTAGGAGACTAAGGCCATTTAGACAATTGGATAGGCTACTGAAATGTATTATAAAGATTTTTGTTCCCCAAGAGGCTGAGCTGTCATTTGACTGGAATGTTTTGGGAAGGCTGTGCCTAGAGGCAGGACTCTGGATTCATTAACCTCCCAGCCCTGCAACTCTGTCAGTCTCAATTCTCAACACGATTTCAATCAGCTATGGCTGCCTCTTATTGTGTTATGGTTGGCCAAGTGTGGCTCTTGTTTGAGCTCCTGCAATTGTCTGTACAGCCTGGGAGAGAAACAAATCTTCAGTGTATGTCTATTGCTGTGCATGAGGCAGTGTGCACGGCAGTACCTTACTTCATGAAGGTCGCAGCATAACATCTACCGCGAGTTATATGCTCTGAAGCATTGAAAAGTGCCATGTGCCAAATATAGATGCTTCTTATTATTTCTCTTTGCATATAAAAGAACACACAGCTGAGATGCTCTCAGGAGGCCTGGGAGTCAACTTATTCCAAAGGAATGACTGTGCTATTTTTTTTTTTTGGTGCATTTTCCCTCACATTATTTCTTAAGGCTTGAGGGAATTTAAATGTGACTTACTTGGCAATGACAAGTCTATGTCCCTTTGGCACCTCTCAAATGAGATCCTTTACACACTTTTCCATGCTCATTCTGACTCCTCAAAGAGAAACCCTATCACTTAAAGGGAACCTAGACTTTGAGAAGGAAGTTGCCACCTCTACCTTGAAAACAGGTACTTTAAAATATGCCATCACAGCATATTGAAATCACAGCACTTAAGTGAAGTGTTATCAATATGTGTTATTTTCTGGAAAAGAAAAATGTTTTCCCAAAGTACCTTAGGTTTCTGAACAAAGGACATGAAGCTCTGAAAAGCATATTATTCTTGCATCTCTGAGAAGAAATACCTGCTATCAACAATTCTTAGAAAGGAAGATTTAGTTTTGCTCAGTTTCAGAGAGCTCAGTCCATGGCTCCTCCATGGTCCCATTCTCTGGGTACATTAGGATTATAGGAGCATGGACCACAGGTATCATTTCACTTCATGGTTGTTGAAAAGAAGAGAAAAGAGAGCCAGCATTCAGATTTTTCTTTTCCCTTTCTGCTCTTGTTTAACTCATGGATGGAACCACCGACATTCAGAAATGGTCTTAATTTAACAGTTTGCCTGAAGAGAATTCTCTCAAGGACACTTACAGAGGAACGCCTCATTTCAATGTCATAGGTGGTTCTAAGTGTGTTCAAGCTGGCATTGTCACATTAAGTAATTCAGATAAGGTCTCCTGATAAATGGGTAGCATCACCAGGACAACAAACTGGATCTCTGGAGTCCTAGTCATTCTACATGTTCCCTGTGTCCATAGCATGATGGTAGTTTCAGTTATTTTTCTATGTCTGTATGCATTGTTTTTCATTTTCTGCAGTCAATGAAAGCCAGGCCACACACTGCTACGACTGGCCACTGAGTCTCCAAATCTTTATTATCTCTACGGTTATCACATCTTTTCAGTGAATTACAAAAGGGAATTCCCTCCCATCAAGAACACCAGGCTGGACAAGCAGGAGAGAATAAGTTCCATCTTGCTTCTCATTTTTAAATGACCATTTAAAGTTTTAAGAAAGCAATCCTTTATTTCATTTGGATTCATTCCTTCAGGCACATTCTCCATGAAGCTCCAGGGACCTCTGTCTTGAAAACAAGTAGTTCTGGGAAGAAATGAAAAGACCAACTGCTGGTGTTGAAAACGGGCTTCACTGTTGCAGCCGATGGCTTCCACAGACTAGTGGTTAGGAAGAAGAAACCTCCATCTCCATAACCAACCCTGCCTCATGCCGCAGCACACACCTCAACTCCAAAGCTCCTTCATGTAAACCTTCTTCTCAGCCGTCTACAACTGAACTGATGTGGATAATCTACATAAATATTAACCAGATGTACACCAACTTCAAACGGTTGAACTTCAGTTTACACTGGATTTTGTTAATATGATTTTTTCTTCAATTGAGAGTGGATTTTTTTTTTGTAAACTAAGTATATCAGCGTTATTCTTCAATAATTTATAATACTCTCAGCACTTATGGTGGTAACACATATTCAATTAGCATGTGGGCATTAGTTTTTGAAGTAAGTCCTATCACACACTTTTGAGGTAACAAGTACAGTACAAACATTTTGTTGGGTTCTTTTTGAGTGTGTGACATGGTCTAGCTATTAATCCCAAATGACCTTGAACTCATGACTCTATCAAGTCAGCAGCCTTCCACATTCTAAGTCATAGATTTCTGCCACCATGACTGGGTTAAATGTAACTTTTATACACTACTGGGGAAAAAAAAAACAAGTGTGAATCATTTTATTACAATGTTTGCTCCGCTGCTTTAGTCTGGAAATCCTGTGACGTATCTGGCCCTCTAAACACACTCGGCGTCTAGACCCAGTCAACTGTCAAAGGCATCGGAAGCATAGATTTGTTTAAATTCATGTCAACTTAAACACTGAGGTTCCCCACAGACAGTTTCATTCAGGCAACATTTTTTAAAGGAGAAACTGTCAGTCTTAGAAGATAATCGTACTACTCTCATCAGTGACCAGCAGAGTAAGATATTCCAAAGGTACCACTGAAGCACTTATGCCCTGAAGGTAACCAACAGTTCTCTAATTAGACTTCAGGTGTACTTAATAGGAGGAACTTCATGCCTAGCACTGTAAATTTAGCCAACAATCTGTGGCTGGTAATGCTAGGGAACCTGGAAGAGAACCTACTACTGCCATTTTCCTAAACCGGAATAAATTCAGTATCTAACTGCATTAAAAACACTTAGCCGAATCCACAGGTAAGTGCGTCTGTCTCCATCATCAAAGAAACCTCTTTTTTTTTTTTTTTTTTTTTCGAGACAGGGTTTCTCTGTGTAGTCCTGGCTGTCCTGGAACTCGCTCTGTAGACCAGGCTGGCCTCGAACTCAGAAATCCACCTGGCTCTGCCTCCAAAGTGCTGGGATTAAAGGTGTGCGCTACCACTGCCCGGCTTCAAAGAAACCTCTTTATACAGCAGATGGGGATCATTACAGAAAGCCACAACTGGTCAAAATGCAGACATCAACTGATTGTGGAATGCACCGCCTCAGTTAATACATTTAAAATTTGGGGACACAGAGTAAGAAGTGGGAAGGTTTTAAGATACAGGTGACTAAGACATCTATTTTCTGTCATCTCAAAAAAAAAAAAAACACAAAAGAGAAAGAAACATGTGGATGGGAGAAAAGTTGAGGGAGGGGAGAGGACAGTAGATAGAGCAAATATAATCAAAATATTTTGTATTCTCAAATAATTAATAAAAACATTATAAAAAAAATCAATTAAGATATCTCAAAGCTATACTACTGTTGTGTTTCTTTTTGGCATTACCACATGCATTGTTTGAAATGAAACGTGAACAGGAAACATCAAACTCACCGCATTAGCTAGAAAACACCTGAGAGTAGCCAGTGTGACCACACAGGTGCAGCCCAGGAAGGCTATGATTCTATAGTGACATGTGAAAGCATTTCAATAGAGTGGTATTTGAGTGCGCTAAAAATAGACAACCCTGAAATATCCTGCAGTTGAAGGACACGATACAGATAGGAAATAAACTTGTAAGTCATTGTAAAAATAGAGTTCTGGGATTCACTTCACCCACAAGATTTAATCATTAACCTCTCCAAGGTTGCTGTCTTTTTCTAAGAGTAGGATATGGAGAGGGGAGACTAGCTCCAATGAGGTAAACAGATACATGCAAAGTGAACTACTGTTCAGTTCCATCTCATTTTTCCAGTGTATTTCTATCAGCTGGTACAGTGAGAAACAGCTTCAGGAGACTAGAAAGATCCCTATCTTCCCTGGCACTCAGTAAAACTAGACTCTATTTACTAAATAGATACATTAACTCTACTATAAAATTCCAAGTTCAGCATCACAAAACTGAATTTTGTGCTAAAGCTTATGTAGAATAAAAACTAATCAATAGCCAAGACATTTCAGAAAGGGAAGGAGTGCCTTTCCCCCACCCCTCAGGATACAAGGGTGGCTATAAGGGTGGTACTCAAGAACGTGGAAATCGTCTCCTGCAGTATAAATTAAAATATACCTATCTTAATCAATGGAACAGATGAAAACTATTCCCCAAGAGGCACACATTTAGGGATCGCCACCCACGGCAGAGTTTAAATTACAGAGTTTCAAAAGTGGTTTTTCATCTAGAGATGAAGAAGAAAATGGATTGCAATCTTACACTGCAAACAGTCAGACCTTAACTTTAAGACAGAAACACTTAAAAATTGTCAGAATAAAATGTGATTGAATGCCTTTTCTGTCCTGAGAGTAGGGAAGGATTTCTTAAGGTTGATTTAAAGAAATACATAATCATGAAAGAATATATTTATATGCACAATTACTATAAGTTGAGCTCATTAAAACTTTGACACAAGAAGGTATAAACATGAAGAAAATAATGAGCTAGTACCCAAATACCAAAAAGAAATAGACAGACTATGGGAAATTTATATTGCCAGTAATTTTCTTTCCTGATTATGTTTCAGGTACTATAATTAAAGTCTTCCTGCAGTGCCAGAATCATGTGTTAGCCATGTGTGTTTCCTTGTCACCTAGCATAGTGCCTATGAGACTGAAAATGGTCAGTGTGGATGCTTTTCAGGTATAAATATCCCAGGATAATGCATATCCTCTGTTAGCTAAACTCCCTCTGTATGCCATCCACAGGGTGTTATGTACTTGCAGCTTAAGCACCTTTCTGTTTGTGTCTATACTGCTAGCTTCCATCCATCTACCCACCTTCTAGGCCTCTGTCAACTACGGAATAGTGTTCTTATAAATTATCTACTGTAACATAAAACAGTTATTCCATATTTCTGCATCCATGCCTCCTCTGTGTGGAATTGTTCCTACACTGCTTGAGGGTATGGGCACATTTCACTCAAGTGTTGAGTACATTTATATGAATCACTGAATTCATATTCATTAAGGATGTGGCACAACATCCTCTAAGTTTTCAGCCATCCATGCTTCAAAAGGGCAGAATATCAGGTAACTGCGAATGTTAATGTCATAGTCCTTTTTCTGCTACTGTAACAGAAATACCAAAGACTGGATTCTTTATAACAAGTAAAGTTAACTTTATTGGAAATTGCCCTAATAATCTAATATCTTGTATCCTGATTTTAAAAATAAAAAGTAATTTTAAAATGGAAATAAATTAAGTTAACCTAGTTCATTGTTCTGGAATAAGAGTTATAATGGAACATCTTCCTGGCATGCAGGAGGTGAGGACCTTGTGTTATTTCAGTGAACACATGAGAAAATAGACTGCTGTAGTTCGGCTTTCTATTGCTCTGATAAACAACATGAGCAAAAGCAACATGGGGAAGGAAAGAGTTCCTTACCTCTTACAGATTAGAATCCATTACCAAGAGACACCATGGCAGGAGCCCATAGTAGGAGCCCAAGGCAGGAACCTGGAGATAGGAACTGACGCAGAGACCAAAGACAGAAGAATGCTGCTTACTGGCTTGCTCTCAAGTTCAGGTTCAGTCATATTTCTTATATAACCCTCTTCCAGAGGTCCCAAGTTCAATTCCCAGCAACCACATAGTAGCTCACAACCATCTGTAATGGCATCCAGTGCCCTCTTCTGCTGTGTCTGAAGACAGCTATAGTGTATTCGTATACATAAAATAAATGATTATTTTTTTTCAAATGGGATCATCCTGCTACTAGACTGTGGTGTGTGTCTTCAGCACCAGCACCATCCCAGACAAGATACTTAGCTTCACTGAGTCTTACATGTCAATTGAATGACAGCATCTGTATCAAATCTCACCTCACAGAGTAAATAGTACACAAAAAAACACTCCACGAATTTTATTTCCTATCCTTCTCCCCTCCCTCTAAAAAGCATTATGCTCCACCAGACTGTGCAGTTTGTGTGTCTAGGAATGAACCACAACCTTCAACAATGAAGTGTTTTAACCAAGAGCTATTTGCCTTTCATTATATACATTGACCTGAGTAACACTCACTTAGTGGAAAGTAAACGAATGGCCCAACTTAAATCCCCCTCTACTTACTGTGTGTGATGCAGAAGTGTGGCTCAATAACTCACCCACTGACTTTCTTACAAATAACTTCAAATATAACAAATGATTTAAAATCATTTAGCTATAGTTCACACCACCACAGATTTAATAACTGCTATAACAATCCTAAGGCTAATGAGGACATTAGCAGTATTTATGATTTGCTGTTGGCTTATAAGTATTTATAATCCCCCCCCAACAGTCACTCAAGCTGTCGCTACACTGGAAATTCATCGATGAACATTTCCCATTCATGATGTGGGGATTTTTCTGATGAAGAGCTATCCAGAAGCTCAAAGGTTGACCTCTGTCCTGTCCAGCAGGGCATTAAACAGGGGTCCGGGGAGATCACCTGAAAGAGAAAGTGGGGAATAGGCCTGTCTATAGTCTGATCAGATCGTCATCTTTAGTTTCTCACACACATGTTATATACACAAAAAGGCAGGATGTGGGGAAGGGGATGACGCAGGAATGTGGGTGTTCAGGGGGAATACAGATTGTTCAGGGGGAGTACAGATATCTTCCATAACAGAGTGTCAGCTGGGTGAAGATTCAGGGGACAGATCATTATGACTCCACCTATGATTCACTTGTCCTTATCTAAGTTGGTACTATCCTCCAAGGTTGCCTATCTACAAGGTCTATGTATTCAGTCTGGCAATTTTCCACCAAAGCTGTTTGTTTACAATAACTCCTAGCTATCTGTTTCAGTGTTTTTCTACAGAGACCCAAGACTTGGTGCTAGCAGGCATGTATGTCAGGCTTATGGCTGATTTTAGGTCTTCAGTGTATAAGCAGGACTGCTCCTGACAAACCTCTTATATTCTGTAATGCAAGCTCATGGCTTACCTCAGCTGGGCCCAGACTGTCTCCTCTTTGTTCTTAACCCATAACACTTCTTGGGAAGTTTTCAAAGAAATCATAGTGTTAACAAACTTGGCAAGGGAAATATGATGGTCAGTTAAAATGGAATTTCAGATAATTGTAAAATGTATGTCCCCAATACTGTACCTACTTGTGTTGAGGAATATTTATCATATATGTAAATTTACCTGGACATCTTTTACTGACTCCAAAAAGACTGGAGGTGGCACTGGGGTCCTCATACTTCTAAGCCTAAAGACAAGATAGGATAGAAGTATAGGGAAAGGCAACGAAGACGACAATGTTACTGGGTTAGGTTTACCTTTAGCTGATTGGGATCTAGATAACAGTGTCTGGGGTGTTCTCATGTTGGATATAGAAAACAGTAGAGGACTTTGGGGGACAACAACACTTGAACTTGAGCAGACTGAACATGAATATGGTTAAAGTCATTCAATCTCATGTCTAAAATGGTGTGTTTTACCTACTACCACACTAACAGCCCAGCTCAGTGCAGTGTTGGGTGAGCCTCTGGGAGCCCATTGAAATGGGCTCGGCTGGCTCAGGCCAAGAGGCCAGACGTAGCAGTCACTTCTGCCTTCCCCTGTACCTCATCCTTCCCTCAAGACCACTAAGAGATTTCTTTCTCAGAGCAGTACCTGAAAGGATAGTGCCAGCAACAAAATATTCTAACCCTTGACACATCTCAGAACCAGCACAATGTCACCTCTGTCTTTTCAATAGGCACAAAACCAGATGCTTCTACAGACAGGAAAATAGGTCCGGCCTCTGTACAGAGAAGGCCTGCCAAGTCACAGGGCAACTGTGTGTGTGAATGGCAGGGAAATAATCTGAACTATCACTGATCCACCACCATGGAAGAAAAAAAAGAATAAATTAGGGAGTTATTTTGCAAATTATGAAATTTTTTTGGAAATGTAACATATATTTCCCTCCAAAAAAAAAACCAATTTGTTCAACTTCAAAAATGGTTTTTTTTAAGCCCATGATGCCTCAAAACCAAAATTCTATGTAAAGTATCAGAATTTTCTACAATTTTTCTCAGAAAAAAAAAACCTGTCTGAAACGTTGAGAGAACATATGGTAGCATTTTTTTGTCTTGTGATAAGTAAAGTACATCTGTTCAGATGAGGAACCAGAATTTTAGGGCTGGAAATTTGCAAGAAAGTGGGTTAGAACTCTGGAGAGCCTGCAACCCAGCCCTATTTACCTCCTCCACCATGTGTGAAGCTCAGCCATAAGAGCGAGCAAACTGGGAATGTGAAATCCTGAGATGTGTTCGGCTGAGTGGGATTTGTAACACGGCAATCTTACATGCTTGTGGTCCCCAGTAAGTCAAATGACATCAAAGAAATCCTATGCAAAATGTAAACCACCAAATAAAAATGAGAATTCTAAATAATTTCAAAGACATCATTTTGGGCAAGGACCTTCACTGTAACCTTCAGCTGCAAATCTCCTTTATTTTAGAAAATGGAATAGCAAAAGGAATGGTTGTGAATCTCTGCTCTTTCACAGTTGGTCTCTCTTGGTAGTGAGAAGCATGGGAAATTGTCATTAGGCACAAGTATCATCAGAGCCTTGGGTTTTAGAATCGTCAGTTCTGGTCTTTGGAAAGTGACTCGTCTCATTGCAAGAAATCTGATTAAGCTGCAGGGTAGATTCTGTTGTCGATGCCAGCCTTTACAGCACCTGTAGGTGATATGTGAGTGAGGGCCATTCCCCCACACAATAAACAAGTGTAATTCTTGCTCATTAAGTGTGGAAAATAAGTGCATTTGGAAGGAAATTCTGTGTGTCAAACACATTTAAAATTCATTAAATCCTTAAAATCCCCATGAGCTAAGCCTATTGATTCATTTTTCAGGAAAAGGGAAGATAATTTTTTACAAGTTCCCATCATTTTAAGAGTAGATAGACTTGAGACTTGACACAAGGCAGTTCGTTATACCACAGCAAGAAAAAAGGAACATGGCTAACAAATATGGCAGAACTTTTAGGTATTAAAAACGCTCTCTTCCAGAACCTTGGCTAGATCAAAGTCAAGTTGCCTCAGAGTATTAGTGTGTGACTGTTCGACAAACACATACTCAAAACTTTAGACATACTCAAAACTTTAGACATCCATCCAATGGACTGACCAAATATTAACAGTGGTTTTCCAGAGAGAAACTGAGATGCTAGAGATAAAAATCTCACTTACGTCCAAGTTATAATTTTAAAATACTGTTGTAAGCAGCCCATCAAGGTAAAATGCCCAGCTATTCCAATATTAAATAATCTGTAGTTAGTTTTGGGTCATTCTTGTTATTACCTTGAGGAAACAAGGGAAAAACAACTTGCCATAAGACTTCTCAGTTAAGAAGAGAGGGTGACAAAATCCTAAAGCAGTAAAGGCAAGACAACTTTTCAAAACCCCTGCCTCAGAGACTCAGTGACTCAGAGACAGCCAACATCTACATCTCATGCAACCTATAAAACACTAAAACAACTCCTGTGTGTATTAGAATCTGAGGTAGAAGAAGCCTTTGTTTTCAAACAACAGTTTCTAAAATACAGTGTAGCAACACAATTGACAGCTCCCTGAGCTCAAACTTGCTTTGCTTGTCTAGTTTCAGTAGGCAACCAACCACCAGCAAGCATGTGAATAGATCTTATTTCTGCATGCTTAGCCATAATATACAGACCATTGATATTTTATACTCTCTGTAACTGATACTATGAAACACATCCTGTTCCACAACTTTTCTTTTTTCACCTTTTTTTTTTCTGTATCTGTGCCATACCTCAGTGTAGCATAATGATAAGGTTGCATAAAAGATTGTCACATCTTGTGAACATCTCTACAAGTTACTAATTTTGAAGATACAGGCAAAGGACCTCTGATTTGCCAGTGCACTTCCTAGTAACACCAAGTACATTGCCCATTGCTGTTCCTTGTTTTCAAAGCTTGATTTTGGTTCAGCTGAGATGGTACACTCTGTGTATTTCCTACTTACTCTCTACTATTTCTGATTAACATATGTAATGCAGATATGCAAATGCAAAGCATATATAAATATGCAAAAACATATATTGTATATTTACTAGTCTTTTAGATTTCCTTGTGCTGTTAACAAATTAACCCTTTTACATATTTAATTCATGGGGCTTATTTGCCTTCATGATACTCACATCTCACTTAAGGGTTTGAAATTCATCATATGTTTTATGACAGCATCTTAATAGTTTTAAACACGTTTCACATACTGTAGTCTGAAAGCCTGAATCACATTCTAAGTTTTAAAACATTATTTTAAAAGCCTTCAGTCTGACACAAACACATTGGTGATGTAGTTTGAAAAAGACATCATGTTTTTCCTCAAATAGGTAAATGTACAAATAGTAGTTTTCGAGAACTTGCTCTTTGCTGGTTTATAATGATATAATGAAGATATATCTGCAGAATGTTCTCACTCCATGTTTGAAACAAGGAAACAGCAGGATCTGGAACCAGGCTAAGTACTTTATGTGGTGGCATCCAATTATCAGAACTCAACTATTCGATGGGAATTCTGATAACCCGAAAAAACAAAAAAGCACTGCTGGTACATGCATGCTGGTGACTGATAGAACATGTTCATCAGGGCTGGGGGCATGGGGGAATGTTTCAGCAGTTAAGAGCACTGGCTGTTCTTTCAGATGACTCAGATTCCATTTCCAGTAACTATCTACCAGCTCAGACTGCCTGTAACACCAGTTCCGGGGGATGCCGTGGTTTACTTTGGACTTCACAGGATCTAAACACACAGGGGGTGCAGGCATACATGCAGGCAAAACTTCAATCCTCATAAAAAACAGACATTTACATGTTCTTCAGGTCAGGTATTCAAATACACTAGTTAATACAGGCTACACTGGAAATGACAGACTCCAAATATATAACTTGCTTTTATTAAACGGAAAAAGGTTCACATGTGTCAAAATGACAGATACTCCAGTAGCTTTAGTAAGAGTTCAAACAGTGTCAGGTACTTGAGTTGTTTTTTTGAATAAAAGAGAAATTAAATTCTTAAGGAGTTCAGGACACTAACATGTCCTAAACCTCTGGAGCACTTAAGTCAACACATCAAGTTCTGTTTCTCTCAACCATTTTGGCTTTCAGAAAAATATATATTATTTAGATGACTAGCATCTGAGCTACATAAATGACTAATTTAGCATTTTCTTTAACTAAAATCAGGATTTTGCAAATGTCTAACTTCAAAGTTTTGAATGTGGACATAAACTAACCCTATTCCTCCCTATACCAAAAGTGAAATAACTATCACCATGTATCAACATTTTCACAGGAATATTTTAAGGTCTCTGGCATTAGAAAATATGCAATATCTGTGTAACAACATCATAACTATATACAGAAAATATCTTAAAGTCTTCTTGTGCAATTTTACTCCTAAAAGGTTAAAGTGTTCTATTTAAAAATACTTAACTGTTTCCTACAGATGTGATACTCACTTGTAATTAAAGAATATATAAAAAAAGTCTCATTGTGATTCCTCAATAAAAATAACTGAGCAATATTTATTTGATTTACTAATAGTCCACATCTTTCAGCAACAAAGGCTGTACTATAATTTATCTTTCTAATTATAGCCTAATGCTGAGGCAGTAAATGTTAGTCTGTGCTTGCCTGTTTCTGTGTCATAAAATATGTCTATAAATCTCAATTTACACCTTTGTTTCATGGTGCACAGTATGTCCACTAAAAAAAAAGTAAGCAGTGATTATTCATCATTGGAAAAAACCAAGTCATTTATACCTTGTTTAACATTTCTAAAGCAGCAGTATTTAGCTGTAACAAAAAGGCCAAAAATTATTATAAATTATAAATTCTACTTCTTTTTCTTTTGGCATTAAATCCATAATACAAATGTTTATTCTTGAACAGATATATATTAATGTACATCTGAATATATATTTGTCAATATTTCTTATAGGCAGAAAGCTGGTCGGTGAAGTGTTGTCACAGCAGGGTAATATTAGGGACAGTCCTGGGCGTCAATGGACATGGACTGGCTGAGGCCTGACTTCCCATTCACAGATATTGTATTGGATGGAACAGTAACCTAAGGGAAAGAAACACATTTTGTTCCCATCAGTTTTTATAAAATAGGACAGCTGTCTATCTTGAACAATTATCACATTATAACTTCTGCTTAACTGTAAATGTTAGCATTCAGTATTTATCACTCAATGGTTTACAAATTATTAAGAATAAATGTTCACTCTATCATGGAATGGAAATTGAGAGTTGTTATTGCCACAACAAACAAGTTAAATAACCCATCAACACATCTTAATCTTTATAAAATTACCAAGCCAACAGAAAAGACAAGAGCACAGGCAGACTGCAGACCAAGCTGTTCAGTGCAGTTTTAGCTGGATGAATCCTGCCTTCTCGAAGGGACTTTGAAAAAGTTACAGTGAATTTTGCAAAATTTTACACTTTGGTTCTAATGTCAGACAGTAGTTGGAAATCCTCCACTTAGCGACTCCCTCTATATTCAAAACATAAGCATCAACCACCAAAACTGGATCTTTCAGAATTCTTTCATGGCAAGGGCTATAGCCAATTTTCAAGCCTGGAACAATTCAATGACAGAGGGCTTTACAGGAAGTTTCAATCAATAATCACTCAGCCTTCAAAAACCACTGGCTGAGGGTTCCATTTGCAAACCACTGGAGGAAAAAAAAAATCACTTAAGACAGCTAAGCAGGATGGCATAGACCTGTCATCCCAGCACATAGGACAATGGGGCAGGAGAATTCCAGGCTAGTATGGGACACTACCCCCAAAGACTGAAACCAACAGCCTTAGAAGCATGTAAAGGAGACAAAAACATATGTATCACAAGTAGTACGTACATACATACATACATACATACATACATACATACATTACATATGTGTGTGCCAAACATAAAATACAATAAAAATATTTAAAAAAAAAAACAATCTCTCGATTGCAGTTTGAGCACAAAGATTTATAAAGTTATCAGATTCCGTGGAGCTGGTGTTATAAGCCTTTATAAGCTGCTAGGCAGGGGAACTGGGAATTGAACTCTAATCCTCTGAAAGAGCAGTAAGTGCTCTTCCACAGGATCCCCTTATAATTTTTTATAAGAAACAAATGGACAGGCACTGGTGGTGAACACCTTTAACCCCTGTAGGACTGTGGAAGGAGTATGGTTTCTGTTAGAGCACCAGCTAGAAATCACCGGGGACCTCAGATGATTCCTAAGTGATGGCATACTTTTCACCATGCTCCCAGACTCCAGGCTCCGGAAAGGAGGCCAAAGATCTTCATACAGTGGGTTCCTCTGGTCATGTAGGACAACACCCCTACTAGCCTCTCCACTAGTAGAGGGTGTGACTACAGGCCACAGAACCTCAAGACAGATCTCCATATTAATGAGGTACCTAAAGGCCAGAGGGCATAGCCAATAAACAATCCTTCCCAGACCCTCCTCCTTACAAAAGGTATTTAATCTCAGGCCTGTCCTGAAAAAACAGGGGGGTGGGGAGGAGCTGCCATGACAATAAAGATCTTAAGATCATAGCCTATTTCTCTTTTTTGGGATCCACCTTGGGGAACAGTGGAGAAGGTTTTCAACTACCGAGCTGCAGTCTAATCTCCAGCTGATGACCTCTCATCCATGGAGGCCCAGCAACCCAAGCAAGCAAGCCAAGCCAGCTGTGACCTAGCCAAGTTAAGTCACCACGACCAAGATTCTCATCCCTGCAGGACGCAGCCAGAGTTCACCCTTCCCTTCTTCTCCTCTACTGCTGGCTACCAGCCCATATGCCCCCACTTTGGTCTCAGCTTTTGGGGGCTCCCCAGTGGAGCCTGAGAGCTCAAGGACCTGAGAACCTCCAGTTCCTGGCCACCTTTTGGCTTGGGGACCCCTAACCCAAGAGTTCTGGCTCCACACGGGGCCTCAGACTGTGCTTGTCTACCCTAAGTGAGTCCTGCTGTTTTGCATAGCCTGAGGACCTCCCAGTGCCAGCGGAGTGAACACAGTCAAATTCCTGCACCTCTGCCTCTTTGAGCTGCAGCCCTAGTCCCTTGAGGGGACAGATGCGGGGCCCACAATTCAACCCAACAATGGATCCACACATACCACAGCCCAACAAATCCCTACACTTGGAGGCAGAGGCAGGTAGTTCTCTAAGAGTTCGAGGCCAACCTGGTCTACAGACTGAGTTCCAAGAAATCCAAGGCTACACAGAGAAACCCTGTCTCGAAACACAAGAAAAAGGAGAAACAAACAACTGTACAGGCGTATTCACAAAACTAAAGTGATGGCTATGGATATTCACAAGTAAATTTGCTCACTGTATCACCATAAACAGAACCCAGGTAAATCCTCTCCAATACACATCAAATGTCATGCTGCCATTCATGTAGTCAAAGGACTTAATGTTAGAATATATAAAGAACTTCAAAAAAAAAAACATAATAAAAACAAAACTGGCAACCAATAAAAGCACCAATGATCTGGACAGCTCTTAAAAGAAAAAAATGCAAATGACCTATGACTATGAAGAACGTGCAACATCTCTAGCCATAGCCATCAGAGCAACTAAAATTACTTTGAGAATCCATCTTACCTGAGTCAAAATGACTATCATCCCCACCCCATCCCCCCCAAAAATGTCAACAAATGACAGTAAAGATGGAGGTGGGGGAAGAGAACGTTTATCCACTACGGGTGGAAGTATAAACTAGCAAAGCCACTGTGGAATTGGCATGCAGGCATCACCAAAAACTAAAATTAAAGAAACATAGGACCCAGGAATACTATACCACTCCTGGCCATATTCTCAGATGAATCCCTCCGTACCCTACTTCAGAGATATACTTCATGGATCTTTGTACAACCCTGGCATATCACTATGCTTTTCATTCCAGCAAGAAAATGAATCAGGCTCAATGGAGGAAGAGATAATAAAAATGTGGTAATATACACAAAGACATTTTACTCAGCAATAAAAAAAAAAGAATTACAAAACTCACAGGCAAAGAGTTAGAACTGGAAAATACCATATTAAGCAAAGTTAAGAAAGGCCCAAAGAAAAACAGACACCATCTGCTCTCTCACATATGTGATCCCAGCTTCTCATTGCTAGCTATGCATACCCAGGTGGACTGGCTAGTTTTCTGGCAACTTGACATAAGTTAATGTCATTTGTGAAGGAGGAATTTGAGTTGAGAAAAATGTATCCATCAGATTGGCTAGACAAAGTCTGTAAGGCATATTCTTGATTAATGACTGATACAGACTGATACACCCAGTGTGGGTGGTGTTCCACATTGTATAGGAAAGCATACTAAGCCTTGGGAAGAAAGTCAGTAAGCAACGGTCCTCCGTGGTCTCTGTTTCAGCGCCTGCCTTGAGCTTCTTCCTGTCTTGGCTTCCTCTAATGATGGACTGACTAGAACTTGTAAAAACCAAATAAACCCTTCCCTTCCCATGCTGCTTTTGGTCATGGATTTAAATAGCAACAGAAATGTGAGTAGAACACAAGGTGAGACAAATATCGATAAAGGACAGGAAACTAGAAAGGGACCATGGAGCTGGGGAAAACATAATTTAAGGGAGGGGAGTGGGAATTGAGAACCAAGTGGTGAAAGAAGGTTGTAAAGGGAGCAGAATGCTACAGTGGAAAGAGCAAAGAGGCAGATGGAGGAGTCACGGGAGAGGCAACGAAAATACATTGTGTAGAAAAACCCGCGCAGAAACCTAGTATTTTGGAAGCTAATGTAAAAATAAAAGGGCAAATACAGTATCACCTTAAACAGCATAGATTGACCCATGATGGGAAGCTTCATAGAGATGTAAGTGTACAAATTTCTAGCCGTTTCCACAGTATAAACTAGATTTGTTAATACACTAATAAAATATTGTAGAAGACTGCATAGCAATATGTCAGATGCAATTGCTGACAAGGTGTGATGGCACCTACCTATAAGAGTCCTAGCACTTTGAGAAGCTGGGCAGAGGGACTGTGAAAGCAAGATTAGCCTCAGCTATAGTAGGCAGATCACATTCTGTCTCAAATAGGACAAAACAAACAAACAAAAACTCCCACTAACTAAAGAGACGTTACCTTAAAAGAGAAAGTATTTCTTTAATATTTACATATATATATATATATATATATATATATATATATATATATATGAGAAGATATCTTTAGAATCTTTGATGAATCTATAAATTCTGAGATCAGAGCTCCTGTCTATTGGATCCCACTTTGTACCAAAGCTTTTTTTTTCTTCTTTCTTTTTGATGCCTGTCAAAGTTGAGTGCTACAGAATATTTCTTCTTTTTCTCTTTCTTTCTTTTTTTTTTTTTTTGGTTTTTCAAGACAGGGTTTCTCTGTGTAGCCCTGGCTGTCCTGGAACTCACTCTGTAGAGCAGGCTAGCCTTGAACTCTCGAACTCAGAAATCCGCCTGCCTCTGCCTCCCAAGTGCTGGGATTAAAGGCGTGCGCCACCACCGCCCGGCTACAGAATATTTCTTAAGTGAGATACGAATTTAAGAAACATTCAGAGATTAAAAGTATTACTTGACTTGTTTGAACTATACACATAATGCACACAATTCACCAACAACAGAATTATTTTTAAATAGGATCTATTTTGTTTTATGTGCAGTCCTTATGTCCACAAAGGCAAGAGGAGAGTGTCTGACACACTGAAACTAGAGTTACAAGCAGTTGTGAGTGGCCACATGGGCACTGGGAATTCAACCTGAGTCCTCTGCAAGAACAGACAGTACTCTCATAACCCGAGCCATCTCTCTAGACCCCCCCAAAAGTTACTTTTTTAAAACTAATATTTAAGAACGTACTGATGTGCGTCTTGATCATCTACAATGGAAATTTAAAGAATTTTCATGAGTAGACACAAAATTTGAACTGTGTCTATGAAACACCAGTTAATTTTACAAAACTTTTATTTAGAGAGAACTGTCAACATATGATCCTTTGTTTAAAATCAAACCAAAAAAATAAGAATAAAAAGCAGGCTAATTAAATAATACAAGCCAGGAGTCTGGAAGGCACACATGGCTTTTTGTTCTTTCCATACTACCGTTTAGTCAGATAAACTTTACATTCTAAGACAATCTACAATATGAAGCATAAGATATAAATTTATTTTAGACTCTATTTTTAAAAGCATATTCTATTAGTAACAATGTAACAGCCTGATTTTGAATTAATTCAGGGACAACCGAAAGCACTGAAAGCAGCCAAAGTTCTTGTGTCAGAACAGATGAACAATAATGGATGATTTACCTTCATTCCAACAATTTGCTGATTCCTAATTCATGGATAAGTCTGAAGATCAAACACAATTTGAAAATATTGTGCCATGCTAATTAAAGCTTTGTATGAAGACAAACTAGTCTCCATGGCTACGTGGACAGTTAATGGGAGTAAGATATGGAAAAACTCAAAGAATCGAGAAAAGATCATAGTGTGTTCACAGCCATATTCACACAACACATATGAAGTGAATGCTCTAATGCGAGGTAGCTATTCTAATGAAGGCTAGCCACTCTACAGGAACCAGAGATCACAAAGTGCTCATCCTAAATGGGGGGCATCTGTATCACAACTCTTCTCCAAAGGCTTTGGGGAAGAGGAAGTAGAAAGACAGAAAGAGTCAGAAGTAATGGATAACTACAAGGAAAGTGTCTTCTGGAGACAGCAGATCAGTCTCATGAGGCTCCACCTTCAGCTGACGAGCTAACTGATGATTGACAGCTGTTGGCAAAAGAGAACTGTTTTCAGGATGTGACTCTGTGGTAGGCTAACATCACTTCTGTAGTTAGCCAAATGCTCAAGAGTACATGGGCAGCACAAACTGGACTTGGTGAGTTTTATACACACACACACACACACACACACACACACACACACACACACACACACAGAGAGAGAGAGAGAGAGAGAGAGAGAGAGAGAGAGAGAGAGAGAGAGAGAGAGAGAGAATAGGGAGAGTAAGGAATGAGAAGTAGATCTGGGAAGAAGGAGTCGAGGGACAGATATGATCAATATATCTTGTATGGAAATCTCAAAAAAACTAACGCAAAAGCTTTCTCCAAGAGGGTATGAAATTGGGAGGGGATGGGCGAGCAGTCAGAGGACTCAAGGGATGATAGTCATGGACAGACATGATCAACATACATTTCAAATGTATGGAATATCAAAGAACATAAAAAAATGTTCCAGTAAGATGGAACATCTTCAGAAACACTACTGTTTATTATTTTTAGAGTTATATTTATTTGCAACTTTACAACAAATATGGAATGAGTACTGTTATATACGTTAAGTCTTAGTTTAGAAAAATATTTTTTCATTTTTTAAAAAATCTGCATGGGTGTGAGGGTGTCAGATCCTCTTTAACTGGAGTTACTGACAATTGTGACCTGCTAGGTGGGTGCTGGGGACTGAATCTGGGTTCTCTGTAAGAACAGCCAGTGCTCTCAACCACAGAATCATCTCTCCAGCCCCTACAAAAATAATTTTTGAGAGTATAGACTAGAGCTGGTCACTAAGTTTAGAGATTGTGAACATCACTAGTTCCATAAACCGTTTTTTAGGGAAATAAAATAGATTATGCCTGAAGTGTTCATTAAAAACTTAGGAGTTGACACTCTATAGGCTCTGAGCTGTTAATACTCAATGCGATAACGTTTTATCCTCAATAGAACCTACAGTAATGAGTTTTAAATAGGATACAATTATAAGCACATCATTTAAATTTCCTTTCTGTTGGCTCAGATCCAGCTCTTTCTAGGAGCTGTGAAGAGTTTCCTGTGTGAAGGCCAAATCAGGCCCAGGCATCTACCGGTATCCAGCTGCTGGCCTGAAATACATTTGCCTTTCAATGTACAGTATTCTGCAATGAGTAGACTGAAACTAGTTAGTATATGAACTTCCCCACTCCTAAGGCACTGCGTTCAATTCCCATGTAGGCACTGGGCTCTCCTATAGATCTAATGCAACATTGCTTTTCAGGCCGAGGCTACGTAGAAGGCAGAGGCTTGGCTTAATTATCTTCCCACCCTGTGTGTCTAGCAAAACTGTGTATGCCTCTAATTTTATTAAATTTAGGAATCTTAAATTGGTGGCAATTGGCTTCAACTCCGCTTTAACTTCCTGAGTAAAGAACAAAAAAGATTTCATAATCAAGAATGCGCTATTTGTTGACATTGGTGTATTTTCCCCATGACCAAAAAAAAAATTGCAACGATGGGTAAAATATTAATTTCAACATTTAAATCTGTATGAACTTTCTGCTGCCTTGGTACCTATATATAATCTGCAAAATTTAGATGTGTCCTCTGAATTATTCCATTATGTTTCTATCATTTCTGAAACTACTTAATACATTGTTTTGCCTCAGTAGTTACAGACACAGACTCAGACACACAGACACAGATGTGCACACATACACATACAAATATGCGCGTGCGCAGAAGCAACTGCTTTAACAGTTCTGCAAAGCAAGGGCTGATGTGGTAGAAATACCAAAGACGCTACTCTCGTGTTTCTGTTCGTCAGTATTTCCATCCCTCTGTAGCTTTAATTTCTGTGGAACTCAATGCTTAATCCGTCTTTAAATGCATTCTAATGTGATTACCAAAGAAGCTCCTGCCATGAAACCCAGGCAGTCAGTAAAATAGGAACTTCCATGTTGAGATGTTTCTCATAGCATGACTGAGGTAGGTCCATGGCAATGGCTAGTCAACCTGACCATGCTCTCTCAGAGGAAGAAGGTAGAGTGGGAGGAGAGCCTCGCCTGTGATAGTCACACTGTGTCAGAGGAATCACGGCTCCTGCTCACTGCTCTTCTCCAGCTAAGCAAGGACGAGCTAAACCATGTGGAGGTCATCTACATTCTTTTGATTCCTCTGCTTTCTGTAACTGAAGCTATAAAACTGTCCCTAAGACCTAGATACAGCAGTTACTTTGACTACTGAGAGATGACTGCAAACATAAACAGTTCGCCATTGGTAAAAGTCCACCTTTCCTGAAAAAAAAAAAAAAATGGGGTGGGGTGGGTTCAATAGAGTCTTTCTTACAGTGCTAATGTAATTTCTTAAAATGAGAGTTTGGGCTAGCTTTTCACATACACAACAATGAATACAGTCATATTCTGCACCTGGCCCACAGAGTTGGAAAAAAAAAGAAAAAAAAAAAAGAAAAAAAGAAAGAAAGTTTTGACATGTTTTTAGGTATTTGTAAGACTCTGAATTCCTTCCATTTATACCTCAAACATGACCTCTGGCAGAAAAGAGTAATTATGTGGCGTCTTTCCTGCTCATATGTGAATGTTAGAAGAACCCCTGATCAAGTACTAGTTAGAAAAGGTTGAAAATAAGCCCCACTGTTACCCATCTGCTAAGGAAAACTTACTCTCTTCAACTTGGCAGCAGCCTCTCCAGACCGGATTGCGGTGAGCAAGCTCTGGCGGACGTGCTCTGGGTCAGAGCTCTGGAATGTTAGAGAACTCTGTCTCTTAAGGGTGAACGATGGGCCATCAGCTGGGGTCAGCACTTGAAAACTGTGCTCATTCTGTACAAGATTATTTTGCTATAAAAACACAAGATATTTTTATGAGTTCCAAGAGAAGAAAGACCTATTTTTTTAAAAAAAATTATTATTAATTATTCTTTCAAAACCACATTTCCCACACTCATGACAGGGACACAGCTCTGCGTCTTTAACCTTTATGCTTCAGCTCTGTCAGAGCCAGCTGGGAGATCAATGATACATCTTCCCTCTGCAGCTTAGGACCATGAGCAAGAAAAGTGCTACCTCTTTTTGCTTAATGCATCAAGTGGCAATTTCCCTGTGTGTAAATCTAAGAACGCTAATATTGCCAACACATGGAACTGCCTACCAGAGCCAACAATCATGATCAAAAATTCACAAACTGAAAAATCACCCATTTTCACCATTCGACCATATCCAGGCAAGTGTACAAGACAGTCGGATACTGACAGTCTCCTAATTTTGAATCCAGTATGATTTAACATGGATATATTAATGTCACTACTACACTTAACTGGCTGAGACTTTTTTTTTTGTTTCTAGAAACTTCAAGAACTATGAGCTCAGCAGGTTTTCTTGACTTTTCCCATAAGACTAAAAATAAATGTTAAGAGCTTCCAAATTAAATAATCAGAAATTTAATTAAACCTAAGAACAAATATTTACTAACCGATTTAACTGAAGCATTATATCAAGCAATCTTTAAAAAAATTTTTTTTACAGTCTAATATGTATCTTTACTGTTTAAATGAACTACATAGGGCTGAGATTCTGACCCAAAACTCTATCTAAGCTAAACTCTGTTTAGGAATCCATTTCAGGGAAAGCGAAGGATCTACCCCCCAAGTCAATAATCCATCTCTGTATCGTGTATCACTTCCTGATGCTAGATTAACCTAACAAACATAAATGTCAAACGTATGAGGAAATATCCTTTGAGGCAAATATTACCTTAACATTATGGAAAAATATTTACTTGACAGCATGGTCATTGCTCTCTTAGTTTAGGAATGTTTGGGAAAGTTGTACAAAATGCTCCTGGAATTTTCACACAAATATGAAAGTAGTCTTTAAATTCTAGCAGAGTAAAGTATGCAAAGTAGTTTTTTGAAGACTGCTCGTGGATTAGAATTTAATCACCTCCTTTGACTATTTTATATGAATCCAGAAAGCAAACTCCTTAGTTGGCAATTAAGGTCAATGGGACCTTTTCTAAATTACCATGGTTGGATGGTATTTTAGTCTACATACTTATAATGGAAAACTACAAACTGGATAATTAAAAAAATTACATTTTAAAGCTACTTTCATTTTAAATTAAATTATCTGAGAGATGTTTGGTAAGCTGACATTGAATATGTGTGACATAAAAGACACAATTGGACACTTTTAGCCCCTGCTATCTTTGATACTATTAATTTCAAATGATTAAAACTATTTATTTGGCTATTATATAGTACTATGAAAGTGGAAGAGAAAAATAGACCATAATAAAAGCTAAAAAAAGTCAGCAAAGCACAGGAAAATAGTTACTACTCTCAATAATTATATAAGTGTATGAGTAAAGAAACTTTAAAATATTTGCTAATGATACAATTATATAATAATGCTATTATAACAAGGTCTGAGTTAAATGAATTATAATTCTCAGAGTAAAACCTCAAATTCTTAAGTATTACCAGTCTTTTTCCAAAGACGTTAATTCAGAGCTAAGCGATACATAAATATACAAAGTATTGGTGTAAAATGGGCTGTCCCCTATTTTAATCAAGTTGTTCTGGAATCTGATTATTTATTTATACAGGAAAAGTTAAGGGTTACCTTATCAACATCATCATGTTGGGAGCCCACCGTAGACTTATTTACTATATGTGTCTTTTCATCCTGTGTGGCAGCTGGAGGCTGGGCAGAGGAGCCCTCACTGGATGACTCTGAACATGCCTTACTGAACGACTGTGACCTTTTCACTACAGCAAGAGCAAAGGGTGAGGGGCCAGAACTGGAGTATGGTCTTGGAGCCCCAAATGTTTTCAAGGTCTTCAGGTTTAGTGATGCTCCCTGACTACCAGGAAGAGACACAGGTTTGGGAGCTACAGGAGGAAGAGAGGTCTCAGCAGGAAGAGCTATAGGTTTGGGAGCTACAGGAGGAGGAGAAGCTTCAGCAGGAATAGTCACCGGTTTGGGAGCTACAGGGGGAAGAGAGGTCTCAACAGGAATAGCCATAGGTTTGGGAGCTACAGGAGGAGGAGAGGTCTCAGCAGGCTTCTGAATTATATCATCAGCAGCTTTTGAAATACTGGGCAGTGGAACAGAGTGAGTTCTTTCACTCAAGGGAGAAAGACGCTGTTCTGGAGGAGGCTGTGGGTCCCTTTGCACCTCCTTGATTGTTGGTTCTTTAGGAGTAGGCCCAGGGGCAGTGTGGACGCTCTTAGCAGCTGCAGATGTCACATAATGGCCTGATGCTCTCTTTTGCATCTGCAAAAAGAATGAACTTGGTTTGGCCTGGGGATTGGAAGCTCGGGATCTAAATTTTGACTCCAAGATATTGTTTATATCTTCCAAATTTGGTGCAAAAGGAATGGTGCCAGAGTCCGTAGTCATTCTGGGAGGTTTGGGAGGGTTCATCTCGGTACTAACTGGTGAACTCACAGTCCTGTGCAAATGACGATCTGTTCCTGAGCTGGGCTTTGGTTTAAGGTCAGGCTGGGGCTGATGTGAGCTCTTAGAAGTAACGAGGGCTTCTGTTTGCATGGAAGCTTCTGACATATTCTCAATCATATGCTTCTGCCCTACAGCAAGCATCTTTTGGTCATCTTTCTTCCCCACTGTTTCTGATTCCCAGTCTTTCATCATTTCCAAGGATTTAGGAGGCACGATTTTATAAGTAGTCATTCCAATCTTAGGTATATACTCTCTCGTAATTTCATTTGAAGGTTTTGGCTTGGGGTTGTAGTCTTGCCTATAAAGTGGAAAGTTCCTCAGGTAAGAAGCAGCTGGATTATCACTTCCATCTACAGGTGATGAAGGGTCATTGTTCCCATATGTACAAGCTGGCTCTTTCACAGGGAGTCTATCTTGTGCATACGTTGAGGTGCCCTGACTCCTGAATTCTCTTGAGGCATTTACAGAATCTTGGAGACTTGCAGAGGAGTGCTGAGTTGATGTGCTGCTATCCGAAGTCTGCACCGTCTCATCAACCCTGAGGTCAGATGAATTACGGGCTTCGTGATTCCCATCAAAAGTACTGCCAGCAGGGGTGGCCTGAATTGCTGCATCCTGCATTTTTGTCTTCTCTACACCTGGTTGATTCAATTTTTGATCTGGTCCTGGTGATGCTGCTAGATGATCTTCCCTCGAACTTTTAACATTATCCGTTCTACACACAGGAGAGCCTGACAATCTATCAGCTTCCACGTCCACAGCTTTCCTCAGTGCTTCACCTTCTATGGTGGTTTCCATTTTCTTCAGTCTGTTTTTCACATAATCTGTGCTTGTGGCACAGACCATGATTTCATTTTGAACTACTGAGAGAGAAAAAAATAGGGTCAATCATATATTTTAAAAGAAGTTTTTTTTTCAATTTTTCAATGTGTTTCACCTATCTATAACTGCATAATCTGAGTGCTACAATCTATTTTCAACTTAATAATACAGAGGCAAGTACTGAGCAAAGAAACCAGTTTCTATGGAAAAACAACCATGTGTAAAAATATTTTTATAAATCCATGATAAGCAACTCTAATTAATTAATGTTAAGACTCTGAATTTGAGGTGTCATATTTTCCTTGAGTTTACCTATCAATCACTCTCTATTTCTCTCCAATACACAATTATTCCCAAAGACTCTGAAGAAGGCAACCTATACCCTGCTATGAATGAGCTGACCGCCCTCATTCATATCTAAGGATGATGTTCACCAAATGTCTATAAATGGCTGCATCAGTTGCAAGGAATGCCAACAGAGGGAGGAGAAGGGAGCTCCTGCATTATCTTTCTATTTCCCCACTATTCAAAACTAACATCGACTTCTACAATGGGACAAAACGAAGGTTTAGATAAATGCATATGAGGAAAAGAAAAAGAGAATAAAATATCTTAAGGATAATAGAAATTATTTTCTAAAATCACTTATAAGTTGATAAAGGTTACTACAAAGTATATCAGATCACAGAAAATATTTCTGAGCTATGCTTGTAACTAACCTAGCACTAGCCTGGTGTCAACATCTTACGGTTGTGACTATCAAATTAAAAATGGGAGTGACTGGTTGATTTTTAGATAATTTTACTATATAAGTAGGACTAGCGTCACAGCCTTCTGAATTCTGAGAATTCAGCTATGTCTCTTCATGCCATGTGTAAGGAAGAGCTCTGAAGACTGGGATCTACATGAGTGTTAGAGGCTTCCCTCTGTGTTCAAAGCCCTGTATGCAACCTTAGCACTGAAAAATAAATATGTAAAATAACTCCCAAATGTAATAGTTATAAAATAATGGTTTTCAGTAGCAACACTATTGCCATAACAGTGTGTACAATGAAAAACAGAGCCAAGAAGAGTTTTAGAACATTTTGATGTACTATCAGAGAAGAATACTAAAATTAGAAAAAATTAATCAGATATAAACACATTCACATTAGCTCTGGAGTTCTGCAGTACATACAGGGCACACATACACAGGACCACAATCACCACCATTACACCCACCAACATCAACAATAATAGTACTGAAATTATCCATTTTCTTCCCAAATATGAATTCTATAACCCTGTGTTTGTTTTCTATGGCTATTAAAATTTTCACTTAACATAGACTGGACCTTAGGCTTTCTCATTCCACTAAGATGTATGTATCATCATACATTCCTTGACTTCTCTACTGGGCATTATTCTATGCTGAAGCACAATCCTATGTAGATATGTTATGTGTGTCTTCACATCTTGTTCTGCGCTATAAAGGTTTCACAGGGAGTCAAAGATTCAGTTTCCTTGTCCAACACTGCATGACTTGACTGGAAAGTCAGGAATTCTGAAGTTTATGGCTTGGAGTAATCAAGTAACAATGTTAACACGGGAGAAGGGTGTGGGTAGAAACTGAATGGCCAAAGAAGATGGAAACAGTTTGCTATTCAAGGACATCATGACCCTACGCCAACTGGCAGAACTGAACCCGTTACATCATAAACAAAAGAAGAAACTGCCTTAATTTGGGCATAAGAATGGAGAAATGGTGGCAAATGATGTTGCACAATTGGATAGCTTGAAAATCAGGCAGGCAAGTTTCATCCAGAGTGTGGCAACTTGGGTATGAAGTAAAACATGCACTAGGGAACTGAGAGGAACTCAGGTCACAGACAGATGCACAGAGGACCAAAGTTTAAGATCTGAAATTCAAGTTCTATAGCCTCAAAAGTTGGACCATCATGATGAGCAGCAAGACAGCTAAAAGACCACTGTGGTACTGTCCATGTTCAAATTCTAGGTCCACCATTTACTAATTATGAGATAGTATTTTCATGGTTGACTTGTCCATGATATGAAAACTAAGAATAACAGTTCTTATAATACTCATAAATGAGACAGGTATTAAATGAACCAATACATGAAAGAGCTGCTTCAACACACCCTTAAGAATAGTCCTTGGTTCATCAGTCAGTGCTGGTCATTACCGTTTGTAACACTCACCATTCTCTTGGTTTGGGACCAATGTCTTCAAGTCTTTTACACTGTCAGATACTTTGTCCTCAATGCTGATATGGCAGACAACAGGATGATGTGGCCCTCTGGAAGACAAGACACTCTATGTGAGATGTGAAGGTTATTCAAACACACCATCACAGAAACTAGGCTGTAAGTTTTTCAAAGACAGGTAGACTGAAATAATCACCCACATTCTGCCAAATATTAGAAATTTGATAACAAAGAAAAACAGAACAGAGGAAACACTGCTATGAAACATTAGTTTCAGTACACTGGTCCTACTGCAAAGGAAAATGGACACTCATCCTAATGAACATCTTTACTTAGCTATTAGGAGCTATTTTTATCTTAAAGACAAAAGGAAATTAAATAGAACACTTCAGTCTTGCATCTGGCAAAGTCAACTCCATAAATCAGGATGTGAATTGACCTCACTGATTTTTTTTTTCCTGGTGACAAAAGAGTTTAATTTGGAGACAATCCCAAGCAAATTAGGCAAACTTCTGATGAAAAAAGCTTATTTTGCTTGTTTGCTTTCATCTTTATTCACAGTCCTGTGCATTTCATCTTAACATTTCAAACACAGCACTAGTGGACTAGAGAGTTCAAATTTTCTGCATCAGATGGACAGTGGTTCTTGCATCAGACTTGATTGTCAACAATGCAGTGGCTCAATTTACTTCTAACTTACAGGGTGGTTTCACAGTCCAGGTAGTGAAAGTGGCCAAATGCATTTGGTACAAAGTGAAGAGTCAATGATTTATTTTGTTCAAGCAGATGATAGACAAAATATATGAAAAATCAGAACATTTTATTTTTGATTCACACAAATTAATTATATGTGATGGCTACCTAACATAGGGATTCTACAACTCTTGAATTTGGCTTTCACCTGAACACAATTACACATCACAAGGATAGTATGAGAGATAGAATATAAATACCATGACCAACTATAGCTGAGCTGAAAATATCAATTGTCTTTCAAAGAACAGGATTAAGCCAACAAGCCACCATCAGCACTTGAGACATAGAAACTACTTACTGCCCCTCTGTGTTTCTGTCTTCTTGAGCTTTTCCCTTGGAGCTTGGAGAGGTCTCTCCATCACTGATGCCGAGGGCTGAATCAGGATCATTCTCCACGGTAATTATCATATCAGTAGACGCTGAAGCAATGTCAGGCGACTTCACAGAAATACTTCCAGACTGCTCTTTAGATGCCTCACTCAGTTCTTCCTTTTCATCTATCTCTTCAAGACTGTAATCAGAGCTTACACCGGCTACAAAGAAATGCAGACACAATACTAAATATTAATCTGCCCTGCTCATCCAAAGCAATCTAGCATCCTAGCAATCTAATGACAGTTATAATTAGCTAGACTCTAAAAATGTGGTTCCAAAGTAATAGTGAAATGTTTTTCTAATGATGAGTAGACATGTGCGTGTGAAGCAGGCCATCTCACAGTCCCATCGATCTAGAACCAAGTTTATCATTCTGGGCTTTGTTCATGGAATGTCAGCCTTATAAACCCCACATAATTGCACTTATGAATGAATACCTTTGATTAGTTACTTTATAGTCACATAATAATGTGAATTAAATAAACTAAGAACTTAAAATTCAAATTAATAATATATGAGGTCTTTGTACCGTCTACTAGGAGACAGTAGCACTGACTGAGAGACAGAGATAGATAGACAGACAGAAAGACAGATAGACAGATAGAGACAGAAAGAAACATTCTAGCAGCTAATTGCTCATAATTCTTGCCAAGATTAACTATGGAAGTCAAAGTATACACAAGGTTCTCGCTTTCTGCTTAAACAAATTAAACATCTCTATTCACATAACAGCATCTGAATAAAATTTAGTTTTAACTTGAGTGAGGGCACTAAGGTCATATACCACTGCTACAGTGGTCAGACCATGCATTACTATAACAGACGTTTAATTTTAGTTTGAGACAGGACAGTATATTAACTTCTGATCTCTAAGAAGTAATATGAGCCAGGTGTGGTGGCAGACTTCTTTAATTCTAGCACTCAGGAGGCAAAGACTAGCAGATTTCTGTGAGTCCAATACCAGCCTGGTCTATAGTGAGTTCCAGGACTAGAGCTCTGTACAGAGAACCTGTCTTAATCAATCAATCAATCAATCTGAATGAAAAGAAAAAAAGAAAGGAAGTAAGAAAGAAATTAACATGGCCCCTAGGAAGACTGAGGCAAGAGAATGATTTCTCCTAAGATTTTTAGTCTAAAGTAAGCAATATAGCCACATCTTTTTTGAACAAAACAACAAAAACCTCCAAACAAAATAAAACAAAAACAAAATGAAAGTCAAGCATGGCGTACACCCTTTTAACCCCAGTACTCCGAAGGCAGAGGCAGGTATGACTCAAAAGTATTTCTGGCCAGCCTGCTCTATATAGAAAATTTCGGGCCAGCCTAGGCTACACCACAGATTATGTCTCCAAAAAGAAGAAGAAGAGGAGGAAGAGGAGGAGGAGGAGGGGAAGGGGGATGAGGGGAGAAAGGAGAGGGGGAGGAGGGGAAGTGGAAGGAGGGTAGGGGGAAGGGGGAGGAAGGGCAAGGAGGAGGAAGAGAAGGAAAAAAGGAAAGAAGAAAGAAAAAAAGAAAGAGAAAAGAAAGAAGTGCTAGTAGTACTGTTGACTATTTCCTTCATAAAAATTTGGTTACTCAAAAAAAAGAATGTTAAGGAATTAGAATTTAAATAAAATTGAAATACATGAAAAAAAAAAAATGAAACTCATGGGACCGTGAAAGGATAGCTTGGTTCCTGGTCAAGCACAGGCCTCAAACCCAGGACCCTAATGGGACAACGGCAGGTGTTTGGCCTCACTCCCAGACTCCAGGCTCTTGACACATGGCCAAGACCTCCATTGTGCCTTTCAGTCATGTAGGGCAATGCCTCTACACCCCCTCTCAAAGAGAGGTTTGTGTCATCTATCACAGGTAGAGGGTGTGACTACAGGCCTCAGGGCCTCAAGAGATTTACATACTAATGAGTTATCTGAAAGTCAGAGGGTGTAGCCAATTAAGTATTCCTTCCCAAACCCTCCTCCCTCCTCCCTTCCTATTTAACTCAGGTCTTCCTTGAGTTTCGTGGGGGGTGCAGCCAGATTCATCTACTTTCCGACATGACAATAAGCCCTTTAAAACCATGGACTTCCTCATGTCTTTGGGGCCCCCCGCTGTGGGGAACTGCGGAGAGGGACTTTGAATACTGAGCCACTGCTTAATCTCCTTTGGAAGTCTCTGTTCTTCCAAGGCTCTCAGTGGCATCTGGGGCCCAAAGACTACCACTGGCCTCCTTCCTGGTCAGCTGCCTTGGCTCGGAGACTCCTACTCAAAAGCCCTGCCCTCACAGGACTGCAGACTGAGTGAGATCTCCCCACCTGGGCAGAGCCCTGTAGCTTCTACCCAGCACTATGTGGAGGGAACTCAGCCAAATTCCTGCGCTTCTGCTCCCCAGAACCACACCTCCCTGAGCCACCTAGGGCAGAAGACACTCAGGAACCACAACTCTGCCTAAAAGAACCCACACCCGCCCCCACACCTGAGCTAACCGCCCCTCAGAAACTAGTATTTCAGAGAAAATATCTGTTTCCTGCCTTTGATTACAAAGCTATTAAATTTAACATTTGAGTATGTCTTTTCAGATATCATGTTTTTACATGTTATCATCAAAATGGAAAAACTGCTTGACAGACATTATGCCTCTGGTAAATACAATTCTATTAAGTCAGTCCTAAACATGCTTCTCTTTCTAGGCAGCACTGCACTATGATGGGCAAATGGGTTAAACCTTTAATTCTGTTTTACAGTTTAGAAACCTTTTAGTATTTTCCTCTTTGCAGGCAGGCAATGGCCATGAGGGAATCTGTAACGCTATACAATATGTGTGTACTCTGGCTTTCATTTTTCTTGAAAAAATACCCATGGGCAAGACTTCTTGAGTCATATAGGAAGTACATGTGTACATTTCATCTTTAAATACCCTGCCGAAGACTAGGCTATAGCACATGTTTGGGAGATCTCTCCCTTAGCACAAAGGCCTGAGGTTAATCTCTACCCATTCCAAAACCCTCATCAAACTGTTTGCCAAAGTCCTCAAACAATTTTGTGTTATTACAAGGAGCATGAGACAGTATACTAATTTTAGGTGACTAGGTTGAAAGAATAAAGGGCTTTTTTTTAAGTGTTTAAAAATGAGTAAATTTATGAGGAGATCTGAGCAACATATAATTATAATATTGTGCTATTTTATAACAAAATAATTCTACTTTTAAAAGAGGAAAAGCATCTGAGAATATGTTAGAGAAAATAAGCCACACACAGCAACTGGGTAGAGTTCAGTTGAGAATACATGTAAATATTCTCAATATAAATATTTGCTTACATATTCATTGAGAATAATAAAGATCAAGCAGCCCTAGAGAATGATAGAAAGCCAAAAACAAGCAGAAGTGGTCCCTAGAGGCACCCAGTGGCTTCTCTCTACTCTGTCCTGCTTGTTTAGATGGTTCAGGAAAACAGCACATTTCAAACCTGAATTCAACTTCAAGGGAAAGAGGGAATCACATGCATATTTACTTATAAAACATTTTACAGGGTGTTAATGAGAAATCTGATCTATACTCAATGGCTTATACAAAGCCGCAACCATTTCCAGCCTAAGAATCTACAGGTCAAGGATGCTACAGCTGCCTCTGGAGTTCCAGAGCCCACAGAGATTTCATCCGTCGGCTTGGGCACAGCGCACTGCTCCTGGCTTAGGAACCCAGGGCCAAGGGAGCCCTCTGCCAAAGAAGCAGAGTCTGTAGAAATGGCACTTAGAGAAGAGAGTTAAAACAAAGCAAGCACACATCCAGATGTGGTGAGACCAGTGCTGCTAGCTCACATATACCAAGTCCTGAAAAGGTAGCAAGAAGCAGATGTAGGCCAAAGTCTGAATAGTGTGCCCGTTTTTCTGAAACTTCAAAACCTTCTAATTCCTGTATGCATTTTATGTTGGCAACATTATCTTGGTTAAGTTCCCTGTGTGGAATGAGAAGGTTGTAGATGAGTTGAAATGAATTGTAGAGACTGCTCTAAGGGAAAAAAAATACTACTTATGTGATAACAATATTTTCATTATAAACAGGGAATTCTTTTACAACTTAAAATCCCAAAATTCTAAGTACCACATGAGAGTCAAGAATAAAGGTAAGCTGCTCCTAAACCTGTCCATCTCTGTGAACATAAATGCAGGTACTCATACCTGGCCAGCATTCACACCTACAAATTATCTGCATGCTAATGAACTAAGAGTATGACATTTTTAATATTTTTTTCCTTCTTAAGGCAAGTTGGCCTCAACCTCCCAACTGCTGCAAATTATGGATTTGTACCACTACATTCTGCTCAGATTTATTCTTAAAAATCTTCTAAGTAGTTACTATTGAAATAATTAAAATCAGATCAAAATGTTTGTTTTTTTTTAAACTTCATTTCCTGGGGGAGAATCTACACTGAAAGCCATGTGATAGAAAGCTCATGTGAGTGAAATTCCTTGTAAAGAGGAGGAACACATGAAAGCTGAATTCATAACTGAAGCAGTTGCAGAAAGAGACTGTGCTTAATGTTAAGTCTTTGAAACATACCAAGAAATCGTCCCACTGTGGCTGTGTCATTGCCTAGGAGGAGGCTGTTAACTGCTCACTAAAGATCACGTAAGGAAAAACAAGAGACCAAATAGAGAAAGCACTTGGGGTCCAACTGCAGAACTGAAATTGTGATTTCTGTCAGTTTCTTATCCTAGTGTCTATCCTTGGTAGTGGAGGATGGAGCTGGGGGAAGGGGGAGGGATTTGTTTCATAGTACAAACATATACAAAGAATTAAAACCTCTCAGTACAAAGAGCACTCCAATTAGATTAATTTCTCTACTGTAAAAACACTGCTTTCCTTCACAATTTCAGTGTGGGGTGAAGGGGTCATACCTGGGCTGGACATTCCCTCAGTAGAGCTCGCTTCCAAAATGCTGTCTGGAGCAACTCCATCTTCCAAAGGTAGGCCTGAAAGATGCAAGACAACTGATAAAAGTCATACTCATAAGAGAAACAACTCCTGTGGAATTTTCAGCTTTTACTTAATCCAGGAAGGATGAGCCTAAACTTACTAGGGCACTTTACAGTCCAGTTGTGAAATGAGTAAGTTCCATCTCCATCCTCATTCCTATGAAGTCAATCATGGAATGATGATATCTTTCTGAATGAGTCTATATACTGTTCATGTGCCCGTTACAATAATCAAGCTGTATGTTTTGTCATTTGTTTTTTGTTGCAGATTTTTCAAAAGCAGTTGAGTGGGAATAATCAGACTAGTTTAAGGCCTAGTGCCGAGAGAGGAAGAGAGAGAGAGAAAATCTCCAAGTTCATGCATTAAATGCATTAAATCCCAGCACTTGGGGTCAGAAGCAGCTCTCTGGATCTGAGGCCAGCCTGGTCTGATTAGTCTAGACCAGCCAAGGGTATATTGGGAGAGCCTGTCTAAAAGACGAGGGAAAAGACAAGTCATGACTCCCACTGTTTTTACTGGCTACACTAACACACAAAGCCCAAGCCATGGTTCTGCTCCTAGGAGAATACCGTGAGCAGCTGCAGAGTTCCTTTCATCGGTCTGAGCCAGAGGAGTTTTCGAAGGTGGGGCAGGTGCTTTTCGCTTCGTTCTCTTCAGAGATGAAGTTCCTACCAATGTGCTACTAAGCTGCAGTGACCCTGTCCTCACCATGAATGCTTCAGAGGAACTCTGTAGAAAACAAAATAGCCAAACAATTCTACATTGAGCAATCAACCACAAAATTCAGGATGGCCCTGACCTCTGTTGCAAATATATCAAAGACCAAAACAGAGCACAACAGCCATTCATTCAAAATAATTATGAAGCATGTCATGTATAGACGATAAATTAGAGAATGGATACATAAAGGAACAAACAATGGGCCTAGGATGGGGTTGACACACAAAAAACAAACAACAGTGTACAAGACTTTGAAGAGACACAATTGAAAGCTAACATATGATGAAAACTCTGGAGAAATTACTGGATGCAACAGACAATATGGAAGGGGCTAGGGAGATGGATCAAAGGGTGGTGGTTACTCTACATGCATAGGGTATTTAAGTTTGGATCCCTGGCACCATCTTAACCCACACAAGATGTCCTACATCTGTAAAGCCAGTGTGTATAAGAGTAGGCAGTGGAAACAGGTAAATCACTGGGCATCATATCAAACCAATTGGTAAGCTCAAGATTCAGTGGGAGACCCTGTATCAAAAAAAAAAAAAAAAACTAAGGTGGAGTACAATAGAGGAAGATGCCTAACAGTAACCCCTAGCCTCCCCAAGCATGGCAGCATGTACATGCACTCACATATTCTCCCCTTTCCATCCTCTCTGGAGGAAAAGAGAATGGAAAGTAACTTTATATTAGGGACTGACTTAGGGTCAAAAGATGGCTCAATGGGTAAGGGCTTTTACTTAACAAGCCTGATGACTTGGTAGATTCCTGGGATCTTTATGATGGAAGGAAAGAGACTAGCTGCCTGGAGCCATAAAAAAAAAAAAAAAGCTAAAAACTAGCACATGATCTTCTTGAGATGATTCCACATGGAATCTGAAGTTAATGACAGAATTGCTTCTTTGGGCAAGGCCGAGGAGATTTCATTTTTAGTAAGATTCCTGCTATTAATATGCTTTCCTGTTATTATTAAATATATATAATAGTAATCAGATATTAGCCCACCCTTCTGAGCAGATCTCAGAACAATGAAGATATTCTGTCTTGTAGTGATGCTATATAGACCAATAGATGATTTCTTAATTCTTAATGATGATCCTATAAGAATTCCTAAAATTATATTAGTAATGATTAAGCTCTTTTATAATAAGACTGCTATTACGTCCTTTCTGATTCAAAACTCCATTGAGAACTCTGCCAGTCTTCAGTATTATGAGTTAATTGGTTCTGAGATAGCAAGCAGGCATCTACAACTTAGAGCACATTCCAAGAGGCTGTAAAACAACAAAGGTGATAAAAAGGGAACTGAGGATAGGTGCAAGGACAGAAGATACAATACTGACTGGATTTATCTATATAAAACTTCAATGATAACTTAGTTATGGTTTTTAATTCTCAATGAATCTGTAGAGCTAGTGACAGATGATGAATGTTTAGCCAGAAAATAACTCTTAATGGATACGCATGTAAGCATTCTCTGTTGTAAACTTATTTATTATTTGAATTTATGTTTGAACTTCTAGTGAACTTTTGTAGTTGGGGGAAGGGCTTGGAAAAACCATGTGATCTATTCTCCTAGAAAAGGTACAAAAGACTAAGAAAGATTACATTGGTGGGCAGAGGGTTGGGGGAAGTAGCATTGAGAACATAGCATTGGGAGCAAGGGCATTGTTACATCAGAGCAGGAGAAGAGAGCAAGATCAGAAGGAGAATGCAGAGTGGAATAACTTAGAAACTATAGGTAACATAAAATACTAAGAGAGCAATATGCTGAATGCAGAGGGAAAGAGGAAAAAGGAAGCTGCAGAGAGAGCAGAAGGAGCAGGCAGGCTTCTCCTTATAGGACAGAACAGGTATTTTCAGAAGGAGCAAGACAGGCTTAGTCTTACTAAAGAGAACAAAGCTTTCTTCTTACAGACATGGGTTTAATTTATTTAGCAATAAAAGGGTAGAAGCTTTTTCTTTCTCTATGCAATAAAGATTGAAGCTCATTTTCAGCTAGAATGAGTGACTTCTTTCTGTACTGGTGCTTGATCTTTCGCTCCATATACATATCTAAATCTGGATATGTGTGTGTTTAAATATGTAGTTATAAGTATGTAAGCTGAGCCCAACTGGTTTGAATAGAGATATATGAATGTGTAAGCATGGATTTGTATTGAATTTATGTGTTTATCCATATTTGCTTGTGTAAAAGTTTTCCTTCTTCAACAGCGACTCTTTTCTCCTGGTTTAATAGAAGTTTTTTGCTCCAAAGTTTCCCTTAGCCTGACAAGCAAGAGGCATTTGGACAAGATAGAAAAGGCTCTAACAATTAATCCCTTATTTAACCCCACGCTGGTTTACTATGAAGTGCTAAACACAAGAGACTTCAGTTTCTGGCCTCAAAGGAAGTCAGGCAGGTCAGCTACAGTAGCAAAGTGACTTAGACTTTTTTGTTTATTTGGGTTTTTTTTGTTTTTGTTTTTTTGTTTTTGTTTTTCGAGACAGGGTTTCTCTGTGTAGCTCTGGCTGTCCTTGAACTCGCTCTGTAGACCAGGCTTGCCTCGAACTCATAAATCTACCTGCCTCTGCCTCCCAAGTGCTGGGATTAAAGGCGTGCGCCACCACTGCGTGGTGTGACTTACACTTAAGACAGGTAAACATTTATTATTAAACAGCAACTCTAAATATCTCACAAGACCAAGTCTTGCTCCTGCCACTGCCTCAAGAGGAACCAAGAAAGAAGAATAGTTGGGGCTGGCTCCCTGCAACTAACATTTGCAAAGTTGCCTTCTGACCTCCTCATTTGCAGGGCAGCACACATCTGTATGTGGGACAAGCACTCAAGCATGCATACACATATACATGCATGCACACGTGCGTGCTAACACACATACACATACATATAAACATAAAGAGAAATTTAAAGAGCATATCCAATCTCTGTTTTTCAGTGTAAAATTATAAAATAAAATTTTAAAAAATCTACATGTGACATAGAAATGAAGGGAGAATGGGAAGGAGGGCAGAAGGAAGGGTGAAGGAGACAGGAGCGAGAAATAGGGGAGAGGGATACACTAAAACACACTTTATTCAGGAATTTCATAAATTTATCTAATGTTGCCTGCTAATTATAAATAAAATTATGAAAACCACAAAAATATTTAATTGGAGTTTTATAAATAACACACACATACATACAAACATACATACACATATACACACATTTCCCCTTTACCCTTCCTTATGCTCTCCTTCCCATTTTCCATGTCATACGTAGTTTTTTTACATTTTTCATGCATATATTCATATGAAAAACATAGCTAAGTCAATGCTTTAATTTTTTTACATTTATTAGTGGGCATACGTGTATGTGTGTGTGTGTGTGTATGTATGTATGTGCATGTGTGTGTATTTGTGCCTGCCCCACACAGTTGCATGTGACCTTGCACATGTGAAGGTCAGAAGGCAACTTACAACATATAATAATATATATTATATACACTTTCATATTCATGCATGCATGCATACATGTACGTACATACTCTCTCTCTCTCTCTCTCTCTCTCTCTCTCTCTCACACACACACACACACACACACACACACACACACACACACACCTCAGAGGCAGATCCTTTGAGGTCACAGTGCACAAGCAGACCCTGCTGCCCCACAGCAGGTGACTGTCAACAAACCCTAAGACAAACATTTCTCAGCAGGCTGGTTGCTCCCTCTTAGCTAACTGCCTTACCAGCTCTGCTTCTGCCATTACAAGAAAACAGCTTCACAGAGTTGTACATACAGTCTGAATCTCTTATTTTGTATTGGAGTCCTGCTAGCTAAGTTTTTCTAAACCTCTGATTCATTAATACTTTACCAAACTTGACCATAAATATGTAATAGTCACTTAATAGTCACTCCATGATTTAAGCTGTACAGCACTAAGCCTTGGTGACCTCTGCTATTCAAACTTCTCCTTACTCCTGAGATCAATAATCCTCCCTCTCCATAGTCCCACATTCCAGCTGCTCGATTTTGCTGTCCGTTACTGCTCATCTCCTGATAAACATCAGTGGGACTCTCTCCCACAGTATATAATTCATGTCAGTGTCTTTACTCTCTCTGGAAAAGCTCATGCTCTCTTGATTTTAAGTATTCCTTACATAATAATGGATCCCAAATGCATTTTTCCCTCCCAGACCCCTCTTCCATCTTCACTAAATATTTAAGGATACTTAGTGTTAGCATGACTAAACCTGAGCTGTAGATAACCCACTGCTTTTTCTTCTTCATCAAAGCACTGTCTTCCTCCTGGTCCCCACAAGTCTCAGCAAAGAGAAAGCCATCCTCCAGTCTTCCCTTATCTGCCCTCTCCACCCACACTGCTCTAATCTGTCAGCTCTTCCTTTAACTATCCAGCACCTGGATGGCTTCTTCTTTCAATCTTAAAACCATTCTAAACTGACATCCGTTCCTCTAGACTTTTCTTAGCACATCAATAAATACGGACTTTTTCATTAAGGTGCACACCATCTTAAGCTACTTCACCCAAAAACCCACTAATGACTACTGATTTCTCTTGGGTTCTCAAACTTCCATTTAATATCTTATGAAAGTAACAAATTTTCCTTATGTCAGCTAAGGGGAGGTTTTGCAGGTAGACTTTCTTATATATTCTGGTCAGGAGGCAGAGCTAGAGCAGTCACCAGGCTGTTCAAGGCGCGCACTCGAGTGCAGACAGACAGTGTCTCTGTCTCTTTCTATGTTTCTCTCTCTGTTTCTCTCTCTGTTTCTCTCTCTCTCTCTCTCTCTCTCTCTCTCTCTCTCTCTCTCTCTCTGTTTCTCTCTCTCTCTCTCTCTCCCTCTCCCTCTCCCTCTCCCTCTCCCTCTCCCTCTCCCTCTC
>NW_021604636.1:2491050-2499506 GCF_004785775.1 Grammomys surdaster | reverse complement strand
CTCTCCCTCTCCCTCTCCCTCTCCCTCTCCCTCTCCCTCTCCCTCTCTCTCTAATTTATGAAAACAATTTAAATGGGAAAATACAGACATCCAAGGAAGGATTTTACAACCTTATCCTGTGAAATCCACCCCCTTAGCCAGCAGAGCAAGTGGACAGGAGTACACATTTCTGAAGATAAAATTTAAGTCAAAGGTGTTAGGAAAGTACACTTTAAAGGAGAATGTGACTATTACTGAGTCACCAGGCTCAGCCTACCATAACCACAGTCTATTTGGTAAGTGTGATGAAAACTTATCAATTTTAGTGACAAGATAAAAAAATATAAGGATTGGTGCAAATGGTCAAAAAGCAGGAATTTTGAACAAATAAGAATTGTGACTTTAGGTTATCAGCAGTTAAGTTGATGACAAAAGATTACCATGAGCCTTTAAGAAAGCAGCTTGATATGTTTTACTGTCTTGTAAAATAGAAAGACAAAAGGTGGTTGGTTACCATAAAGAGTTTTCTCAGGAAAGAACTACAGTCAGTCAAGATGCAAGCAAAGAAGGCCACAAGAGTCAAATGTGAAGATCTTTTATTTGGAATAAAGCACTACTTTTTATAAGACATGGTGAAACCCTAGACCACTATGCTGTGAAGAAGTCTTTAATCTACTGAATATATTCTTTGGTCGAAGTCTTCAGGAAAAGCAGGGGTGTGCAAATTAGAAGATTTTAGTCTTTCTTATCTTACCTGCAGTCAAGAAAACTATTACATGTTTTGGTCGAATATGCGATATGTAGGAGTGGAGGGGCTACAAAGTAAAAAGTACTGAACACTAGAAAGTGGACATGCAGAACTACTACAGTATCTTAAGAAATGCACACAATGAGCTTCTAAAGTGACCAGCCAATTTATTGAGTATTATTAAATGTGAACTTGTCTAACTGGAAAGAGGCCCACTGAATGTTCTCAATCCATTTGGAAGATGGAATACTGTAATATTTAGTAACAAATGAGATTTGGAGTCAGTATAAGAAATTCAGCCAGGAAACATGTCATTTATTGTCTTGGGAACTTCAGCCTTCCCATGAATGGAAAGTAAGCACATTATCCATGAAAAGTATCTATGTCAGAAAGGGACTGGGTTACACAAATGACGTTATGCATGTACAACAGAGTAATGCCTAGCACTCCATACATGCTACATAGACATCAGCTGGCACTACTATAACAGCTGTCTATTTTCAGGCTGTGAATGTTATTTTTTAAATAAGAAAATAATAGGTACTGAGGTGACAGACAGGGGTACTGATATGAAATGGGGACATCTAAATCATCTATCTCTTTGGAAAGAGTGGAAACAGAGTCCTACTGGAATCTGTCTTAGAATCAACTCTAAAACCCAACCGTGCTGATGTTCTGCACTCGAGCTTGGGTTATTGCATATGCCAGGCACTGCCTGAAAATCCCCACTGTTAGGTCACTTCAGCACACCATGAAAGACTCCAGTAATATCTAAGGTTTAACACTGGTCTGTTATATCTTGGCAATGAGTAGGTAAATGTGTACCCTAGCAGAGACATTTGAACAATTTCATGCCTAGTTAGAATGAACTCCTTATTAAAACTCCTCAGTTTGGGTATTAAAATTCATTCCCTTCAGTCAAATTATGACAAGACTTTTAAAAGAAAAGCTGAGATTAAATTATTTTTAAGTCTGAAGGGTTTGCAAAATGATAAGAAAGCCAGGTTTCTAACTCCTTTGGAGAATGGGCCTTGGCTAATCATTAGCTACCCCATTCTTTGCTCTAGCTAAAGCCACTGATAAGGCTGGCCACTGTTAGTAAGTCCTGCACCTGAAACAGGAACATACCTCCCCCCAAAATTTATGACCTGTGAAAAGGGAAATATTACAAGAAAAGAACATGCTGGTGAAAGAACATGGTAAGGTCAGACAGGAGCCCATGGCAGATAAGACTGTCTGAATCCATGCCCAGATTGTCATTCACTTACTCAAATGACATGAAATCTAACAGAAGAAGGCAGAATTAAGCAATGTGTCCCAGCAGTGCTGAGGATTAACACTGGAGATGTTAGTAGCTTACATATTAATCACAGGTGCACCAAAACATGGATAGTAAAATCAGTAAATCCTTCATGAACCAGAAATACAGGGGAAATGTCCTAAAGAAAAGGAACAGTGCAGCCTGACTGCAATAATGTTGCTAAATGTTCTATCAGATCTTGGATTCCATCTGCTTTTAAGAATATTTTCATGTTTGGGGAGTGGTGGATTCAGGGGGGACTTAACCACTTGAAAAGATCTCTAATATTAAAATTTACTTTCTTCTTCAAGGAAAGATTAACATTATGGTAGGCTAACCTTTTCAACAACATAAAATATATTAAATATCTTATGATTGACATTAAGCTTGTGCAAATGTACCATGAATATGTCCCAACTTCATACATGACTGAAGGTTAAGTTTTAACTCTTGGTGGAAGATTCCTAAATTAATTTTAGAACTTAAAACACATATGTTGGTTTTAAATGTCATTATTTTGAATATAATTATGTTATAATTAATATAATATAGAAATATACGATATTAAATTTGCAAAGTAGGTAAACTCTGTAAGCAAGTTTTTTTCCCGTAACAAAATCAATATAACTGCACGTTATAAATGCTTAAAATGAGGAGAAATTAAAAACAAAAACAGTTGTTATGTATCCTAAAATTACTGGTAATCCTTCTGCAGTTTTGCTGTTTATCTTCTCATGAGTAATTTTTACAGCTGTATAAACATATGTAAAAAGAACTGGCTTTCCATTGGATGGAAACATATGTGCCACTTGTTTGTCATTGAAGCAGTTGAGAAATAAACAATTTCTGGGTAAAATATGGAAAAGCTTTTTCCAAAGACCTGAATCTCTGCTCTGTACTAGCCTCTTCTCTGGAAAAGCGAAGAACCTAAAACTTTATGGCTAATAGACTCTATTTTCTTATTATCTAGTTAAGCTCATATTAAACATCCTTCTTGATAGCGTGGAAAGTCTTACTTTGTCAAGACCGACTCAGATTATCATTTCCAAGTGAAGGAATGGGGAAACAGAAGTGACCTATCAAGTAGCAGACAGCTGTGCTGAGCAAGAGACAGGAGACATCAGGTACAGTGCCTGCAGCTTTTCAAGCTACACTATGTGAGCAGTCATCTCCTCTGCCAATTTTAACACTACTCCTATCATTCTTCTGAAATAAGTACTATGGTATAAGCCAGTAAGATTAGAGCTAGATTATCTAGCAGGTATTCCATGTGGCATCAACACCATTAGCTGGTGAGTTTTTGTTCCTAATTAAAGTTAAGGCCCTCCAGGGAATTCCAAGTGGCTGTGTTGGTCACAGGATTTGTATCAAACATCATCTCATACAAAATTCATCATTAGTTAACAGTGACATTTATATCCTCTAGTTAATAAGCTCAGTAAATGAATACGTTTTTCTCATACTCTAAGCCTTCCATTTCTGTTCCATTTCTTGTATGGATTCCTGTGTTACAGTAAGTGCAGAGAGAAAGATACCAGGTAGGTAGTAAGTCTTCAGTATCATACTTTGGGTCTTAGGAATCTTTCAATAGGAGTAGCCATGGTGACCTGGTTACCACCTTTCAAAAGTCCACACTGCAGAGCGCTTTTATCAGGTAGAAGCCAGGCTTATATAGTTTTGCAATATAAGAACTAAAAGATTCTGGGAAATTTAGTTACAAAATTTTATTCCTCAGAGGAAAAGAACACAGCAATGGAGAAGTTCATTGCGTATGGGAAGTTGATGGAAAGAAAACAGCAGAGAATAAAAACACTACAGGATATCTGGGAGAGCCAGAGATGACACAAGACACATGGAGGTTTAGCAGCTCCCCGTTTACATCCACCCCAGCCCTTTTTTGTGCAAATCAAAAAATAAGACAATTTTTTTAAAACCTATGCTATGCCTTTGACAGACCCATGCACTATTCTTCTCGAGACAAATCAGTGTTTACATCAGTCCCACCCACCCCTCATTCATTGAAATATTTGTATAATCAAGGCTTATTAGTGACAATCTTGGCTTTAACATTTTAAGCCCAAAGATGAGAACTGAGCCTGGCAGTATATCTTCTATGAACAAGAAGAAAGTAGAGCCTAGGATCCAAAGTAAATGAAAAGAAACAGTGATTATCATGGTTCCCTCTAATCCTAACAAACTGGACTGACATGTTTCTAGGGACAGGTGAGTAGAGAACCTTACAGATTAGCTGAGCTTAGAACCCATGCCAATGGCAAGTAACAACCAAAGTAATAAACAGGGGTGCGTGGGGTGGGGGGGTGCATTTCAATTCAGTCCAGACAGGAAGCCAAAGCTGTCAAGCAAGCTTTATCCATGTGCCTTCCCTACACTTACACCCACGGCTATGCTTCCTCTGACCTGGCTTCTGTTAATGCATGCTGCTGACTAGAGAAGGGGACATCTACTCATGCAGCATTCAACACCAAAGTAGGCCAGAGGCTACGTAAGCCTTGGACTTCTGACTTCAGTGTTCTGCTGTGACCTTAGTGTGAAGCTTAAGGCACATTCAGCTTTTTGCTTACTGATTCTTTGCTTACTTGTTCTTTGATTCTTCTTCCTCTTTAAAGGTCAAAGCAAAGTTAGCAGGTCCCTTTACTTTTAGGATTGCAGCAGGACTGAAAGTACCAACAGAGGGCTTGTGTGTAGTAGATTAACGGAGTGCTCTTTGTAGAGCCTGGCCTGGAATATGAAAACTAAATACGTAAGCAAGCACTGCTGCTTTACTTTTAGTGGTTGTGACTCATTAATAAACCTTAGAAAAGTTACAAAGAAGTGATGTGCATTATTCATGGCAAAGATTAAAGATTATATTGTGCTGGTAGATTTTTTTTTCAGATGCATTAATCCACTCACAGCGTTGGAAGTAGGGCCAGATGTACTCATATATCAAGCTGCAACTGCCATGGTAACCATAGTTCCTAGGCAACTGTGGACTCTTGTGTGGGGTCCATTTTCCATACAATAAATACAAGAGGAGAGAAGAAGAGAAAATAAAATGTGCTACATGATAATCCAGACTTTAAAAATTCACCAAGCAAAACAAAAAACAGATGTTTACTTGCTTGATGCGTGTATCATCTGCTTTTAAACCAAACTATGAAGGAAAAAAAAAAGATAAAACTGTGTAAAAGAGGCATGAAGCATTCCTAAACAATTGAGTCAGCCATTGAAAAATGAATACTCTGGGTATTAAGTTTCACTTGCATAATATTAGATGGCAAGAAGTCTCAGTTTCTCAATATCTGAATGTTGACTGTGACAGCACACAAACTGAGACCAAATGAAATGTTCAGTAGAGATTATCCCTTTACTGTGCTTCTAGCCACGAACCTACCCCAGCGAGGTTACACCATACCAGTGGCTGGGGAAAGTTATTTACTGTTGTATGCTTAGGATTCTAAGCAGTAAAGCTACACCAAATATGCGAGTCAAAAATTCTCCAAAAGTTTTGTGAATTTTATGGGTCCGGATTTCTTACAGTTTCTTTTAAACTTTTCTATCTCCACTTCAAACATAAATAAGCTTAAGAGGCTAACTGATTGAGACAAGGCCATCCTTGCCTATTGATTTGATTTTGCTAGACAACAGACAGCAAATGGATATAGGACTCAGATTTCTATACTTTGCCTTAAACCCAAAATTGTCAGTGTCATTTTGCTGACAATCTTACTGCATATGGTTACACACATTTCATATAGGAATACACTGTTACTGTTCCTATATATAACAAAAAAGGCTGAATACCATATACCTTGTAACATAAATGACATGTCAAATCACTAGAAAAAGTCTGCTTGGCAACATGTTCAAAAAGTTCTAGGAAAAATTGCTAGAAAATTTCCAATTGGAAATCCATTTTGAATTGAACATTTTCACAGAATATAATAGCTTCACCTTTACAGAGAAATGGCATAGGGATGAAAATAATGCTGAAGTATACAGAAAAAAAATTTAGGGACATGAAAAATAAAGTTTAGCACACACTGAAATAGAGCTTCAGTGAAACTTATTCTTTAGATGGAATGTTAGATGCACAAATTCCACATAGGTCTGTTAACTTGGACCTTTGATGAACCACTTTCAGGAAAAGCACATACAGCAACTGTCAAAATCAGCCTGAAAGTCAACAGCCAGCTATGTGAATAATTCCAGTGTACGTTCCAAAATCACTATCCAAATATCTCAATTTGCCAATATTGAGAAATACTCTAGACGAATGAAGCAAGTTGTCAAATACAGACAAGACAAAAGTGGAAGAGACATGGTCAACACTTTTTTTCTTCTCAAAAACAGGTACATTTAAAGTAAGCATTGACTACAGTAGATCACAAGACCAGTGACTACTTAAAAGGAGACCAAAATGAACCAAAGGTTAAAATGAATACATGGTTCATCATAAATAACTTTTACGAATTACTAATATTTAATCTTTATAGTTTACTTTTCTCTCTTTATCAAACAAAATAACAAATTTATAACATAATAAAACCATTTCAACATTTTTTAAAAATTATTATTATTTTTTAAAAATGCTTTCAGGGTAAAGCTGGAAAGATTAGAATGCTGTACTGTTAAACAGCACACCCTTGTGGTCTAAGTTGCATCACAAGCAATAGCAGCTTGTATCATAGATGTTTTTCTTGTCATTATGTTTTTGTATTTCATTGTTATTACTTTCAGTGAGTACAAAAAGTAAAGTTTGCTAAAATTGCAACTAAATTGTTCAGGGTGTTGCATAATGCTTAATTATAATTAATATTTTTACTTAAAAGTGTAAACAAAATAGCAACAGAAGTAAGGAACATTCATTCATCAACATGTGTGTTCTGATGAATTTCATGAATACTTGAATATAAACAGTATCAGTTCAAGAGTTAACAGTATATAAATATACTAGCTATAGGTGCACAGAAATTAACACACACAAGACAAATTAAGAGTAATGATTATTCTCTTTAGAATATTCTTCATTAGGTAGTTCAGAGAAGAGGAATGAACCCTGTAGAAGTGAGAGAGCAGAAGACAGAGGTACCATCTTTCTTTTTTGAGGGAGGAGAAGTAAGACTTCACTTGATCAACAATAACTGAACTTCCTGCTTAGAATTGGAAAGATTCCTGAAATTGATAAGGTATAGTAGTTTATAAGGAAATTTATGTCAACAGATGATCTTGGGACCCAAAAACTAGGATCACCAGTACAGTTTCTGACCAGGGAAATGTTAAATAAGAATTATAAATGTGTCAGCTGGCCACAGAGAGCAGTATGTAGCTACATTAAGCTGCTCTTCTTCTGTCTTTACTCCAGATTTCTATGGGAAAAGACTGGAGCAGAAGGAAGGGGAGACACTGTGGATGAGACTAAATGAAGGCTTGGTCTTTAATAGAAGTCAAAAGAATAAAACAAATGAACACCAAGACAACTATGAACTTCTGAATACAGTTTGGTAAAAACCAGGGTTGCATGATAGATCTGCCAATTTTCATACAATGTGAGTATTCAAGGATTCAAATTTAATAGCAAGAGTATTAAGATTAGAATTACAAAATGGACATGGCAGTTGCCTAGGAATGTTATTAAAAGTCATAATGGCTTGAAACAGGGTTCTAACGGCAAGAAATCTGATACCAAAACATATGGAAAGACATGCTCTCTTTAAAGGATTCTCCTTGCCTGCTGCATTCTCTGGTGGCTTCCAGTGTTCCTATGTGGCAGAACACCCAGCTTGGCCCGGGGCTGCCCAGGACTTTCTTCTGTCTTCATGCTATATGGCTGTATGAATCATCTTATAGGGATCTTAGCATTTGCACTAGAACTCAACTTAAAGAAAAGATGGTGGCACCTCCAAACTCAAACCCATATGCACACTCTCTATTTCTAAATCATATCTGCAAGTATTAGGGCTTGGAGAGAGGGGGACATATATCAACAAATAAAATAGAAGCAGGCTTCCAGAGGAGTGGGCTTCTTATTCCCAGAAGGCACTGTGATAATTAATGATAGGAAATCACAGGGGTGAGTCTCCAAGCAGGAACAATGGGAACAGGTGAGGAGCTAGGGGCCTATAAATAAAATACTCACACGAGGGGCTGTTTCGTGGGCTCTTAAGTCTTTGGATCTGCACCCTTGTTACATTAGGGCCTGAAGACAACTCTTGGAGGAGCATTATTCAAACCACTACAGTTAAGATCCATTCACAAACTTAAAAAACTAAACCAAACTAAGCTGAAGAACAGATGTCCTTTCTTAAGTGTTATAAATGGACTTTTAAGAATACAGATTCAGGTATGGTCAGTTCAGTAAAGAAAACGGGTAATAGAGAAAGTAGTAGTATAGAAAGAAGAGAGGGAGGGAGGGAGGGAGGGAGGAAG
>NW_021604636.1:2456542-2490650 GCF_004785775.1 Grammomys surdaster | reverse complement strand
GGGAGAAAGGGAGGGAGGGAGGGAGGGAGGGAAGCAGGCAGGAAGGGAGGGAAAGGGAAGGAGGGAGGGAAGAAGGGAGAAGGGAGGGAGGGAGGGAGAGACAGAGAGAGACAGAGAGGGGGAGAGAGAGGGAGAGAGGAGGAAGGGAGGGAGGGAGGGAAGCAGGCAGGAAGGGAGGGGAAGGGAAGGAGGGAGGGAGAGAGGGAAGGAAGAAGAGAAATAAAAAGAAACAGAAAACGTGTTAGTTATAAGAAGACTATCAAGATGAAGGAAGAGTTAAAAATGCAGGGTGTCTAATCACATAAAATCTGGCCCTGCGTCTAAACATGTGGAGATGCCTAGGAAGGCATGTGCTCCCGAGTAGTGTACATGAGCAGACACATGCAGACAAACATAACCCCAGCTTAATCATTAAGGATTTTGGTAATGAATAAACAAAACATGGTCCTTCAGCTTCTCTAGGGAAAAACAAATAACTCTGGTTCCTGTTGAACAATACATCAAAGAACTACCCAGATGTTCAGATCAAAAGACAAAAATAATCAGAAAATTGCATGAAGATGTGTAATATGCCAAAGGCAATATTTAAAAAAAAAAGTCATTTAACACAGGGCACCAAGTGGTCACAGAGCAGAGGGTGAGAATCAAAAGAACCAGCTTTCCATGAGGTCGCTGGTGGCGAGGATCAGACTTCCAAGAGGCAGACAGTAGAAAGATGATGTAGGGTCCTTGGGAATTGAAGCACACAGAAAGCTACTGGGACAGCTTGCTTGAGGACAGTTGGAACAGAGATAACTTCTATCCAAAGACAAGAACAGCTGGTAGCCACGTGAGAGTGTCATTTACATTCCTACAGTTCAGTTTTTCAGTTTTAAGGCAATTAAAATCGAAAATACTCTTCAAAAGGCTACTGTTCATATGAAGAAGTATAAGGGGGCCAATACACACAAGAGGAGGTCTCTGAGACCAGCTTTGTCCTGTCTTCCCCGCTTAGTTTCTGTCTGGTTCTCGCTCAGGCCCAATCACGCTGTATCCTTGGCATTCTGGAATCGGAGCAGAGTTTTCCACCCAACTACTGCACGCCCACACACATTTATGACTGAACACAAAGACTGCCTTTTCTGTGAAGCGTCACCCACCTACAGAGTGGATGGATACCTTGGAAGTTTTTTAGCAAACAATTCTCTCGGTGGAAAAAGAAATCAGCCCTGTTTTGTAAGATGAGGTTTTTTTTTTAATGGCACAGCATTAACTTAGATAAGAAAAATAGTTTTTAAAAGATTCATTTCTCTATGTGAGTTGCTAACCATCCAGAGGGGTAAAATCCTTTCACTTCCAAATGGACCCCACTCAGTGTATAAATATCTCAAAATACATTTGACTTTCAATGTTATTCAAACTATCTCACCTAACTTTACAAACATGTTATGTTCAATCATTTTTACCAAAAATCTTACTTATGCCCTGCCTAAATAAAGCAAGGAATGTATAGATATTTTCAGACAAATGGATCCTCACAAAAAGGTATATTAAGGGAAACTTTAGTATTAAATGTTTTTATTTTAAGCTGAGGAGGTCTGGTGTGGTGGCTTAGCTGGTACAGGGGCAGGGGCATTCCTCCAAGCCTGATGACTTGGTCTCAATCTCTGGAACTGACCTGCTGACATGTTTGGGAGACAAAACATACATGCATGGTTCTCTAACCTCCACATGCCACCATGCCACCCACACTCATGCCCACTAAAATTAATAAATGTTCTTTTTCTGTAAATTAAGATAATGGTTTACATAGAACAGCTCCTCTAGTTGGACAATATGAGTAAAACAGCAAAACACTCTATTAAAAAGTTTGTTTTACAAACATGGTACTGACAGATCAAGTAGACAGCAGGATTTTCCCTGGAGAACCTCAAAAGATGCCAGAGGTTAGAAACTCAAGAATGAAGCATACCAACCTATGCAGTTGTTTAAAATGTATATGCTCAAATTATGCATTTAATTCCTCATACATGAAGACAATGGCTGGGGTGAAGTAAAGCAAGACAAAATTCATATATTCTGTATTAGCCTGAAGATGGAAGCTTCTTAATACTGATGTCTACTCAAGACACGGCAGAAGAATTCATGATCGTTTCCTATCCCCCTTGTCAGTAACTCTTCTACTAACTACATATTTTTTTCTTAAAGATTTCTTTTATGTGTATGAGTACACTGTCGCTCTCTTCAGACACATCAGAAGAGGGCATCAGATCTCATTATTGATGGTTTAGAGTCACCATGTTGTTGCTGGGAATTGAACTCAGGACCTCTGGAAGAGCAGTCAGTGTTCTTAACCTCTGAGCCATCTCTCCAGAGCTCCTGAGTACATATTAATAACTGTTTCTTCCTCCCTAGATGAACCTGCAAAACAAAGCAAACCCAGGATACCTTATCAGTGTCGTCTACACTGGTGGATCTCTCCACACAAGAAGCACGCCTCTCCTGGCCTTGAGCAGCGCCCTGGGATGTGGGCATGGGTGGCAGCGGGGCACGCCTCTTCTTGGGTGCATCCGAGGGCAGTGTGTTGGAAATGTAGGGTTTGGAAATGGTGTTGGACCTCGTAAAAGATGGACGGTGCTTGCTCACTAGTGGCGTCGCAGGAGCACTGGCAGTCTAACAGAAAATCAAGAGGCAATACCGGTTTATGGTCAAAATAAAAAAACACTCTAAAAATACTTGTTAAGAATCTTAAAATGCTGCATGGAAATGCCTACTTGCTCTCGCTTTTTCTTACTGCGTTGGAAAAAGCTGAAAATCCCTTTGTTTTCTTTCTCCTTCACAATGTCCGGGTTGTGTGATATTTGGCAGGACTCTGAAAAAACATGAAAAACAATTTACTTTTTGTTCATGGGTGGAACGTTCATTTCCAGTGTTTCTTTTCTAACCTCCCTTTTAAAAGATTTTCTGGTGATGACCATCACCCATTACAGCCACTGTGCAAGGCACCGTATACCTTACCCAATTCTCAGAGCAACAAGTGAACACAGTTACCATTCATGATGAGGATGAAGTGAGGCTTACGGACACATAGCCAGGGCCAGGAGGCACAGCTAGACAGGGAACTCAATTTCTTCGGCACTGTGTAATTACCAGCATTTCAAATGCAAAGTAAGAAGACTTCTTCCCAGTGACATGTGATGCTTCTCCCACGCAGCTTATCCTTTTGTTTATTTCAGCTATAATTTTGTCAGAGCTAAACAACCATGAAGCATTTCACTCTCAAAAACATGAGCCGTCATAATTACAGCTGCCACTCTCTCTGCTCCCATGGATCTAAACAAATTCCACATGGAAAAGGCTCCAAGAAAAATCCAATCTGTACTGAATACATGCAGATTTTTTTCCTTGTCATCATTTCTGATGGAAACTCATGATAATGACCATTTAACAAAGCACTAATGAGGTACTGGGTATCACAAACACTCCCGAGATGATTTAATGTATATGGGGGTCGGGCATGGGCATAAGCTGTATATGTATATGCAAACACTAGGCAATTCTTTATCAGGGACTTCAGTTTCCATAGATTTTGGTACCCTCAAGGGTTCACAACCAATCTTCTTCAGGCACTGAGGGAAGAATGGACCCAGTATTATCTCTTAAATGCTATTAATGTTAAACAACCTAGAAGTTCTAGTGGTTCCAGAATTACCAAGCCCTAAATATTAACAGTGCTAAAACTGGACTTTAGTTAGAATGGCAACTGCCAAACTTCAAGGCTCCATTTTATCCTTCTTTAAAATAAAAGCAACAACAACTATAACAACAACAACAACAACAAAACCTGTCTCCTAATATCAACCAAAGCTGTCAATAACCAAGGACCAAGCCAGCATCTAAGCCACTGGATCCCAGCACACTTCCAATACGCTATCCCAGTGGAAGGAACCATGAAGGCTCTGCATCAGTTGACTTACTGTTTGTAGAAAGCAATGAGCTACAAACAACTAGTCATGTCAGGGAAGTCCGCTGGGAGTCACACTAAGGGACTTAAGAACCGTTCTACAGTGGTTTCTATTGGCAAAAAAATCACAACAACTATGATATCATAAAAGTAACTCTACTGAAAGGTATCACATGAGCTTGAGGAGCTGAGTTCAGATTCCATGAACCCACATAAAGCTGGATGTGAGAACATACATCTGTAACCCGAGCGTTCTTACAAGGTGGTGGGAAGCAGACAGGAGAACCACTGGAGTCTTGTGGGCCCTCTAGCTGGAAGGCACATTAAGAGACACTGTCTCGAACAAGGTAGAATAGAATGACCAATATCTGGGAATATCCTGTCTGCTACACAGACTTCACAGCACACACACTCCCATCCAGGAATCCCACACTGCCCCACACATTGATACACACGAGATTTAAACAAGAGCTAGTAGTTGAAAGGAGGATTGCCTAAGACTAGCACTCTGCTTCAGTTCCTTGTTAAGATGCGCACGGCAGATGCTGATGATGTTATTAAAGTGTCTGTAAGTAGAAGTACCAACTGCTACTTATGAAAGGTGTTTTGTTTTCCTGGAGCAGGGATCTCTATACGTAGCTCGGGGTGGCCTTACAGCTCTGGGCTTATGCAATCCCTCCTCCTTCACATCCCGAAGAGCTGGGGCTCCAGACAAATATTATCTGGCTCCTATGAAGTATTCTTACCACAAATTTTCTCATCCAAACTTGTCAGGTCTCTAGATTTATACTCAGCTGACGAGAATAAATAAGTAGGTGAACTTATACCCACAGGGTGCATGGGATCAATCCTGAAAGAAACAATCTACTGGATGGACCATGAGACAAAGGACCTTGTGTCTTCAGTTAAAAAAAATTATAATTTCAAAAAAGGAAAGACAATGACTAAACTGTGAAAATATTTTTTCCATAAAGAAACATGAGAATTTTATGCAAATCATAGTGCAATTTCAATGTTCGTGGAAACAATGCACTTCACATAAAAATTTGAGAGACACCTGGGCAGCACAAGAGAGCTGACCTTGGTGGTAGGGGCAGGGGCATAGGCGAGCTGGGAGAGCTGGTCCTCTCAGTTGTCATGCTGTCTTTATTGCAGTGACATGGGTGAGAGAGAAATGCTCCCCCACCCTTGTGACCAATGGTAGGCAGGAGAGCTGGCTTCAGGTCATCAAAGACAAAGCTGGCTCCTCACCAGTATTCAGTACTGCAGCACTCAGAGAGCAGGCCCTGTACCTAGCCAGGGCAGCACAATAGAGCTGGCCACTGATGTAGGGGTTTTAGATGAGCCAGCCCCAGTAGCAGGAGAATGGGAAGAACAGGAGAACCAGTCTTGCCTCTTGTCTGCTGGGTGGTGTTACAGACAAGGGAGAAACACCTTCCTCCCCTTCCTCATCTCTTGCAATCTATGGCAGGCAGGAAAGCTGACCCAGGTGGCAGAACTGTCCATGTCCCTCACTGGCTGCAACACTCAGAAAAACAGGCCCTGAACCTAACCTAGGCAGCAGGGTAGAGCTGGCCCTGGTAGCAGGAGCTGCTGGTGAGGGCATGAGACCAGGGGAGCTGGCAGGATGATGAGCTCACATCTCAGGCCCAGATCCAAGGCTTTGAATGGGCCCACCCTGACATCTAACCCACAGATGAACTACTGAAATACATGAAGGGGCTGGTCCTACAGGCCCAAAACTACAGGATCCCCACAACACAGGGCAACAACAGGGTATCAGAAACGAGTCCAGGGAGGATCCAGTATTTATAGTGTAGTAGAAGCCAGAGGCCTCGTACCAGACCAACAAGTCATTTTATTAATAAACATTTCCAAGTCAAGAACTGTGGACAAAGGGGTATATTGTGGGACATACTGTGACACACTACAGTTTCCACAATGATTTGTTTTCTCTGTTGGGGGGGGGAGGTTGCACAGCTGGAGGGAGGGTACAGAGGAGGGGAAGATGAGTGGAATTGGGGTGCATAATGTAAAATTCACAAAGAACTAGTAAAAAGGTTCTTTTAAAAATTGAGAGAAAACTTAAATGGGATGTAGAAGTAGATGTACAATCTAAAATGCTTTTAAAAATGTTATTTATAAATAGCATATGTCAATGTAAAAACCACTGTAGGAACACAAAAGAGTGTACTGGCTGGGTTTGGGTTGTCTTTAGGTTGTTTTGTTGTTGTTGTTGTTGTTGTTTTGGTTTTTATTTGATTTTAGTCAATTTGACATAAGCTACAATCATCTGAAAACAGGGAACTTCTTTTAGAAAAAAGCCTCCCTCCATCAGATTGCCTGTAGACAGGTCTGTGGGACATTTTCTTCAATAATAACTGATGTGGGGAAGGGCTCAGCCTCCACTCTCCTGTGGCTGGGGCAACCCCAGGGTAGGTGATCTCAGGTTGTGTGAGAGAGCAGGCTGAGGAAGCAATGGCCTCTCCTTCAACTTGTCTCCAAAGTTCCCCCTCTCCTTGAGTTCCTGCCTTTGTCTCCCTTAATGATAGACTGTGTTCAGGATGTGTAAGACAAATAAAACTTCTCCTTCTCAAGTTGCTTTTGGTCATGGTGTTTTATCACAGCCACAGAAAGAAAAGCAGGGCAGATAGATAATATCAAAACACATATTAGTGCACTCTGTCATAGTAACATTCTAAAAGAAAACTGTCTTTCAGATATCAACACTTTAATAAACTCAAAACATTAAATAGGCAGTACACAGTGCATGAGGGCCTTCCTAAGGCTAACAAGGAACAATGAGGACACAGGGCTTCAAGACTACAGGTTTTTTATATTCTTTATTTCTGAGAACACCTCTGTCAAAGAAGAAATAAAAGCTTCATTGTGAGCTATTTTCCCATGACTGGAACATGTTAGTTACAAAAAAAAAAAAAAAAAAAGCAGCATTCCATTCACATTTAAGTAATCAAGTGACCTGAGATTTGAATAACTTGCAACCTCATAGATCCATTCAGTAAGTGTAGCCAGAATATGTCAAATGATGCTTTCCTATACCTGATCACCTTCCACACTATGTCAGCCCTCTTCAATTAAAATCATGTGTGCAGCTCGCTAAGTGTCAGAGTTAAACACTAAGACAAGTGAAAACTTGCCTTCATTAAGGAAATCAGCTCAAGCACTGTAGCTTCCTGTTTCTAGAAGAGAAAGTCTCAGAACACAAAGTCTAAAGGCTTCTGATGACATCCCACCATATCAAGGGGTAAAAACATGTATGGTTTAGATAGACCTGCTGGACTCTAACACTGTAATATGAGCTCTCTTGACCCCATAACTCTAGTCCCTGCATGTTCTGGCCATGCATTTAAGTCTCTGAAATACCCCACTAAGGTAAGGCCAGAACAGACATTAGACATCAATGATTATAAACACCTTAAAGTTGAGCCTAAGAAATCCATGGAATGTGGTTAGGAGCGAGCCAAGTACAAGCACTTTTTCTGGAAAGAAGCAAAGACCATTCGCTCCCATTTCTTGAATATCATTATAGAAGTAGAACCTAGACATATAAAGCTATTTTCTCTAGAAGCTTGACATCTTGGCTTAACAGTCAATGTGGCCTCAGAATTAAACAAACAAACAAACAAACAAACCTATTTTCTGATTCTCTGCCAGGGTATATTTTAAGATGACAGGAATTTTTAACTCCTTTGATTATGCTAGCTCATGACAGACACTGAAAATAAATCAACATATACTTGCTCCTGTGGGCTTAATCAGAAGAACCTGTCAACATGCAATATGTACTTAACAAATCTCTGCTTTTACATTCGACAGTAACAAACATACAAATCTGTAGAAGAATTTTAATCCAGCAACATGGTTGGTTGGGCAGGAATATAGACATAGCTTTAATCCCAAACAATGTATGTAAGGTTAGTTTGTAGAAGGAAACAGCTATTGTTGAAAGTGATGTCTAATTGAGGGACAAAGTGACAAGTCAGAGAAAGATTTGACAGAATGAGTCAGAGATAGGATACACCCAACTCTCATGAGAACAGACAAGAAAGAGAAGCTATTTAAGAGCAGTACAGGCAGAGAGAGGGAGTCAGTTCTGTTCAGTTAGTTGAATTCAGTTCAGCCAGTCAGCACAGGAGGCAGTGCAGTGGAGCGGAGTTCATTCCTGAGTTCATTCAGTTTGATATAGGTCAACAGAGACAGTTCAAGCCAGAGAATGAGAAGGAGCCAGAAGATTAGAACAGACTGCCACAGTTAGTTTGAGACCAAGCAGAGCAATTCAGTAAGAAGCTGAGAGAAGCCAGATTAAATACCGCAGTTTAGAGAGAAGTTTTAGCCAGAACAGCTGAGTTGAAGGCATTCTGTGACAACCTGCCAGCCAGAGACAAAGAACTAGACAGGGTGAGCTTTTTTAGCAGTAAGTCTCTGAGACGACAATTACATTAGGCAAATAAAGCTACCTTTACACAAATCAGTGCCCTGGGCCTATCCTTTTTTTAATGGAGGAAAAAGATTCTCAGATTCTATTACTGAATAATTTTTTATCAAATTTCCTTATGAAAGTAATATATATTCATTATAAACTCTCTAAATATAAAGAAATATGAAAACTTGCTCCCAGCCCAACCACTCAAAGATCATCACTATTAAGCAGCTTATGTATCTCCTTTCAGAAATTCCATGTGAAAGATTTTTTACATACAGGATTAAATTCCTTTATAAGCTTTTAAACCTAATAATGGTAATATAAAATTTTTATGTCATTACAAAATTCAGAGAAAATCTAAATAATGGTGGGGAAATGTGATAAAACTGCAGGTGCCACCTCTCCCAGTTTCTGCTCACTGAGAAGAAGCTCAGTCTCTTCCACTGCATTTCCAATGTGTTCATTCGCACTAGGAGCCAAGCACACTCCTACCAAACCATTGTTTCCTATATGAGTAACAAACCCAGTGTCCCACACTTTTAACATGGTATGATTTTCTGAACTGCTTTTAATGTTTGGGATTTTTTTCTTTTCTCCTAGGTAGCTCATGTCGCCCTTGAATGTGGAATCCTTTTGCCTTGTCTCCCCGAGCGCTAGAATTGTGGATCTACTCCCAGGTCTAGAATGACATCATGTATCAGTACTCTATTGCCATGAAATCAGTAAAATTTGAGACAGAAATCAAAGAAGGTGGAACCTTTCATTTTTTTTCTAAAGGAAATAAAACCCCAAGATTTTTTTTTAAGTTAAAATCTCTTACAGAATGCATGTGTTAGTAATGTTAAAAAAAATAAGATTAAGATCTCAATTTTAATCTTTCCAATTTTGTGTTATAATTTACAGATTCTTCTGATTCTTATATCTTACCTTGGAAAGATGACTTACTGAAGGCAGTAACAGAGGGGGCTACAGCAAGAGGGAGTAAAACAGGGTAAATGACCGTGACGATTGAAGTCCATTAACTATTAAATATCACCGAGTCAAAACCGTAGTCTGTGGATTACACTGTATCATGACCTCAGAATAATGTCTGAAATTCTCTCTGCGGCGTGCATTAACTGTCTCCTCCATAATGCCCTTAATTCCCTTAATGAAAGAGATTCACACTGAATATCTAAACTTAACTAGTCTATGGGGCACCAAAATAAATCAATCTCTGATATCTCCACATTTTAACACATCTCCTCTTTGTATGAATAAAAATTCTGCAATATGGAAAATTTCTGTAAGTATTCCTGATTCATTTCATACACAGGCTTACTTTGCATGCTGACCTATGTTGACCTCAGAAAGGAATTTGGCAAAAAAAATCTTCAAACTTGATTGATAGCTAAGCCTTGTACAAAATTATGTGGAGTCTCCATAAACTAACTACTGCTTCACTAGAACAGCAACAGGCTCGCATATAAGTATTGATTTTGTTTAAATCCAAAAGGCACAAGAAATTAAGTTAAATTCTATAAAAAAAAAACAACCTGGACAAAGTGGCACAAGCCTGTCATTCTAAACTACTGAACTCAGCTGAGATGGGGGGACTCCTTGAGCTCAGAGGTTCAAGCCTCTTCTTGAGTCCCCATCATAAAAAACAAAGAGGAATAAAAAAGTGCAAAGCTACCAAAGAAAATATAAAATATGGTAACAGCTAAAAAGTCTGAGACTTTTCTCTCCATTGCAATAACTTCTATCAGGTTAAACTGTACACTTGGTTTGATTTACTTATTTCAATTTTTTTCTTATTATCCCCAATACGATATATTTATTTCTATCTATATGATTGATCCATTAAATCCTTGCCATTATGTAGTTGGGAGCACTTATCTGCATGACTGAATGCATACACACACACACACATACTCACACACACACACAGACTGAGGAGGGAAAGTCCACTTACCTCTACTGATATCCATGGCATATAACTCTCTTAGTCCCAAGTCATTAAGAGATTTTGTCAAGTCGAGGGGATCCTGAGCCTGGTAGTCCTTCAACAACACTGTATGCAACGGGTCAAACTCACATTTGCTGCAAATGACAGGAGCGAGGTCTTGAAGCGGTGCATGCGGACTAACTCTCACTATGGTCTTCTGCGTTTTTTTAAAGTTGATCACTACTCTCACGGTTTTCTGAAATGTAAATTGTGATACACAGCTGGAACATAATTTATTTACCAAAATAAAATTTCCACAGTGGCATCTAAAAGGATATCTAGAACAACTGACTCACGATTCTGTGACGTATGAATTAAAAACCAGAGTTACACCTCAACTCCAGGTCATTAATTAAAACAAAATCTGTGCAATGCTATCCAGTCTTAGGTATTACTCAAGGTCTTATATTCATTCAGCAAACAGTTCTTTCTATTCTCTTCCTCTGGTACGAAATTCTTTTTTTCATTAATGCTATAACCTAATTTTAAGGTAACAAATTCTAAGGTAACAAAAATTAGGTGTGTTTTGACTTTTTAATAATCCTGGGGATTAAATGTATGGTTTTATTCTTATAAGTCAATAGTCCCCTTTTTAATTTTCATTTTGATTCAGAATGTAATTAAGTTGTCCTGGCTGAACTTGAACTAAATCTACAGTCAAGGTAGGTCTATGAACTCTGACCCTCTTGTTACAGCCTTCTAAGTACCTGACAGTAGTGAACAAAGACTAGCTTCCTCTGTTTTTTGTTTTTTGTTTTTTAAAAAACTTAAATTCAAACTCTATTAAGTATTTGTTTGTTTATTTAATTATTTATTTTAACTTTGTGGTAGGGGTGAGACAAGATTTCTGTGTGTAGCCCTAGCTGTCCTGGAATTTCCTCTGTAGATGAGCCTGGCCTTAAACTCAGAGATCCACCTGTCTCTGCCTCCCAAGTGCAGGAATACATCACCACCACCTCCTGGCTAAAATTCCTGAAAGCAAAATATTAAGCAAATTTGAAGTCAACAAAAACAAAGGCTCATATGTTATGGTATTATTACTATTTTTATGCTGTGTCTTAAATTTTAAATTATCAAATATATACAATAATAATATCTATGTCTTATGTTGCCCTTTATTTAAAGAATGATTGTCTTTTAATAGCCTGCCAAGAGCTGCAATAAAAAAAATGCATTTCAGAAACTACTATCCTTATAATCAATGGGCTCAACCATACTAAAAGTGGAGCCTCATGCCTCTCACATGGTCAGTTATCAGTGTGGTACTACTACATACTGTCATTGATGTTTATTGTTTGTACTATTAAAATTCCAGTCAACTCTAATAGTAAAGAATAGAGAAATCTTCCTTAATTAGACCTAATACTAATAATTTCAAGATTATTTGTACTCTTTCAAGTGTTTCCCTATTTTGATGTAACTGGATTAAGCCTATTAAAAATGGAACTCTGCAATAGGTAGCTACACTAAATGAAATATAGAGATTTCAGATTCTCAGAGATATTCATTCTTACAGTTAAAAATCCTGTAACTGAGGGGCTCATGAGATTTACAATATATTTGCTACATAAATAAAATTGCTCCAATATGGTTCAATAGCATGTGCATACAGCAGATAAATTCATACCTAGGCAGAAGACAGAACGCTGTCTAGTATTTAACATTCAATCAAAATTTAAAGGCAATGTTTTACCATCAAATCCCTGTCAACACTTTTATTAAGTACTTATGAACAGTATGAAGACATTGGGAGAATGTATGTATTCAGTCAAATGGCAGTGAACTAACACTGCAACACATAAAGTTTTATATATTTTACCAAAATGGTTGATGTTCTTAACTCGGAAGTATTTTTGAAGTCATAAACTTCTATGCCTGTATTCTTTTAGCAATAACTTCATGAGAGTAATTTTAAGAGAAAAGAAATTAAGTGCTATGGATATCAGCTCACTGGTAGAATGTTTATTTAGCAAGTATGAGGTCCTCGGTTAGATCAAGTTAATAAATACATAATGGTAAGAATGTCATCTGAATAAATCAGTGTCATCATTGTTCAAAGGTCCTGGATAATGCATTAAAAAGGTAAGGATGTGAATAGATAGCTCAGTGGTTAAGAGTGCCTGCTATACAACCATGGTCTACGTAACAAGCCAGGCATGGTTTCACAAATGCCTACATCCTAGTATTGTGGGGACCAGAGACAAGAGGAGACCTAGTGCTTGCCACCAGAATAGCTGAAAAACAATAGCTCCAGGTTCAGGAAAAGATCCTACCTCAAATGAGTAAGTCAGATAAAGAAGGACATTCTATGTCCTCCCCTGGCCTCTGAACATTTAATATTCATACATAATTGTTTATAAAAGAAAAATGAACTACTACATAAGATAATAAACTATGATCCAGGTGTATGTAAAATTAGTTACTTACCAAATATATAGAATTCAAATATGATATTAAAATTTAAAATACAGCTTACATATAGAACTTTTAGTATATAGCATATAGGTTATTATCAGATCCCAATGTAGTCAATCCACTGATTTTTAGAGAACTTGATATCTAAATTGTTCCTCCAATAACCAGTTGATGACAAACCAAGTGGCTTAAAAAAACATTATTGCCATATTCCATGAAACCAGACCAGAAATGTAGTTCTTACTTAATTTATGTGAACAATAAACATTGACTAAAAACTTAACTGAATATTTCAAACATAAGAACATCAAAATCTGTGGTAGAATCCTTACCTCTGGGATTATAGGTGTAGGCTTTTTCTTATCCAGAGATTTTGGCTTTAAAATTACCTTCTCTACCTCCAGCATTCCTATTGGTGTGTTTGGCTTAAATTTGATGAGATTCTCTTCAGCAGACAGCAAATCAATCGTGTGACTTGATGGATTTAAGTGATACTGGGCACAGAGGAAGACGAGCAAGTCCATCATTGGCTTACTGTAAGACATGAACAGTGATGGTTTTAAGAGTCCAACTCAATAGACTCTGAAACTTAACTGTTTTGAGAATTTTACTCTGCTCCTTGTTTGTCTTCAAGACATAAAGCAAGGCTATAAATAATAGCTGTGTGAGCAATTTAAATATCTGATAATTAGAAGGACAAAAATCCTAACAGATTAGCTTGAGATCTTAGATGTTAGCACTGGTTCAACAATTTTCTACAGATTTTTATTTGGCAGTTTATGTTATAAATTGTATGAGTCCTTCCTTCCTCAAGAATAGTCACTTAGTTTAGGAGACAATCCTCAACAGTATAACTTGCAGTCCTTACCTCATAAATTGGCTACACTGCAAAGTTCTCATAGAACAAAGTACAGCCTTTGTGTGTGTGTGTGTGTGTGTGTGTGTTTATATGTGTATGTATGTGTGTGTATTATGTATTAGTAAACAAATATATAAGGACCCCAAACTTTTAACGAATCCTGTGGATTCTTAAATTATTCAAAGAATACTTATTTAGTATTTCCTAGGTTCTGCTGTCATTGCACAATATGATGACGTGCTTCTCCTGACAGATCCAATATTTTATTTGACAGACTGGACCATGTGTCAGCAATATTGCAGTCCACTTACAATCTGCTCCAAGCCTAGGCTGACCTCAACTCAGTATGTACCTATATCCAGGCCTCAGACTAGTAATATTCTCCTGCATCAGCCTCCCTAGTGCTAGGATTATGGCTGTGTGGTACTATGCCTGCTTCCTAATTTCTGCTTTTTTAAGTTGAGTTTGTTAGGATGTATCCTGCCTGTTGTTACTATAATGTCCCAGGCTGCTTTGTTGTTGTTGTTGTTGTTGTTGTTGTTATGGTGGTAGGTGTGGACTGTAGATTATATGGCCTACAAAGCCTAATACTTTTATTATGTGGCCTTTGATATAAAAAGTTTATGGGCCCTTGTGTAACGGAAGTAAATGTTTCATGTAATATCAAAGAATGACCAATAGGAGAATATAGGACTGATCTGTATACAAGAAAAACTTGGCCGGGCGGTGGTGGCGCACGCCTTTAATCCCAGCACTTGGGAGGCAGAGACAGGCGGATTTCTTAGTTCGAGGCCAGCCTGGTCTACAGAGTGAGTTCCAGGACAGCCAGGACTATGCAGAGAAACCCTGTCTCGAAAAACAAAAAACAAAAAACAAAAAAAAAAAAAAAACAAGAAAAACTTGAACAGGATTCTTGCATAGCCAGCTTGGCATTCAGGGTACTTCTCAGTTTGGAACTTCCCTTTCCATGGGTACCAACTGCCAACACACAATTAAGTTTTCATTCATATTAACAGAACTTGGTGGTCTTGTCTTTCTTAATGGCCAATCCTTTAGAAATTGGAATTTTAAAAAAATCTTTTTGTAGCCAGAGAGTGCTCTCAGTGGTGGAGAGCACTGCCCGCTCTTATAGAGGACCTGGGTTCAATTCCACATGGCAGCTCACCATTGCCTGTAACTCCAGTTCCAGGAGGTCTAACACCTTCCCACAGACATGCATGTATCCATGCACATAAGATTATTTCTGCATCCTCCAATGTCCGGTGATCCTAAAGTATTCCCACTTAAGACAAAGGCATTAGAATGACACACAGAAGTCCTTGTTCTTAGTTTATGGGCGGAGGTGGAACCCAGGGACTTCACTGTAAAGAAATCTGTGACCAGCCACTTTCCTCTTTTAGGAAAAATGTAAATGCCAGTAAAATTGATTTTCTATTTAGTCAACATGAACCTAGTTACTAGCTTTCAGGAGCTTGACAGGAAAATGAGACTAGGAAACTCAGTTTACTTTTCCATGTCAAGCTCAGTATACCTGCTTATTACAGTGTCTCAGCCCACCGTCCAATCTCACTGCAGTCCTAGGTCTGTGACCTCTCTGATTTAGATTTTAGAGAGAAACAGTCTCCCTTAGGAGAGCTGAAGGACCAGTTGTTTCCATGTCAACCTAAGGGGAGATACCACCTTACCTATATTTTCAAACTATCCACTATTCTCAGCATTACAGTATCTGTACAATGAAACATACTTCCCTCCCAATCCCCCAAGCTGTGTATTGGACTCAGGGCCTTATACTCCACTATCTCATGAGAGGTACATTTCTTTTTTGTTTGTTTGTTTTTTGGTTTTTTGTTTGTTTGTTTGTTTGTTTTCTGGTTTTCAAGACAGGGTTTCTCTGTGTAGCCCTGGCTGTCCTGGAACTCACTCTGTAGACCAGGTTGGCCTCAAACTCAGAAATTCGTCTGCCTCTGCCTCCCAAGTGCTGGGATTAAAGGTGTGTGCCACCACTGCCTGGCAAGAGGTACATTTCTAATGACACTCTTTCTTGTGTACAAGCAGCATTCCACCACTCAATAAATGACTAAATCAATGAATGACTTCATGCTGAATTTTGCAAAGCCTGGATTTCAAGAGGTACTAAACAAAAAGAATACACAGACTCCCATCTGTGAGTGCTGGAGTGGAGAGGGTGTAAGGAAATGTCTTAGTTGGAAAACGGCCTTAAAATAGACTAGAAGAGAACCAGTTATCTGGGAGAAGTTCACTAGTCAGCTCTCCCTGGAGTGCCAAGGCTCCGAGGCCCTGGATGCAGAGTTTTTAAAAAACAGTAATCTTACTGTGTTTCTAAAAGCGTCTTGGGGAAACACCTGAGATTTTATAGAGTAAGATTTAAAAGCTCATAAGAACTCTAAGAAGGCTATAGCAAAATTTATGTGGGAAGTTTAGTATATACCTCAAATGTCAGCAGTGTGGAGGCCTGGACTAAATACTGAGCTGGGAGAGGAGGTGAAAGAGTGAAAGGGATGGGGAATGAGACTATTGAAAATTTACATAAAGTCACTAAGGAGATTATATCTCTCTCTGGAACTGTGAGAGAAGCTCTGGCCAATTTGACCCAGACCTTATCCAGAGTTCATGTATATAGCTATATGTGAACACCTCTCTGGCAGGACCCCAGCTAGCAGTTTTTATTCCCAGGAAATGAATGGAGGGAATGAATTAAGGCTGTGCTAATATGTGACAACTTTAGAAGAGCTAGTCACTGGTCATTTCCTCCTGGACAATGCTACTTGAATAACAGTGTTAACACACATACACACACACACACACATACATACACACACCACAGATACACACCACACACACTCCCACACTCACACCACAAATATACACATACAAAACACACACAAACACTCATACATATATACACACACCATAGATACACACACACAATACACATACACACCACAGATACACACACCCCCACACACCCATATTCACACCACAGATACACATATAACACACACACACACAAATACTCATACATATATACACAGATCACAGATACACAGACACACCACACACACACAAACACACACACAAATATTCATACACACAATGCACACACACCACAAAACACTATTGAGATCTATGTGCACATAGGGGAAACAGTTGTTGAAGGAAGGGTCACATATCTAGGAAAATGTATGTACTGCAAACTTTAGCAAATTGGCGTAGTGGCCTTGTTTTATGCAAAGCTGTCCCATCAACAATAAGAGACTATTATCTTTTACAGATGTAGCTTCAGACCAGTTTGAATGGTTAAAACATGTAAGAGAAGGCTCAGTAGTTGACACTAAACCACCTCAGAGTTTCCTTCAATCAGAAGAATGAGAATCACAACATAGCTCTGTCATAAAGGAGCCACAACATTAAATGGCAGGACTCCAACTCTGAACCACGTGCTGTGGGCAATAATACATACTGCTCCCACAGAAAATAAGTCAGCCCTTAAATATAGATGAGGATTATGCACCTGAATGCCAAAGCACTTTTGCCAAAGACAACAATCTTGGCTTAGGAATAACTGTTCTCATATGATAAGACTTACAACAGTTAGGAAGCAAGTTCAGTCACAAATTACTATTGCCAGGAAAAGAGATATCTTCCTGTAGCCCAGAGTGGGAATATCTGAGACCCAAAGTATATTTTTAAAGTAGTTAAGGAGAATATGCACTGAACTGCCACAGCCTCGCTGATGTGTGCATTGGTCTCTTCCCCGACTTATCATCGCCACAGCACTGTGAATTCTGACATCACATTACCTGATTGCAACATTAACATTACCACTGTCTTAGCATTGTTATTAATACTTGCAGAAATTTATACAATGATTACCTGGAAGGAATATTTAAATTTTTAAAGCAGCTAATATTTAAAAATGTCTTCAAAAACTTTCCTTGACATGAAGAAATCTCTGTGAGATCTCCAACTTTCCATAAACAAACAAAAAAATCACCTTTTGTATTTAATTCTTTTCTATTATTTCATTTGAGCTCAGATCTACCACGAAAGCTATTCCTACTTCATAATATCTTCAAAAACTTTCTTTGACATGAAGAAATCCCTGTGAGATCTCCAACTTTTTATAAACAACAAAAATATCACCTTTTATATTTAATTCCTCTCTATTATTTCATTTGAGCTCAGATTTACCATGAAAGCTATTCCTACTTCATAACCTTATAAATAAAACAAATGAGGCTTAAGAAATTACAGTACATATACCACCACCTATAGTAATCATTTGGATTAGAATTTCCTGACTCTTTAATTGTTTCCAGCTACATTTAGCGTCCTCATGATTCAAAGTAGTGTCCATAGGGGTGAAATGATTGTTTAGAACAGGATTATCTGCTTTATGACATACTTTTACCATACAGATCGGAGACTTCATCAAATCTTTCCTAAGTCCTCTGGGACCCTCGCTGTATCTAGGACACAGAGTAGTAGTAATCTTAACCTGGTTTTGATAATGGATGGTTACAGCTTCTATTCCTGTGTTTTAAAGATCCAGCTGGATATCAAAAGATTCAGGTCACGATTCAATAAAGGGCTCCATGAACATTTCAAAAACGACATAGGTGGATTTCCAAGCCTCCACGTGCTTAAACAAGGCCACTTGCTAACAGGGTGCCTCCGTAATTGTTCATTCAATCTGGGACAGCTGAGAGCAAAAGTAATGACTCAGGGATAAAGGCCACTAACAGGAACACCCTAGTAAATGGGAACACCCAACAGCAAGTGAACAGATTTTCATACAACTAAGAATAAGTAAGAATCTTGTTATGTATTTTTTTTAATCTGATCCAGTCTCTAATAATGTATGTTATGCAATTTCAACAAATCCTCAAATTCAAGTTGAATTGAATTGTTTCTTTGCTTTACAAATGCATGCCAACAACTGAGTAAGATCTATGCTGTGGAAACCCTTCCGATTCAAACAAACTCAGAAATGAAACGCTGCAAACTTCTGTGCATCTAACATGGAAAACACATTTCATCCTGGCTTTGGGAATGCTTTACTATGCTACGTGAAACTAGGAGACAGACACTAAGCAGAAAGATGTGAAGATAGCTAACATTCGAACAGGTCACCACTAAATTGTGAAATAATTCCATATTAAATATTAAAAATAGATGAAGAATAAAAATAGTTTTCTCTTTGAAAAACACCATTTTATACTGTAGTCTACCAGATCATCTACTTTTAAAGCTATTTCCAGAACAAGTTAGAAATAATGACCTTTATTTAAGAAACCTTTATTACCCTTCCATTTAAGAAGAAATCTATTTCAGCTGCCAAGTCCTTTCCAGACCTGGAGAAGCTGAAGCAGGAGGATTAGGAATTCAAAGCCAACCTGGGCTACAGACAAAGGTCCTGTCTCAACAACACGCCACTCATACATCCAAACAAACCATCATATCAAAATACAAGTAAAAACAAACAAGAAAAAAGAATATACTCACTAAATATACCACACTTACACCAACATAAACACACACACACATGCAGAGTTGTGGTATAATTTGTCTTCATTATCAGCCTGATTGAACTCTCAATTACCAAGAGACACATCAGAGCAGGTCTTGGAGAGCTTTTCTCAAACAAAAAGTCCTGTAAATACTACACTGATTCTGAGAGAAATCATGCTTTTTCTTCAAAGACGGGGAGAAAAATGTCACAAAGCAGTCACTAGCAGTGACCAAGTTTACATACTAGAAGTAGGAATAGTATCTGTAAAAGGAAATCAGAGCTCAGTAGTAGAAAAATAGACAAAGCCAGCCTTAGGCAGAAACTAAATGGCATGAGGAAGAGAGACTTGCCAAGTCTTGCTTGGCCATGTAAGGACAGTGTGACATGGGTCCTGCTTCTGGAACAAAGCCAGCAGGGTGTAGGTTTCCAGGAGTATGGATGGTTGCTGTGGATGTAAGGGGATGTATAATATATGTCTTTATTTACTTCACGTCCCTCCTTTGGAAAATATTCTCCCTGCCAAGGTTATCAGAGAATGTTCTCTCTGCCAATGTTAATGATTCCATGATAATTAGAAACAGGGAGCCCAGAAGTCTAGTGTTTATTCATGTCCTTAGGAAAAAATGGTAAACACTGAGACCTTCAGGACAGCCCTTAAGGCTGTGGGAAAGAACTCTGAAAACATGAGTTCAAAAAATACATAATTTTCCAACTATGCAAAAATATAAGGATGGAATAGTAATTTCATAAGGAGCTTTTATAGATCTAAAAGAACAGAGGGAGCTGTGCTATGTGACAGCTTGTAAGAAAGATAATAGCAAAATCCTCCTCACCTAAGTTTTTTGTTTGTGCTTACAAAGGCAGACATATTCCTGAGTTCAAGCTTAGCCCAGGATAAACGGAGTTTAGGTCCAGGTACAGGCATTGTAGGAATGGTCATTTCAGGGTGAAGTCCTACCCAGCTACCTTATTGTCTCTGCTTAACAAAGGCAGGCAGATCTCTGATGGAAAAAAAAGTGCTTGCTGTTCTTTTACTAAGAGTCAGGATGCTGCAGTCATGGAATGCTGATTCATGGGCTGCTCAAGAGGGAACCTGAGTAAGTGACTGAATTGATATGTGATTAAAAGACTGGGCGTTTCATCTACAGGAGATGAGCTAGCAGTGAGTTATAGCAGTTTTTTTTTTTAAAGACTTTTTTCTAGGGAGAGCTGAGCTGTTTAGAGACCTCTGGAGAGATAACACAGCTCTTTTAGAATTTAACAGAATCTAACAGAAATCTAACAGGATTTCTGGTTTTGATCTGAAAATCCATGAAGAGCAAACGTGGCTCTTTTAGAATTTATCACAGCTCTTTCAGAATTTTCCTAACAGGAATTTTGACCTTGGTCAGAAATCCCAAGAATTACTTAAGAGAGCTGACACAGCTCTTTTAGATTTGTTTTTTTTTTTTTCTAAAAAAACCAAGGATTTTTTTTTATAGCAGCTTTTCTGACTTTGGTGGGAAAATTAGTGAGTTATCCAGAGAGATTTTAGATTATTTTTCTAGCATGAGAGAGCTGTCTTTACGTAGAGCTGTCTTGAACAGTAAAGCTGTCGGGAGCAGACTACAAAGCCAAGAGCTATCTAAGAGAACTGTCTAGGGAACCATCTTGAGCAGATTACAAGGCTGTCAGCTTGCACCCATCATTTGACTCTGAGTTGTTTCACTGTTCTCAAACGTTGCTTCATCAGAACCTCTCTCCAAGCCTAAGTCTTTGGTGGAGACTCCTACAAAGACAGATCAGCTTTCAATACAGAAATTTATAGCTGAGGACCAGGGCCAGTCACTTCATGGTAAACAACTAAAAGGAACCATAAAGGGGGTGGGATTCTGACTGTGCTGGTTAGTTTTATGTCAACCTGAAACAAGCTAAAATGTCAGAGGAGGGGGCTGCAGTTGAGGAAATATCTTCATAAGATCAGCTGTAGGCCAACCCATCTACCTCATGGATGAGCTGCTGGGGCATGTCAAAGGGCCAGCCCCACAGATCCATAGCTGCAGTATCTCTATAACAACAGGCTATCTGAGGACTCCCTGTGAGGATCCAGTATTGATGGTGTATCAGAGGCTTTGAGATTTTTTTTTGTTTTTAATTTTTTAATTTTTGGTTTTGGGGATTTGCAGGTGCAGATGGCAGATACACAGAGACAGGGAGATGAGTGGGATTTGGATGCATGATGTGAAACTCACAAAGAATCAATAAAAACCTAAAATTCAGCAGTAAACCTGTAGGATATTTTCTTAATTAGTGACTGATGGTGGAAGGCCCAGCTCATTGTGGGTGGTGCCATCCTGAGCAGATAGTAGGGGTTCTATGGGGTTCCATAAGAAATCAGGCTAAACCAGCCTTGAGAAGCAAGCCAGTAAGCAGCACTCTTCCATGGCCCTTGCTTACATCAGCTCCTGCCTCCAGATCCCTGTCCAACTTGAGGTCCTGTCCTGGTTTCCTTTGAAGTGTACACCAAATAAACCCTTTCCTCCCTATGCTGCTTTTTTTTTGGGGGGGGGGGTGGTCATGGTATTTCATGGTGACAATAGAAACCCTAACTCAGGAACTGATGAAACCAGCCTGGAAAACCCTGGTTTTTGTTTGGGTGATTGGTTTGTTGCTGTTTTGCTTAGTCTTTGGAGACAAGGTCTCATAAACTGCTGACCGCAAACTTGCTACTTATTTGAAGGTGACTTTGAACTTCTGATCCTCCTACATTTGACTCCCATGTACTGGCTATAAACATGGCTTTATTTAGAAGTTTTCAATAAATACGAATATAATGTGAACTTTTGAATTCTGGTCCATAATAATTTTGACAAAAACTGACTTACAGCAGTGTACCTGTCATTTTCCTTAGTCCACTTACTTCCAATAGGTGGCACTCTACTCCATGTAAATGCTCTTGGGTTGGCTGCTGATCTGCCCTGTACCAGTCTGAACTGCTCTTAGTGGCACTGACCAAGGGAATAGGGCCACAGGTTTTATATAAAATATCTCTGAGTTATTTAACGCAAAATCCTTGAGGACATACACTAAGCTATGAAGCAATACATAATTTCAAGCTGGGGTTTCTACTTAAGAGCACTGCTGCCTTTGTTGGCATGTATGGTAACCTAAGGTTTGATCACATCAAAACAAATGCCAACTTGAAATAATAAAGGGCTGTCTCCTCCTTTGCTATATAAAGTGGCCTTTCCTTCTTCCCTATTGAAGAAGAGTGTAGCTAGTACAACATAGAATGCCCTCCCTATACATCCTCAATGAGAAACTTTCATCAATCTCCCAAACTGAACATTTTTGTTAAAGATATAGTACTTCCTCCTGGGAGGCAGCTGCAGAAAGATGGTGAGCAGAGATTAGTTTGTTTTACAGACTGAAATACTGTCTCAAAATCAAAACAAAATAAAATCAAAAAACAAAAACGGAACTTTCTCCAGGTACCAGGGCAGTCCATCCTTAACATCACCAGCCTCCAATACAACAGTGAAGAGTGGTATACCTGCACAGAGGCACATACACTCAAGTGCACACACAAAAACACACACGTGTGCACACACATATAGTATATGTTATATACAAATATTCCAGTTCCTCCTTTCCTCCATCATCCATGCTTTTATTACAGACAGAAATGCCCAGAGTTTCCAAACAGACTACAGCTACCATCAACATAAGCAAAGGAAGAAGATAACAGAAACAGATAAATCCTGAGTTATTTAGGACATCACATCAGTGAACTCTGGTACCCACTAAGCCTGCTATGCTAATTCAGGATAACGTGTCTTTGCTCTCCCCTGAGCATAGTCTATTTCTGCCTCAACCTCACTGTGTTCCAAACCAGAATAAGCTCTAGTGAAAATCAGTGTACGCACAAGGACATTCTTCTGCAGATAAACTTATGCATGCCCATGTTCATGATGGGAACATTCTAGACACTCTCTGGCATGAGAGATGTGGCATCTTGAAACATTTCCCCTCAGAAGGGATACGTAGCCTTTGGGAGGAAATGCTTTTGATAAGTGAAGCATACACGTAACTCTTCATACATATTACAATCCAATGCCAATAATGTGGGGTTTTTTTGCACCAAATGCATGGTAAATCATGCCATCAAAATAAATTTGCTGAGGGCTAGATAGATGGATTAGCAGTTAAGAACACTTGTTGTTCTTGCAGAGGACCAGGCTTCCATTCCCAGCACCCATGCAGCAGCTCACGACTGTCTAAAACTGTATATAACTGTAGTTTTAAGGGATCCTAACCTCCAAGGGCACCAGGCATGCATGCGGTGCACAGACATACATGTGAACAAAACATTCATACACATAAGCTAAAATAAATACATTTTTTAAATGTTATAAATAAATGCTTAAAAATAAATATTCAAATATAATTTAGACAAATACAGAAAAGATATTCTCAAAAAAGTCTAGAGACAGAACCCTCAAGAGTTTTTGATTTTTCTAAAACACCCTCATGCCCTTGAGCTTATTTTTAAAAGGCTTCCTAAGTCCTACATAGAATTCTCATATTATACTGCAGGATCTTTTTCCCTTTTACAATTACAAAGGCATTATATTGCAATTCTTTCCATTAGGTAACACTTTTAATAAATACAATATATTTTACTATTTATATTTTTCATGCTTATTAACACCTTTTAGAACAATGGCTCATCAGTACCTGAAGCTGTTAAGACAGGTTTAATCATACCTTAGGGCTCCTCACACTACACTCCTGCAGTACTCCAAATTACTCTTGGAGAAGCCCACACGACACTCTGAAGTACATAACAAGGTCTTTCAAAAATATCACAGAATCATACCAAGACACTCAAAATCACACTCTGTGTCATCAACATTTAGAATACTCATTAGTCCTCTAACTTAAAGGTTCATAAAAATGACCACACACAGTCAGCTCCTGGATGACAATGCTATTAAAAGCAAGCTGCTACATGAAAACCTGCTAGCAAGTAATTTCCAACTCACAAAACTTTGGCCCTAAACACTTGTTTTTAAAATTAAATTACAAACACTTCCTTTTAGGGCATTCCTGCCTTGATCTCTACCTGGAAAGAACAGCTGGAAAGTTATGACTATTCTTCCAGAGGACTCAAGTTTAATTCTTAGAACTCACATCAGATGGTTCACAACTGCCTGTACCCCCAGCTCCAGTGGATCTGAGACCTTCTTCTGGCTTCCATATGTACCTGCACTCGTGTGTGTGTGTGTGTGTGTGTGTGTGTGTGTGTGTGTGTGTGCACATGCATGCGCACACATACGCACGCACATAAGCTTAAAGACAGGAATAGATCTTTGTTTTGTTGTTTTGTTTTAAAGACAAACATATAGAAACCATAGCATGGGACACTATGGGAAACTATACTGTTACATAAAGAACTAAGAGTGTGGAAATGAGAGGAAGCAGGTGATTCTAGGGATGTCAGGAAGCTTTTGTACAAAGTGTCATTTGAACCTGCATAAGCTACCTGGATAACGATGTAAGTCCTGTAGAGCTCTGGGGGTGGTGTTTATAAAGGTATTGAGGTTTAAAAAAATATATCAGTAGAAGAATGAAGAGTCACATGGCAAAGCTTAAGATACATAAAAGAGGGGAGGGAAGGAAAAGCCTACTTAATGTCAGAGGAGAAATTAACATATACCAATGTTTACACGTGGTTGTTTGGACTTCCTTAATGCAGTGTTGAATTGCTATAGCTGCACAAACTAAGAGGCCTTAAGTCAGGTAATCTGTGTGTGTAGCGACAAAGGGCCAGGGGCCAGGTGAGGGTGATCAGTTCCCTATAGAAAAGAACTGGGGGGGGGGGGGATCTGACTCTGTGATACAGAGCTCGCTGGCTCTGAACCCCAGCATCCTTCTCACCCCTAAAAAACAGAGCCAATATGTGCCAAGCAGTGATAGCATTTCATGTAACCCTAGCAATGTGCAATGTGCTATTTAATCCTAACAATTCAGGCACAAAACTTTGTCATAGATAAGCAAATGCCACAATTTGACCAACAACAGCTGGGCTTGGACATACACAAAGGTTGACTGATGGAAAATTACCCAGGATTTAGGAATGGAGAAGCCAAAGAGATAGAAGACAAAGGTATTAAAATGTTCTACGGTACTGGGTCCCGGTAAGAATGCATGTAGCAAAAAATGGTTCAGAACCTTTAATTTATAGATGAAAAAAACCCAGAACCATAGAAAATGTGGGAACAAGGAATACAACGAGGTATAAAAACCAGTCATAAATTAGATTAAGAAGGAAAGGAGGAACAATTCCAGCTGAGAAACAGAAAGCGGAAAACCCGATTAAAAGACTACTAAAGGGGGCCGAATGTCTCAGCAACAGGTAGTTTATTATGATGAGATGCCCTGAAGCTCTCAGGACAGAGGATTCGGGATGTAGCTGTCCAGAGTAAAGATGGCAAGCAGAAAGCCTGAGACTCTTGTGAATGTGCAAGCCTCAGGAAGACCAAGGTTCAAATCCGAGTCTAAGCAACTGGGATAACAGCTGATCCCAAACAGAAAAGACCACAATCTAGTGAGCTTGCTGGGATATCCAAAGAGGGGCGTGGCCAGTGAGGAAACCAGCCTTACCTACAAGCTTAGACAAAAGCCAGGAAGACTGAACAGCTGGGAGTCAGCGTTGCGGCTTCTGCTGCATCAATTCCTATAACTGTTTTAATTCAGTTATGACAACAGAGTGCCAATTTGACTGTTTTGTGAGTGCTATGATGACAGAGTATTGATGTATGCATCATACCTCCACTCCCAGAAGAGGCAGGCATAGTTAGGAGGCCACCAAGGTTAGTGACAAGTGCAGCAACCTCATAAATAGGGTTCAATGAAAAAAAAATCTGAAAACTACTCTAACTACAAGAAACAAATGGAAACAATGCAACTTACTGAGACTTAAGGAGGCTATAAGAATTCTAAGAAGGTTTTCCAAAGGCTGCATTTATTTTATTTTCATCAGTCTTTATAATGTTTAGAGTTACCTATGATTGCGATAAGTCCAAAGTTACCATCACCCCGAGTGAGAGCTTTACAGAAAGCCATAGAACTAAAATGCAGTAACTAAGCACATCACTCCCTGCTTTTGCCACACATGTCCAGCATCCCATGCTAAGGTCAAGCTGCCTCCGTGTTTCTAACACATGCTACTGGATCACAACACAGTGGGGAAGGTAGGAAGGGGCACAGTGAGGTCAGGTATATGGCCCATGCCACTCTCTACGTCAGGATGGATGGGAAAATTACAACGGGCTTTGTCTCATTTCCCCAACTTTCATGTATTTATTAAAACTGTTAATCTCCTAAAAATCACGTCTTCCTTCCCTGCTAGTTCAAGATGACTTTCTATTTCTATTTAATGCAGCCATAATTTTATTTTATGGGATTAATTCAGTGAATGAAAAAACATCCTTAATGTTGTATATAAATCTATTTGTTTGGGTAAGAAAATACTGTTTTAAGTAACTCTTACATCACTGCAGCATCCTAAAGCAGAAAGAACAAATTGGGATGGATGGAAGGAATGAACTGTGCAGCTGACACTAGCTTTGGAATTTTGACGGACAAATGAAAGAGTAGAATCGGCTTTTTACACCTACCAACAAATAACGAAATACGTAAAAATTCCAAATCTTAATCCTTGAATGGGATCAGTAGAATACACCAGCTTGATATTAACACACTGCTGGAGAAGACTTAATATTCTTTTAGCCCTTGCTTTAAAAAACAGATAATAACTGAATGACAACAGATGTGTTTTGTCAAAGGAAGAAAAACAAAGACGTATGTCACAATGGTTTCAATGGTGGCAGAAGAGAGAGGGATGATGGTATTTTAGACATTGCAGCATACCTGCCATGAACAGTAGCAGATTTGAGAATATCTCCAGGCAGGACCACTGAGAGTTCAATGTCTTTATCTATCATATTGTCTTGATGCTCTGTGATGACAGCAGTAGATTCTACAGGGTCCTCTGCAGAAGAGACATCCATGCCCTTCATCTCAGCTGGAGGAAGAGGTGCCTTCGCCTTTGTTTTCTTCCTACAATAAGAAGAAAATTCAGAAAATAAGAAAGATGCTTCCTTGTATTACCTAGTTTTATTAAAGAAAAACAACAACAACAACAAAAACTAAACAAAAAAATCCCTAAGTTTTGATGACTTTCACATCAGAAAAATTATAATCTATTAAATACATGAAAAATACTCATCACTAGACATTAGGGAAAGAACCTAAAATAACAATGAGACCTCAGCTCATCGCAATTAGAACAATATTAACAGGAAAAAATAACAATGAATACTACAAGATTTACAGGTAAAGGAGCCCTTACAAACAGTTAAGTACAACAGTAAACTAGTCAAACTGCTTCAGAAATCTGTATGCCAGTTCTGCATTAAAATCACAACCAATGAACTGGATGACCCAGCTGTGCTACTCAGCTCTTCACTCAAAGGGCTCTTAAGTCAGCATACCACAGCATCTTTGTTAAAGGATATTTACTGCCCCACTATTTACAATGGCCACACTGTGGACTCACCTTAGGTGTCCGTCAACAAGAATGCATAAAGAAAACAGGTATGTACACACTCAATGGCATATGATTCAGCTGTGGTATACAATTATGTCACTTGCAATAAAACTGATGCAACTGAGGATTGCAAGAGTAAGTGAATTCCGACTCAGAAAGACAAAGCATGCACATTCTTACTCATCTGTGGATCCTAGATTTTATATAGGTACATAGAATCCTTTCTATGTGTATGATCTTAAAGTAGAAACTATCTACTTTAAAGTAACAATGAATACTACAAGATTTACAGGTAAAGGAGCCCTTACAAACAGTTAAGTACAACAGTATTGAATCAACAGTACTGTGAAGAGTACACAGCATCTATGTGAATGAAGATGACTAACGGGAGAGGGGGAAGGCAGAAGAGTAAAGATATGGCGATGAAGAATGGCAGTATGTATCTTTATGAAAATGTCCTTATGAAACCCAGAGCTCTCTGTGTATAATTGGCATATACTTAAACAAAGAAGACAAGATAAAGAAAATCCATATTGGCCTTCATCCAGTTTAGTAAATGTGTACAGCCCTACTGAAGTAATAATAGCATCTCTTCTTAGATGAGATAACTTACTAACAATGTCTCAAGATGGACTGTTGTACTGTACACCTCACAGCGGTCCCTGAGTCGTTCCTGCTTTCTTTCCAGGTTAGTGTACCCTACTTCTCTACCCACATAAACCTCATCTACCCTTTACCATCTAGCTTACTTCACCCTCTGGTCCCAAACATTCACACAGAACTTCTTTCTTCTTTGACCTGATACAGTGTTTGCAACTGAATCTCTAAATCTATCAATTTTTTTCTATGTCTCCCTGATTACCAGATCACCGCTCTGAATTTATAAGAAGGAAAGTTTTAAGTGGCTAGTTTTGGTACTGCTCCTACCACTGAACAGTGAACTGTCTGTAAAACATTCATCTGGACATGACTGTTACCCAGTAGGCATTTTCAGATGAGTTTAACTGAGGCAGGAAAGATCCACCCTGAATGTAGGCACTACCTTCCGGAAGGCTAGGGCGCTGACTGAATAGAAGGGAGAATGGGAGGGAACACTGGCATTCATCTCTGCCCTAGAATCCTAATTATTGTGACTTCCTCACCATGACAGAATATGCTGGCAATTTAGGAGCCAAAATACACTCTTCGTTGCTTTTGTCAAAAACACTTCGTTGTACTGAAAAACTAAAATAAAATAAATAAAAACATAAAGTAACTTTCCTAACCTTGTATGTAGTTCATAGACCTGTAAAACTGCTATGTAGATGGAATATGGAAGGCTTTGGAGCTGCAGGCTACAGAAGCCCAAGAATATTATGAGCAGAACTGAATGGACTATTCAAGACTTCAGAAGACCAGAATGCCTTCAGAAACACAGGCAGGAAAGGTCAGGTTCTCGAGAGGTTTCTGAGATGAACAGGACTTTATCAGGAACTGAGTTAGAGGCCATTCATGTTGTGTTCTGGCAACGAGTCTGGCTGCATTCTAAAAACTTGAGCGAGGCTAAAAGCAATGCCCTGAGTTATTCAGCAGAGCAAACTTAAAGGCAAATACATTCAGAACGTGGCCTAGTGTTTGCTCACGCTATTTATTGAGGTTTCCGTGAGATTCACAGCAGAAATTTAAAAGTGTGCAGTGTAGCACACAGAAAGGAACTTGAATATGGTGAAAGGTACAGACAGACAAGATCATGACAGATGAAATAGCAGCAAAGAGATTAATTAGTGCCAGAAAGATAAATCTTGTACTCTTAAGTGGGTAACAGGAAAGATGTCCTGAGGGCAAGGCCTCATCTATGGAAGGCACCAACTTTTAGAAATGCAAATCAATTTGACAAGAGAGATCCTGAATTGAAAATGCCACAGACAGTCTTTCCTGTTGAAGGGATTCCCTGTTTATAAATACATACTCAGGAAAAGTGATTTTCCTAGGTTTCAGTCCCACAAAACTCAAAGGCCAATGTAGCTATGGAAGAGGAGTCCAGGTTGTATCTTTCTTGAGTTGGCAGCAGAACTTGGGAGCATCATGCACAGGCGCTGCATTTATTAGTGTGTAAAAAATGTAGAACTTATAGGATCATGGTGGTTTACATCACGGTTGTATAAAGCCACTTAGACTAAGCAAAGTTAGGCTCCCTACTGTGAAATATTGCTCCACGACAATGAAAATAATGCCCAGCTCTAGTGAAAAACCCAGTATGTTGGAAATGTTAGTACCACTGGATGTCCAGTAAGGAAAGCTGCAGGCATGGAGCGAAACTGGTTTATGTCAGAGCGATGGATACTTTAGATGGCTTAAGGACCTTGTCTTGCCATGTCTCCTGGAGTAAGAGCATCATACTTCTCATATCTGGATACAAAGCTGAGGATTGAATATTTTCCCTGCTTGGTTTCCCTTTCTTTGCCTCCATTCCTCCTCTTTGGAAGATGCACATCTACACTATCCCTCTGTATACTGGAAGAAACAATAATGCAGTTTTTAAAACTTCTCCTTTTACAAGGCCTCACAGTTAATTTACCTTGGGTCTCATAAGACACTTTGGACTTCCGAACAATGCTAGAACTGTTAATAACTTGGGATTCTTACAGATGTTTTATGAGACAGATATGAGTCTTTGAAGACTGTAAGTGTGGGGTTATGGCTTAAAATCTGTTTGATTATCAAGTTCACGAGAGATAGACTTGTAACTGCTTAAAATTCACAATTAACATGGATACATTTAAAATCACCTAGGAGGAATCACTTTGTGTTTTGGCTAAAAAGTAAGTCAAGTGTAGAATCACCTAAGAGACAGACTTATGGGGCAGACCTGGGAAAGTGTTCCTGGGAAAGTTTACCTGAGGGAGGAAGATCCACCTTTATATGGGTGGTACCATTCTAAGGCCTGACAGTGCAACCAAATCCAAGAAAGCAAGCAGCCAGAGCTCCAGCCTGCACAATCATCTCCCCCTCCTACTGACCCAGGATGCTCCCAGGCTCCCTACCATGATGGACTACACTTTCTGAAGTAGTTTTTGCTACATACTTTGTCACGACAGGAAGAGTTGCAACTGTAACTGTAACAAATACAGTTATTTCATATGTTATCAATTGGATCCAATGAAATTTCACAAATACATACGCTAATAAATATTTTCAGTGTCAAAAGGACAATGAGGCTACCTGGAAATAGAAAGAGCAGGCTTCCCCCAAACAATTCTTACAGAAACAATTAAGTGATGTGATGGTCTTTAAAAAATGAAGTGTGAAAAAAACTATAACTAATGACATATGTATATTATTTAAATAAAATTAAAAGTTTGAAAATGTTATCTTAAAAAAATAATTGTAGGGCTAGAGAAATAGCTCAGAGTTTAAGAGCAATGGCTGCTGTTCCAGAGAACATGGGGTTGGTTCCCAGCACACACATGGCAGCTAATACCTATCTGTAACTCTAGTTCCACATGGGATACACTCTTCTGGTTTCTATGAGCAGCAGGCATACACGAGGAGCACAAATGTGTATGCAGCAAAACATTTTTACACAGACAATATTTAAAAAAAAACCCTAATTGCTTTGGAAGGAAAAATATTATTCCTTTTCTCCAAGGACAAACTTAAATTTTAATTCTGCATTTCCTGAGAAAATGTAAGATCCACACAAGATAAACATACCATCCTCCCACTCAGTAAATTTACATTTATAAACTCAAGCAACTTTAAGCACTGTAGTAAAAAGGCAGAGGTAGTTGTTTGTATACCAGGTTATTAAAATAACTAGTCTTTAAGTTTTAGTCATATAATCAGATTTATATTTAGGAAAGGCTTATTTCGTGATTTGCAATAAAAAAAAAAGTGTTTAAAGCTGTTGCTGTATATAAAAAGTCTTTTTATTTCCAAAGGAAAATGTTACTCTATGCAAAATTTTAATCCATAGAAACTGACTACTCATATATTACAAACACTTATCCTATAATAGATAATTTCTATATCCAATACTAATAAGCACAAGAGACCTAAAGACAAATGATTCAAATATGACTTTCAAAGGCGTGGCCCACAGGGCTGACAGATATACAAAATTACCATGAAGTCTGACGATGGATAAAAGCTAGCTATGCAAAATACTGCAGTCATGAGAAGAGAATCTAACTTTCCTGGGAAGCAGAAGGTTTTAAATATGGGGAGTACTAATACGTGGATTTGGGTGAAGAGACCTAAATATATGGGAAACACCTAGAAATAATTTAAATTTCTGGCAGAGAAAGGAAATGAAGGCATACTTGTAGAATTGAACACTATGATAAAACTCTACAGAGAAGAGAAAGGAGATAAAAAGTCAGTGAATCAGCTGAAAACATAAGAGGATTCAATCAAGCGGCTTTAGTATAAAGGTAATATGCTTAGGTCAACAGTCTACTTACACATGAGCAAAAACTACTCCGAAATCACAGTGATTGGAAAATTCCTTTTATAACAGCAAGAAAACAACTTAGAAACAACTGCAGCTTTCCTCACTTTTATGAGCCACATTTCCTTCAGTTTTCTGTAAAACTTAACCCCCCCCCTTCTTAACAATGTACATCCAGCGCCTAAGGACTCTGTCGGCCCTGCATCACAAGCAGGTCGGAGGTTACCACAACCAGCCCCATATGTTGCTTTCCTGTTTTTGACTGCTCTCCTCAGCCACCGCAGCTTCAGCTATCTACAGCCCTTCCACATGCAGAGAAGGAAAACTTCCCCAACAGTCTCTAGACCCAAAACAAATGTTAACATTTTGGCATTGTATGTGAAAGCTGCTGTCTTGCAACCTAAGGTACTTGGAGTTGGTGATGAAACTCCATCTTATTGCTAACACATCAATTACACAATCCACAGGCTGATGGAAAGTGCACTTTATGTGGAACTGCCCTAAAGAATATTCTTCGAGTCTCCTTTTATTGATTTAATTAACAAAGCTTTTGTGTCATTTTTGGGTACTAAACATCCAAGTACCTGAGAAACTAAGTACAAAAGACGAAGATTCTCACAGAGTCAAATGACCAAAAAAGGAAGGTCTGAAGATACACAGCAAAAACCATCACAAAGCACATGGATAACTCTGGAAACCAAAGCAATAGCAGCAGCCAAAAATGGCTGTATGGGAGTAGGGAGGTGGCTCAAAGGGAGCGTAGGAGAGTAAAGTGACTCAGCTCCTGAAGACACAGTAGAACTTCCCTGTAGAGCATGTCCTGCCAGCTGCTGTTGGCTCCAAATGTGACCCATTCACAAAGTGTGGGTTTGTCTATCTGGGTCATTTACTTCATCTTCTGGTGTCTAAGCTCATGAAAAGAATACCAGTAGGAGGCCTGGATTTGGCCTGAATCCTAAATAGCTTTAATACTTTAACTTACATGACCCTTCATCTAACAGCAGAAAAACCTAAATACATTTTAACATACTGACTTCTGCTGTTCATGTTTTAATTACATGACATGAAGCAGTAAAAGAACTGAAGGTCGCCCAAGTCCAGTAAAAAAAAAAAAAAAAAAAGAGTCAAATATAGACTATAGATTATCTAAATGCAGAAAATGAAGAAGAAGACAAGGAAGAGGGGAAGAGAAAGGGAAGAGAGAAGACAGCTGGACACAAGTATTCAGTAATAACTACTGGCTACAAATAGGAGTCTTTACTACCATTTATCATGTGTGGTGTATGTATGTTAGCTTGTATGCAAGTGTATGTGGTGATCCAAGGTTGAGTGCAGGACTCATCTGCCATGGCTCTTCAACCTTATTATTGAGGCAGCACCTACCCCAGATATAGCTAAGCCAGCTTGTTCTTGTGATCCCCTAACTCTCTGCTTTCCAAGGCTGGAATTACAGGCAAGTCACCATGCCTGTCCAGCATTTCATATTCGATTTGGGGGATCTGAACCCCAACCTTTAAGTGTAACCAGCAGGTACTTTAACTGCTGAATATCTCACCAGGTCCTAGTTTCCATTAGTGTATGAAAAGTATAGCTTCATAGCTGAAGAGATGGTGGAGCAGTTACGAGCACATGCTGTTCTTGCAGAGAGCCTCAATTGGGTCCCCACCCCTATCTGGCTGCTCACAACCATATTAACTGCAGTGCTACAGCATTGAACAGCCTCTTCTTCCTTGTTTCCCATGGGTCCCATGGGAACACACACACACACACACACACACACTAAAATAATAAACATAAAACTTAGAATGATAGTTATTGTCATTAAAGTCACACATATCATTGGCTGCTTGATTTTGATGCCCAAGCACTGTACCATTAATCACCTATGCCTTGGGCTCATTCTGG
>NW_021604636.1:2400142-2441542 GCF_004785775.1 Grammomys surdaster | reverse complement strand
GCATCTGTTTCAAAGGTATTTGTGCTGTTTCTACTTTGCAACTCCCCTGCCCCACTTGCTCTGAGCCTAATCCAAATGTCTGTGCCTTTGCATTCCTGAGAGGGTCCCTTCTCATCCTTATCACTAGTGATGTTCCTGATGCTTTGAAGAACTGGGCTCTGATCTAGTCCTGCAGACCTGACTACTTTCAAGTCATCAATCTTAAACTACTAGTCTGGAATCAGATCCCTATGTGCAATCCAATCTTTGCCCAATCCATGGCATGGCTCTGCTGTCCCTTTGGTAATACTGACCAGCATGGTGTCCCCGAGAGTTTCATTCTCCTGGTCCCCAGATGGTTACATCATTGATAACCCTTACCCTTCCTAGTTATTTTCAGGCATCTCTTTGTAGCTCTCTGAGTAGACATCTCAAACACAATGGTGCATCAAAGTGTCCTCTTTACTCCTCAGTTCAGACATCGCTGTCATAAAAACAGACCCACTGGGATACAGTATCTAATATTTGATTTCTCTTTCCTTCGATACCCATATTCAACTCGTATAAATAAATGCATTTCATCTTCACAACACACCAGTTCTTACCACCACCCACACTGTCATCATCTCAGCACCTCTGTTCTCTGACACTTCTGTCCTCAAGCCTTCAAAGCTTCCCTGGGGCTCAGATGAATCCCGGGCTTATCTTGGTTTAGGCAGCCCCTGAGAGAGAGTTTCTGGTTCTGTCTCCTCTTTGCTGTCCTCTGTGCTCCAGCAACCACTGGCTGCTTTCAGATCTGTGTGCTGTTGTAGCTCTCCAGCCTGTGATGCCCTTCTTAGAGGTCCTGACACTCAGACCTCAGTTCAAATGTTCCTTCCTCATAAACATTTTCAGGCATCACACTATACTACCACAATTCTCTTCAGATTATTTATCATTGGTCCCATTTTGCATTTATTTTGCAAGGTTGGCCTGTAAAGCTCTGTCATTATTGGGACCTAAATTCAAAGAGGCACCTCTTTAGTCTTTACTTGATGCCTGCAACAGAGATAGATTCGAGAATCAACATGATCTGTGTGTGTGTGTGAAATAAATGAGTCCATTATGACATTTTACCAAGTCTTATGTACTTATAAAAATTATGACTAACTCTTCTTTGGAAAAACTTGTGATCAATTTGCATATCTGTATACATATGCAAACGTACACACATCTAAGGGACAATATTACTAGTTCTTCCACAACAAAATGAATTAATGTTGCATATTTTAAATTTAAAAATAAACATTACATTAAAATAAGTTTGAATTTACAGAAAAATATAAAGATAACCCTATTTATTTTTCCTGCTATTTCATTTTTACCTACTATTACCATTTTATATAGCAATGTACTAATGAATCAGATAACTAATGTAATTCGGCATAAACCTAATTCTAAATTTCAATTCTGTTTTGTTTTGCTGGTTTGATGAGATAGTGCCTAACTCTGTAGCCCAGCCTGGCCTGGCAGTCACTATTCGGCCAGGCCAGGCTACCTTGAATTTGAGGCAATCCTCCTGTCTTAGTTTCTGCAATTACAGATGTGAGCGCTTGGCATATAAACTTTTCATTTTAAAAATTAATTTTCAGTTTTACTCCTGGCAAAAATAAAAGTTTTCTAATGGTCTTACACCAGTGCTGTGAGTCACATGTACACATGTTATGATTAAAGACCCATCTGAATGGCTATTATCACGCCAGATCATTTTCAAATTGTGTGAGGTCTTTGCTTGGCTTATATTGATATGATAAAAATCTATAACCAAAAGTAATTTGGGGAGGAAAAGGTTTGTTTCCCATTAAAACGTTAACAGCCCAGTATGAAGGGAAGTCAGGGAAGAAACCTGGAAGCCAAAACTGAAGCAGAGAGTAAGAAAATTGTTTACAGAACTTATCAAAATGTGTTCTTACAATTCAGGACCACCTACCCAGAGGTGACACCACCTACAATTAGCTGGGTCTTCCACATCAACTATTAACCAAGAAACTAGCCTACAAGCTTGCCCACAAGACATGACAGAAGCATTTTGTCAATTGAGATTTTCTTCCCAGGTGAGTGTTAACTCCTGTTAAGTTGGCAAGCAAATAAAAATAGTGCAACAAAAAAATATTACTTCTTGTTTTCATTTCTGCTAAGGACACTGCCTAGAATTTTCTTGGAATATTCCTTGCATGCACCTGGACATATGTCTCATCACACAAGAGGGAACTGGCGTACTGCTATAAGCCTGAACTTAAGGAACATCAAGAAGGCTCACAATGGTCCTTTGTAAGAACTGGCAGAACAGTTCCAAACCAAGATGGATGAGGCTCACGAGTAAGTGAGCATAATACACCATGCTATCCTCAAACAACCTTTAAAACAAGTAAAACTAGGGGCTGGAGAGACAGCTCAGCAGTTAAGAGAACTGACTGTTTTTCCCGAGATCCTGAGTTCAGTTCCCAGCAACCACATGGTGACTTATAACCATCAGTATTGGGATCCGATACCCTCTTCTAATGTGTCTAAAGAGAGTGACAGTATACCTCACATACATAAAATAAATAATTAAAAAAAAAAACTAGTAAAACTAGGTCTTCAGCACAGGGATCACCGAGGCACAGCCAAATGAAAGGGGTCAGACCTAAAAGAGACTGTCATAAGGAGACAGAGGGCTGGTGGCAGGATGACTGACACCTAGCTAACAGGAAATGAGAACATATCACTATCTGTGAGTTTGTTTTGTTTTTCACAAGAACAAATAAAAACAGATAAATTCTGGGACCTCTACAAAGAGTCTCCTCAGATCCATGGGAGGCCAACAGACCTTCTCAGAGGTTCATTCAACATTATTTGAGCCACACTCTGTGGGAGATCGCTAAGCACTAACAGAGCAAGATAGTAGGTGAGAGGACCAAGAGTCTGTTCTTCTTCCTGAAGGAACAGTACACACAGGAATAAAAAGACATCTCAGCATCTAAAGATATGGGCTTTCCCAGGAAGGCCATTTGCCATGAGGAGTAATATAAACCTTAGATCTTAAGGTGACCTGGAGTCAACAGAGTAGTAATATACATATTTGTACCTGGAAATATCACTGTATGGGGAACAGATGGTTGTAATTAAAGGAGCACAGTAAGAAGGAAGCAGATTATCATCTGCCCTGGACCTGACTCTAGAATGGCCATTAGCTTGTGATGGCCTCAAGCTATTGCTTCTCTCCACTTTATCTTTGATCCCCATCTGTGCAATGGAGTAGGAATAATAGCCACTCAAGGGATTATGGAGAAAATTTAAGAGTCCCTATAAAAGTCCTCAGCATGGTTCTCATAGCCCAGAAATAGCTACAACCGTGTTTCCTGATGCTACAAAAAGAACACAGGCAGGTCTTCCTAATAGCTGTTTTGGAAATAGCCATTTTGGAAAATGAAGGTAATCCCTTACAACTCTTCCCTTTGAATTTACACTTCTCACTGGTCAACTGAAAGATACAAGTTCACGTCTTTAATGCTTCTGGCCAACTATATGGAAAAGGTTTGAGATTCCTCATGAAAGTTTTCCTCCAGATACACTTAAATGTGGTTTCCCCTTGGAAAATAATGAATACTTAAGATGGGTGTGGTGGTAAAAAAAAAAAGCCTGTAATCCAGCACATGGAGGGGTCGGGGTGGAGGTGGAGGCAGGACCATGAATTCCATACCAAACTAAGATACACAGCAAGACCTGTCTCAAAAATGAATGAAAAAGTACCCATTAATTGAAGACCTGATTACTATTTTCCTTGGCATTCGGGGTAGAGGATTATGAGCTCCACGAAGACACACATCATCACCACCACAAAGCACAGACAAGCACAGTACTCTTATTTATTCAAAACCAACCCCGTTTTTGTGCATTTTCATCTTTGTGCCTTATTCAGAACTCAACTGATGTTTGCCCTGGGCGGTGCTGACAGTCTGTTCACTGGACAAAGTGGGAATTCAGAAGGCAGGGACAGCAGGCAACAGAAGGGAGATGCTGTGTGCTCCTGGAGACCTGCTGTCACCTTGTGAGGTCTCTGGGCACGGGGTAAATATCATTCCAGTCCATAATTTGTTCTTCCACTTAGTCAGCCTAGAACAGACTCTCCTTAAGACCTTGCCTGTGTTGCGCACATTTCCCCAGGGGCGTTTACTAACTGGAGAATTTTCAACACACACACACATACACACATCCCTTCAGAGTTTCAGTTAACAGTGAGTAATGTGTTTCCTTCTCTAATATTATGAATTTTACAATGTGTATTTAGTTACTTCCTGAGGGAGGTAGGAAAAACTTTGCAAAGGCTGTTGAAAATAAAATGGAAACTAACAAGCTGCAGACGCCTTAGGACAATACTGAACTTAGAATCATAGTGTCATCACCTTACCCAGGGCTGCTGAGCTTCCTGAGCACAGGGACTTGGTACAGGGCTCCCTAAGCACTGTTTTGCTATTTTCTACAATCCTCCAGACAGGCATTTTGCTGCCTGGAGAGATGCTTCAGGAAAGTCAAGGATAAGAACTTCCCTGTCACTCAAGAGGACATTATTTCTGGATGGCAGGATTCACATCACTGCTATTGAGCTTTAGGCCTCCACTCCTCTCCACTACAATAAAGGAAAATTCAACACCCAAAGTGCTCCAAATCAAGTCATCTGTCCTGATTTTGTTTCAAAGACAGAGATGTGACCTGCTCAAGGCAAATCAAAACTAAAAATGTGTAAGACAGACACATAGAAAGAGGAACACAGTAAAGTGACAGGTTCAGGAATCTCAAGGGTTCAGCTAGGCATTCAAACCATATCATTTCTTTTTAAAGAATTTGGAAACATACTCCCCTTGTTAGTAACATCACTAGTATATTCTCAACTCATCAAAGACATGTATTGTATTTTACTCTACCTTACCTCCCCATATAATCAATTATAAAGAAGACAATCCTGTTATCTGGAACATTTCTTAAATGTTGACAACAGTTCTATTTTCCCAGTTATTTTGATTTGTACCTTTTACCTGTATAATTCATTTTAGATTTCCTGATTACAAGGTGATTTCTGTCAGTTAACTGTGGGTATTAGGAATGTATGTGGGAAAGCCTGTATTCTACTGCTGCTGATGTTTACTTTCATGACTTTTCATTTGTTCTATTTTGATGCTAAATAAAACTTTCTGGACACATCATTTCTAAATTAAGTATGATGACTAACTTTAAAATACTAAGATGACTATAAAAGTTTAACAAGGTTAGTATTACTGATAAATAGGTCAATATATTTAATTTCATAAACTGAGCAATAAAAATCAAACCAGCCAATTTCTAATACTTTGCTTATTCCAAATACTTTGTGACCTACCCCCCCCCAAAAAAAGGCAAATGAATACACAAAACAGAAAGCACATTAGGTATTGCTCTAATTTGCAGAATAAAGTATTGTATAGTAAGTAGTTTCCTCCCAAAGTGAAAACATTCCATCTGACTATAGAAGGTAAACAACTCAAAATAGCTTCAGGAAGTCCCTGGAACTGACCAGATTCACTAGGCCCCTCCCTTCTAAGACTAATCAATAAATACTGCTGAGAGTCAGTCTCAGCAAGCCAAGTTGCAAAAGATTCTGTGAGAGCATTTCAGCTGACTGAAAGAAGCTGAAACCAGTCGAGCTGCCTGGAAGAGGTTTAGGCCAACTGAGATACTTGGAAAGAACACTCTCCAACCTGTTGAGCTGCCTATAGACTGTGTAATATGCTAAAGTCACCCAGATTTTATAAGCTGTCATTCATGGTAATGTACCTGTCTTTGAGTCGTTTCTGTTCCTGTAAGTAACCTCTCAACTAAATGCCTGTAAATAACCCCAATAAAACTCACTGGTTCACAAGTTAGACTTTGGAGGTATCCATACTTTGGTGTGTCATGGGCTCCCTATACAGGATAAGTAGATGTGTCTACTGAATCTCCCAAGGAAAAGTCTTGTCTAAAAGCAGAAAGAGGCAGAGACAAACTGTTCAACATAGGCAAACTCTCTTTTAAGATGATACAATAATCCACAACTGGGTCTGGTGCTGGGTCTGGTGCACATCACTAAATGCTGCACACTCTGTACAGTCTTATACCTGAGAGAATCACTGTTTGGTTACCTCTATCCCATCAGTTTGAGGAACAAAATACGCAATCTGTGATTACTCTTGATACGACAAGTAGGTATCTGTTCAAAGCCTTATACTTCATAATAATAATTGGGATAAAAATATCATGCTATTAAATGACATTTAACAAAAGCTACATGTTTGAAATTCTAGTAAGATCTATTGAAGATACAATTTCATCTCCTAGGAAATAAAATTATCACCAAGTGTCTGAATGGTTACATTGGCTGGAGAGATGACTCAGCATTGGCTGCTCTTCCAGAGGTCCTGAGTTCAATTCCCAGCAACCACATGGAGGCTCACAACCATCTGTAATGAGATCTGATGCCCTCTTCTGGGATATCTGAAGACAGCTACAGTGTACTCATATACATTCAATAAATAAATAAATAAATAAATAAATAAATAAATAAATCTTAAAAACAAGGTCACTGAATGGTTACATTGAAAACACTTTATCAATTGTTCATTAGTATGCATAGCTTTGTAAGGTATTTTAAATGATACAGAAAGGAGAGATCAGCCCTTAAGTGTTAGATAATACCCACATTTTCCCATGATTCCATAGGAATGATGCCAAATCCCATTGGTCTTAAAAAAAAAAAAAAAAAAAGCAGGATACATGTGTCTGTTGTGGTGGGTAGGCAATGGGAAAAGCAGTCCACAGAATGGTTGGTACAAGTAGCACAAGGTCTGCCAGAATTGGCCAGAACCAAAGAATTGAAGGTATCTTCTCTATCCCTGGCATTCAATCACACACCTAGGTTTTACTATCATAAACAGAGTTGACAATCAAGTTAAGTCAATGGCTTCTCAGGAGCCAGGGGATGGTTGTCAGCTCTTCCTAGCTGTGCCTCCATTAGGAGGCAGCCCTAGACCCAAATCCAGGAAGGAAAATTAACAGGTACAGCTGGACCGCAGTCTTCTGAGACTGAAATTAGCAGGACCCATGTCTCCCTGCTGGAGCTCTGGAACAGGAGTAAACATTATTGAAGTACTATAAAGTAATGTCAAATCATTGTTTATGTTAATAATAAACACTCCTTTGAATAAGCAAAAGCACTGGAGACAGAGGAGGCTAAAATCACCATTAACTGCTCCTGGACCTTCCTGGGTGGCTTGAGGAAACAGTTATTAGCTAAGCAGCAGCCAGATGGACTACCTCCATGCCTGCAGCAGACACTCTTAACACTCCACTGATACCCTGAGTAAACCACATTGCAGCGACGGCTGCTTATGACCAAAGCAGTTCACCTCCTAAAGGTATGCCCCAGCCAGGGCTGTTTCAGATAACCTACTCTGGACTTGCTATTCTGAGCCTCAGTGAACTCTAGGTGACTATGTAGCCTTTCCCACCTAGAGCAGTGGAGAACTTTTTTCCCCAGTGACCCTGCTGGAAGTCTTGTGACTGGTACACATATCATCTTTCACCAGCATAAGCTACTGCTGTGATTGGTCGAACATGGTTTTTATTTGCATAACAGACTGTGCCCTGACTGATTTCAACATCCTTCCCTAACCCCTTTTTCTCCATATGATCATCAGGCTGTTTGTGCTGGCTAGTTTTGTGTCAACTTGACATAAGCTAGGGTCACTTGGGAAGAAGGAATCTGAGAGTGAAAAAAACGCCTCTATAGAATTGGCCTGAAGGCATGTCTGCAAGAGATCTTCCTGATTTATAATTAATGAGGAAAGGGTCCAGCTTACTGTGAGAAGTGTCAACCCTGGTCTGGTCCTGAGTGCTTTAAGAAGGGAAGGCTGAGCAAAGCATGAGGAGCAAGTCATTATTAAACAGTGATCATCATGGTCTCTGTTTCAGTTCCTGAATGAATGAATGAATGAATGAATGAATGAATATATACATACATACATACATACATACATACATACATACATGGAAGGACATGACTGATCATAGGTATGAAAGAACATAAAGTTTATTACAGACAAAAGAGAGAACATAGCCAGGGGCAGGGACATCTGGGAGAGTCCAGAGTTAGCAGAAGAGAGAGCAAGAGAGGAGCCTCACACCAGAAGGGGCAACCTGGGCCAAAAGACCAGCATAGCCAAATCACTCAATTAGATAGGGAACAGCAGCACAGGTCCTGGACTGGAAAAGTTTAGGGTAGAGGGCAGGGTATGTCAGTCATACCCTGAGGGATGCTGGGATTGAAGGATGCTGGGAGAACCTGGCATCCAGGTGTGCTTTAATGTGTTAAATTGGCCCCTCAGTCATTTGCACTGGGTTTGAAACCTACCAGCTCCTACCTCAGTTTCCTGTCCTGGCTTTCCCCAAGGATGGATTTATAAGCTGTAAATTACAGTAAACCCTTTCCTCCCCAGTCTGCTTTTGGTAATAGTATCATTGCAGTAGAAACACTAAGACACTGTTCCACTCCCTTTGTGAGTCAGCGGAAAGACACCCTGTGCTACTCTCTAGTGTTGCAACATGGCGCCTAATGACAGGTTCCTTTTGAGTGGTCTTTCCTTAACAACTTTGCTCATCACAATTATTAGCAGAGCAGGCTGACACGGTAAAATGAGGGAAATGTAGCAGCAACCATGATGAAAGGGGCTGCAGTGAACACGAGGTTAGTGGGGAGGAGGGGCTGAAGAGTGGGGTGGGGATAACAAAGAACAGAGGGAGTGGGGACAAAGGAGGACCAGGGGAAGGAAGTCAAAAGAAGGCAGGAAACTGAGGCTGGAGACAGACGGCTGAAAAGAGCTAGAGGAGAGAAAGAAACACTGTGAACTGGTCACTGGAAGAGTTCCAGAGAGTTGTCAAACCTTACAGGACAGCACTTCAGAGATGTCACACTCAAGGGCCATCAATACCCTAGGCTCTGAAGCTGCAACAACATGGAGCTGGCTTTCCAGAATCCAAGGCCTGTCTGAACACTTTAATATAAGTGGATGGAACCTGCTGCTCCTCACTGTTGTCTGGAAGTCAAGAATTATATAAGCTGTCCAGTCTGCATGGAGAAAGGTGGCCCCTGGTTATTAAATCCCATTGCAATAAGCCTCAGACCTGAGAGCCTGGAGCCTTTGGCTTCTAAAGGGCTCTGGACTAGATGTCTCTAGGTCTTTTCCAGGCTGGGCCCCTAAGCCTTGGGCACTTTGTCAGTATTGGAAAAAGTTTTTCCTCGCCTACTCATAATCCCTAGCTAGGTGGGGCAAAAGGACTCCACCAGCTTACTGGTAACCAAACTGTTTCTCTCCTCAACCCACAATAATTTCTCTCATTCCACAAGCCTCACAGCACTGAGTTCTTACTTGCATTCATATGAATGTAACAAATGAAACAAAGCTGTTTCATTTATGCAAGTTTTGTACTCTCAAGAAGACTCTGAGATCTTTAAACAGAGTCCTAGCATAGAAGTTTAAGTACACAAGAGTCCCTCAATAAATCCTGTCATGGGCTTTGTGTTTGCATCCTGAACTTCTAACTACATTTAAAAACCTTTGGGTATAGCACACAGATACAAGATTTCTAGAGTCCAAGTTTCTTACACATGAGTAATGCTGGTATATGGAAATACCTGACCCACATGAATTACTGCATGTAGCTGACTCTGTGAACTCCACCATGCTATACCCTTATCTACCCACTGTCCCTTTCTGGGAAAGCTGGTTCTGAAGTTATTTCTTCTGGGAAATAACTTCATCTCTCCCTCTCCGTCCTCCTGCTCTTGATTCCCAGACTCTGTTTGCTACACAAGCAAAGGTCATATCCACAAGCTATGGAAGTGACATTTCCTCACAGAATACAGACATATTCATTTTCTACTTCCACTCTTACAACACACTTCACTATAGAGTCTGCATTTAGGATTAATGTCCTTACAAAAGGCTTAAGGCAGTGAATTCCTTTCCTTACCTTCTGCCCTCTGGCACATGAAGATGCACCACCTCACTGGGGGCTGGTACTTTTTGATCCTGGACTGGACAGCCTCCAGAACACCAAGAATACAACCTTCTGTTCTTTTGTAAATAACCGGGTTTGTGGTAATTTGTCAAGGCAGCATGAGCAGACAGCCACTCCTGACAGTCCCATATAGCTTTTGCAAAACCCCATGAATGAAATACTCAACTATTGAATAAGGTTTCCTCGGGTCCTCTGACCCCTCTTTTAAGAAAAACAACAGTCAAAGCCCTTTCTATGATGAGTCAGGAGGACACAGTGGTAACTTTCAGCAGGGTTACTGCGGGAAGCTGCACAAACATTTTCATATGAGCTAAGAGATCAAAAGAGAGAGAGAGAGAGAGAGAGAGAGACAATATCACCTCAGGGAGTTGCTATGGTAACAAACAAACCCTGTATGATATTCTAGTCATCACCTACTCTGCTTGCTGAGGGTTTTCACTGGTGATTGAGTCCAAGAAAGGTTTAAAGTAAAAGGCAATTAACAAAGGAGAGCCGAGACTGCCTCCTGAAGGAAGGAGAAGAGGACAATGATTTGGGATCATGGTCACATGTCTTCTTTGATATAAAGTAAACAGCAAGAGCAAATCCTCTCTCGTCTCTCAGAAAGGAGACTTTTAACACAAACAACAAATAAACCTGTTGCTGAGGTGGTGAGGAAATAAATGTCCGTGAAGTGGGAACACAGTAAGAGAAAATAAACTTAAAACTTGCTTAGTTAAACACACTGTGTTAAAATCAACTGACAGACTTAGCTATGAACATTAACATCCACTAACAAGCTCACTATTGCATAAAGAACTCAGTCAAGAAGGCATAAAGAAACCAATGATGAATTCTTTCTATACCCAAATCCAGAGGGCATATCTTATAATAGTGTCCTTCTAATTTTATTTTGCGTGTGTATGTGAATAATTACATGGATATACACACACATGTGGAAGCAAAGGTTAACCTAAGGCATCATTACTTGGCTGCTGTCCAGCTCGTTTTTTAGATAGTCTCTCACTCGGCCTGGAACTGACTGGTTAACTTAAGACGCATTGGCCATGGAGCCCAGGGATCTGCCAATCTCTACTTCCCTAAATGCAGCAATTATATATGCATCCTGCTCTATGCATCTTTTTACATGGGTTCTAGCAATAATGCAGACTCTCCCAAGTCTACTTTGAGCATTTCACTGAGTGAGCTATCTCCCCTGGCCTCATGTCCCTTTTGAGTATCCATCTGTAAGCATAATCTCTTGTGTACAGTGTAGAAGCATCATCTATCAATAAAAATCTGATGAACAATAAGCTAAGGCAGAACTAGAAGGTGGGACATCTGGCAGAGAGAGAGAGAGAGGCACTCTGGGAAACAGTGAGCTGATGAACATTTGCCATCTGACCTCAGAGGAAGTTGGATGTATGAAACTGAGGAGAGCTAACCAGTCACAAGGTAGACGTAGAACAGCATATATGGGTTAACTGAGTTATGAACTAGTCAAGGAAGAAGCCCAGATTAAGGCTCAGGGATTTATTAATAAGTGACATGCCTCTGAGTCATTATACAAAACCTGGGGCATAGGTGGAAAAGTCTGCAGCTCCATCCATACTCTATGGGTTATCTTTATACACATAAAACATGACATATCTTGCTGGATAGCAAAGGAGATGTATCAAATATGCAATCTTATCACAAATATAAAATAACCTGGGCAGCAAAAACTTTCAGAGTCATACGAAATAAACCAAAATAAGGGAATAAGGCAGAAATGAAGGCACATGTCCTAGAGGCAAGGACTTGCATGGTCTTATAGAATACAGATTTTACTACTGAGGGGACTTCTACATTTCTAGAAAATGAATGGAATACATGAGCAAAGACAGGTAACATAGGAGAGGATCATAAAGGGAAGTTTCAGGGTGGTTCAGGAGGAGCTCATGAACAGTGACCACACATACATACACACACAGGAGAAAAAGAGAGGGGAAGGAAAATGAACCTCAAACCACCCTACAGAGTCTAAATACTAGCGTCATCATTTTACAGTTCCATTTTCTTCAGATCCAAGATCCACCATCACAGTCCATCAATCTCCCAGGTTCTTTCTCACTAGCCACAATGCACAGCTTCCTAAAGCTTTCTGTTTTAATCCTTCCCAAATCACCATTAATTCTGAAGACACCTGACACAGTCTCTGAAGATTCCCTCTCCTACTTCCTCTCCTTAACACATCTTGACTTTTCCTTGGTCTGTCTCAGTCAGACACACACACACACACACACACACACACACACACACACACACTCTTCTCAAGCAGAGTGTGCTCCTTCTCTTCTCATCCCCCTTGACAGAACAATGCTGGCATCCTCTGAGTCTTTTGTGTCCCTCCAACGCTAATGTGTAATGTGATTATTAGCCACCACTCTTCGAGGGTCTCACTATTCAGGTCAATGGCATATCACTCATGTTAATTAATCACTGAGCTCCAAACAAACACCAAGACAGCTTGACTCCTGGGTCAGAGCAAATTACTCTTCCTTATTGCTGGCATCTCTCTGTAAATGTTAGAGGCTACACTGACGGTCCATCCAATACCTTACCTGGTTCACTGGCCTCTCTGTGCCTGTTACCCCCAAAGACTGTTACTTCTCGAAGAACAGCCTAGATCGGACCATCCTGTGACAGACTGTCTTGATTGCTAACTGGTGAAGGGCCCAGGCTACTGTGGGCTATACCATCCCTGGTCCTGAACTAAGTAAAACAGGGGGCTGAGCAAACAAGAAAGCAGAATCCCTCCATGGTCCCTGCTTCATTTCCTGCTATCCTAACTTTCCTCAATGATGGACTATGATCTAGAAGTGCAAGCCAAATAAATAAAGGCTTTCTTTCTCTAAGTTTCTTATAGCTGTGGTGTTTATTACAGCAACAGGAAAAGCAAACTTCATCATAATCCCTATATCAGAAATCAGAAGGATATCAAATGTAGTAGGATTTAACAAATATCAAATCTTTGCTCCGGAAGTCTAACATACTACATGCAATCAGAGTTGATGCTGTGCTTATGAAATATCAGAAAGACTAGGTTTTAAGTGTTCTTATGACACACACACACTCACTGACACACACAGAGTGGTTAACTGAATGAAATGACTGACAAATCAACTTAACAGAGTTATATACTAACTTAGGTTTCTTCTCTATGATGCTTCCTTTGTGTCCATGCTGGGCAAAATCCATAGTGGTAGGAGAATGAAGAGGGAGGGACTGATGGCAGATGGAACACAGAAAGAAAGAAGGCAGGGATCCAAATACCTCCTTCAAGGTCATGTTCCCCATGAACTGACTTCCTTCTGAGAATCCTCACATCCCAAATGTTCCACCATCTCCAACTAGCAGCACAGCAGAACAAGCCTTAGAGGAGCATTCAAGGTCTGAGCAGTAGCACTGGACATACCTAATCACCAGATTTTATGGCTATGGGTATTATATCATCAAAATGCTGTCTCCATGTCCACACAGGGCTTTGGGGTAAAACAAAACATGTGGAGTTGCTCCATTATCAATTTCAATTCTATTTCCCTTAGAATTTAATTTTTTTTATAATCAAGCCAAAAGTAAGCTATTAGATAGAAAATGTGATTATCCTTTTATAGTGACTTTTAAAAAGCTGCCAGTAGAGCAGAACATGTCAGCCGCTCCGGTTCCATCTGTTCCATGCTCCTTGAATGGGTTCGAAGACCTGGTGGCTGGATGGGATTTTCTAAGACCTACCCATATATTAACAGACTCTGACTGGCTCAAACCAGGGAGCAAGACTTTAAGGCTCTACCACTGTGATTTATCTTAACCTGAAACAACCAGAGAATGACCTAACTCTGGCTACACAAGTATAAGGGACTGGCTGGAAGCCTGTCCAGAGTATTCCAGCAATCCTGTGTGACAACCACTAGAGGAAAGACTTTTTATTTCTCTTTGGATTTGCAACCAGGTGAGAATATGTGTTACTACTTAACTATCCATCAGAACCTACAAGCTGCTTCCTCTCAGACCTTAGAGGGCACTGCAGTCTCTCTGCAATTTCTTCTTTCTAAGGACACAGTTTAAAAGAAACAAGTGCAACTGCGAGATTCTCAGCTGAGACCACTAGCTACTCCACCACACACCTGACACTCACTGGGTTAACTATGCAGCTCTGAATGTTTCTAAAACAGTCGGCTGGCCCCCCACCCCCACCTCAGCCCTGGTTTTCCTCTTTTGTTTTCCTTTAAGGCTTACAATTCTTCTTTCTTCCTCTGCACTCAAAAGCAGTAAAAGAAACAGATGAAGCAGATAAAAATACAAATAAAGAAAAAAAACATTAAATACAAATATGCTTTGTAATTAATCAAGAACAAAGAATGTCATTCATCTGTGCCCCTTAGGTTATGTGCTGGGATCCAACACTTGTGTGATAAATAGAAAAGCTGCTACACAGATAAGAAAATAGAAAGACTACACGAGGGACTTCAGAAGTGAAATCGGAGCGTGGACAGGACATCACTGGCCACTGGGGGAAAATTACTCTCTAGAAGCCAAGCGAGACTAAGTGTTAGGAAGGCACTTGATCTAAAACACCCAAAAAACCACAACCCCAGCCTAGAAACAACTTCCTTCCTTCTCACATTTCTGCAGAGCCTAAAATATCATCAGCTTATAACTGCCTCTTTAAAGAACTCCTCCATCAAACGTCCCCAGCAAAATTGACATCTAGATTGCCTTTCATTCAGATAAATCATATAACTGTATAGTACATACTATATATATACATGTATCATTCTGTGTAGCCCATCCTTTATTATGTATATGTATTTAAATTACGGTAATACATAATCACAAATATAGTATATAAGATATAACATAAAGTTCTATGTATTACATATAATTTTTCCTGGCATTTCTCAACTCCTTCCACGTGCTGTTAAAAAAAAATCAGCTTCTCAAAAACCTTTAGGTTAACTGTTACAACTTAATCACATTTAATGTGTTTTCACTGAGAACACACCCACGGGACGGACAAAAACTCTTTTTCTCCTACGTATACAGAAAAGCAGAAACTGAATAACCTTCTGCATGATGGGACTAAAAGGACCAAAGGTGACATTTTCATGATGGCTGGGGGTGAGACAGGTCAGGAAATGTGGCTATGGAAACCAGCAAACATCTCATCACACATTTACAGTGGATGGGGTAAACCCCAGCATCAGCTTCCTTCCTATGTACCTTCCTGAATGACAGAACCAAAACCCAGAGTATTCCCCATCCCAGGATCCCTTCCACCCAGGGCTCTGCTAACCAGATATGCAGGCCAGAGACCAGGAAGGAAGTGAGCTCAGCAGGGCCTCTGTGCTCTGCCACTGAGGAGAACCCCAGTGTACAGTCACCGCTAAGTGTAAAAACAGCAAAGCAGGAGATGCTTTTTTAACATTGAAAACAGGATCTGAGCTGCTGAGAGCTCCATCTGTGGTCCTCTGTGATGCAGGAATCCTAACTGTACTGGGGAAGCAGCTTTCCTATCTGCAGATGGTAGCCGGCATGGCATGTCTCTGTATGGCTACAGGAATAGTATCCCTGTATGTGATGGCCCTGGCGACACAGACCCCTCTACCCCAAGTTGTCAGCCTTTTTACAGTTTCTCATGAAATTCTTTTCTATTTAAAAGTATATATATCAGCCCAAGTAGTGACTCGTGCCTTAAACCCCAGCACTAGGGAGACAGAAGCAAGCCAATTTCTTTGAGTTCTAGGACTGCATAGTTCCAAGACGGCCAGAGCTACATACCGAGATCTTGTCTCTAAAAGAGACAAAACAAAATAAATAAACAAATACAAATTAAAAATGTATGTTCACCCCTTCATTTCCTGAAACTGAAAGCTGAAACACACATTCATATTATTGCATGAACTAGATCAGATGAGTGTGCAACTGCTTTATGTGTAAGATTTGTGGTAGGGTATGTGTGTTTGTGAGAGAGAGACAGAGAGACGGAGACAGACAGACAGACAGACAGACAGACAGAGACAGAGAGTTGTATGATGCTGGGACTGGAACTCAGGCCTTCCAATGTCATAAGTACACCCTCCACCACTGAGCTACAACCCCAGCTCTCAACCATTTCATTATATAATCATAAAGTCTAGAAGATGATTTGTAGTAATATGAAAAAACTTAGTCTACCTCCAAGGTAAAAGTTAGAATTAGTCAAGGGAGAGATTACTAGTAAGGAAAGTCCATCCGGTAAATTGAATTTTCCAGTCTTCTTTGAGATGGTTTACCAGCAAGGCAATGGAAGTTCTCTTATGCACTTTAGATTAGAAAATCAGTAAGTAGACAACAGACAAAAGCCTCCTTCAACCCCTGACTTTCAAGACTTATTTGGTAAAGGTTAGCATATTGCCTGGTATAGCACATGCTCTAATTGTAGCTACCCAGGAGCCTGAGGATTCCGTGAGTTCAGGAGTTCAAGACCTACCTGTGACACAGTGAGATGCTGTCTCAAGAAATAATAAGAACATTTAAAGTAAGAATGAAACAGCATATTGTGCTGTCATTTTTAGGGGTGAGATACTCTGGACTCCTTCACTCTCACAGGTACTCCAAGTCACCCCGACTGGACTCCAGAAACTACATCCTGACACACACAGCAAATGAGGCTTTAAGAAAGTAGAAGCACATCCAGAGCCAATCCCCACTGGCTCCTGAAAGAACAAAGTTGGGGCTTCACCTACCACCTGATTAGAAATGGCTATTATTTCAAGATACGATGATGATTAAGAAACAAGCAACTCAAGTACAAAAGACTAAAATTCAAATGAAGACTCCGTCACCAAGTGAGCTTGAGCCATCTACTAGATCTTCAAGCCTTGATTTCTTCACATTAACACTGAGCAGTATTTGTGTAAACTGCATATATACTGAGCCATAAGCATTACATGTCCTGAGGAGGGAAAAGGTTTTCACTTTTAAAATAATATTAGTAGATGCTTTCAGTCTAAATAAAATTTCTAGCTTTAAATATTTACAATTTTCTACTTATGTTCTGGATCTAGAGCGAATACTTCTGAGCATAGACTCTGCCTGTAGACATTGCCCTTGACATGTTCCTGCACTAAAATAAATATTTAGGGAGAAGATTAAGTGACCTATTCTGCTCCAGCCTAAGACTGACTCCCTTCCAGGCCCACCAGATCCTGGAATCACTCCCTGGAGTAGACATTCCACTGGAAGACACACCCAAGGCTTCCCACCCATAAACATTCCTACCCCCAAATTCCATTCTACCCCTAATCAGGGATCCCTATTCTGCTGGGGAAAGAAAAGAACAACAACCTTATCTCCTGCTAGAGATAATCAGCCTCCAGGATCCTTCAAGAGACAGAGGCTCTGTGGTGTATCCAGTGTATCCATAGGGACCAGACAGGCCAAGGGAATGAGTCAGCCTTGGAGGAACCTTCTTTCTTCTGGGGCTACCTCCACATTACAGTGTAAGAACGAACAGAACTTCCTCACCCAGACAAATCTCTTCTGCATAATAGTGCTTTATAATCCTTCTTAAAGGCAGGTTTCAGGCTTCAGGACAATTTTCAAAAGGAGAAACTGTCTTAGATGTTCAATACAATCAAAAGCTCCTCCAATTTTTATTTGCCATTTCAGAAATTTGGTAAATTACGTTTTCCACAGAACTTAATTTTAAGTATTTTCACATGACTTTGAGGTACATTTTGTAACAAATAGACTATTATGATAATATTTCATCTTTATCAATGCTCACAAATTAAATCCTGAACAACATAAATCATTAGTGATCTGAAAACCCAGTCTACCTGAAGAGACATTAGCAATCGTATTTTCCCCGATAAGCTGCAGGTGAATTCCTATGCCAACAGGCCCATAAGGAGACAAGGAACAACATGAGCCTTACAACAAAACCTGTAAGAGAAACCATGTATGTCACAGAATATAACCACATACAACAGCCCAGACCAGCATAAGTGCCTACACTTCCTGCAGGCACATGAGACCATAAACACATCCCTATTGTCCTTTATGTTACCAGGGCTTTGATTCAGGGCCTCACACATGCAAACCAACTGCTGCCTTCAGCCCTTTTATTATTATAATTTGATTTTGAGACAGGGTCTATTCTAGGTTCCCCAAGCTGGTTTACCCTCCTGCCTCTACCTTGGCAGTAGCTAAGATTACAGGAATGCACACTCAGTCCTAACTGCTATGAAGTGTCAAACAATGAGTGTCACCACTAGAAAAGCAACTTTCAGTTCCATGACAGGGGTGTGTACGTGTGTTAATATTAATGAAGTTTTAATGGAAATTTTCAAAACAGCATGTACATAAACTAATTATTTACTCATAATTCATAAGAACCTCTCTCAAATCATGCAGTTTCCAGTTTATAAGGACAAGGTAGCACACACTTAGAAATGACAGAAGAGACATAAAGTAGTCAGTGGCAAATTTTGTTCAACAACAGAATTATCTGACTTTATAATGTACCAATCTCTCTGAGAGGAACAAGCCAAACCTCAACTGAAAGATAGAGACTGAACTCCAGCCTTTTCATCTCCGTCTTGGTGCCAGCAATGTCTGTTCGTATATCCTGGACTGTGGTTATAATCTTTCACTGATGTGTGTCACTACTCACACAAGAGACATAAAAGAAAATGCCGTTTATCTAAAGACTGTGTATCCCAAATAAAGGGAATTTACTTTAAGTTTCAGAGGTATCCCTGCACTAAGGGCAAATCTTGAGGGAAAGGAACCCTGTGTCCACTTATGGACAGGTCACATCATTGCATTGCAGGAGGACACACTGTGGCATGCAGACCTCAGACAAAACCAGAACAATGTTCCTGAAGAACTTCCCAGTACCATAGTTAAAATTCTGACACTCCAGTGACCCTTTGCTGGGTATAGTGATGGCCCAGAAGATTTCCTAGCACTTGGCATGTTCCAATGGCTAGGCAGCCAGGTGCACAGTACCAGGCAATGCTAAGAGCAGAGAAGGAAGGACTAACCAGGCCACAGGGCAGTCCTACAACCCACAGAATCCTCAGGCTACAGCATCATAGTGGGTCAACCCTGTATCTCAGAGCCAGAGACTGTTAGACTCGAAAATTCTTTCCCCACCCAACAAGTACTAGTGTTTTGAGATTTAATATTGTTAAGAAAAGAATATGAATCTTAAAGCCCTTAAGTCAATGCCAACAGCAGGAGCCAATAAAAACAAAAGCGAATTGTGAGAAATACTTATCACCGCGGCCAGTCTTTACAAAACCCACTTCCTTCTAGAGTCTTCTCATCTCTGTCCCTAGGGAAAGTGGGCTCCACGTATCAAGCAATCAAATAGGTTTATTTTGAAAGGGAAACTACTTTTTAAAATGTCCCTTTAAAAACTGTTCCTTTACAATAACATTCTAAAAGCAGATTCTTTAAGTTTAGACAACATAATATTTTGAAGTCCTCAGAATGCTTAGAGGATAAAAATAAAAATCCTCCAACAAGAAACTATTTGCATATAGAAGAGCAGGCAAGGAGAGACAGTACATGGCAAAGTGTGAGAAAAATATACAATTGCCTCAAATTTTAATTTAGTAGATTAAAACAAATATTTAAATTAAAATCTTCTCATAGCATTTCTATTGATAATATTCGTCCATTTATTATGTTTTATTAAACAGATTTTTGCATGTACCCTCTAATCTTTTCTTATCCCCAAGTTGCTATGTTGACCACAATATGCACCACTTAGTGAAAAAAAACATCTCCACAGCACAATGAACACAATCTTCACTTTTAAAACTCTTAAGGACACACATCTACAATGCCCAGGGTGCTTAAATATTGAAAAGGGATGACTGGAGTTAGAGAAACCCTTTGATATTTAGTTAGTAAAATGATAAATTAAAATGCACATGTGTCTTTCAACGTGACATTTTAAAACCAAATTCTAAGGGCAATATCCAAGTCTTTTATCAGGATGAAAACATATGATTTCTCAGTATGTATAGATACGAAATAAAATGAAAGGAAGTTTAGCTGACTTGGCAAGCAGTACTAAGTATTCCAAGAGTATGTCACAAGAATAGAGGTCCATGGACACTAGATCTCCTTATAGAACATGCTATGGCATTTGTTCATGGTACCAGCTATGATGTCTTATCAACAATTACTTACTTAACTTCAAACTGTTTCACCTAGATCTGTGTTTTCTAAGAAAGCATTTAAGAGTACACTGACAACATCTCAAGGTAACAACTAGAATAATCTAAAAGTACAATATTTTGTAAAGGAACTGAAAGCCTCTTCAAAAAGTCAGGGCTGGACATCTCCCTGAGGAACCCACCGAGGAGGAAGCCATCACCAGAGTGTACAGGCCAGACATGCAGGAATTTAGGGAAAGACCAAAACCATAAGAGAAAGGCAGCCTTATACTCACAAAATAACCCACTGGGCTCACTACCTCTTATTATTCTCCTAGGAAACAAATTGTAAGATCTTTGCCAATTACTTTGTGAAGAGAAACAGTGACTGTCAACAGAGGCCAGGAGATGGCTGAAGGGTGACCAAGTCAATTGTGAATGAACCAGGTCGGAAGATAAGAGGCTGCAAGAGAACTTCACTCATGGTACCAGGAGAAAAGTGGGATTTCTGAGGCCCATATTTAGCATCTAACAACGAAAGCTCTATCTCTGGTTTCTTTTATGAGCAGAAAAACATGAGGACAGAACTAGGTGAATGTAGTATTACAGAAGGCTATGCAGACAGACACCTGATCAGAAAGCAGGAAAATCAGGGCTGTGTAAATGGAACTACCTACAGCATTTTTAAATGGAAGAAGCCCATCAGGGCAACCTGCCCTTGCCAGATTCCTAAAAGCAAGATGGAAGGGATTACACACACTGCAGCTCTGGCCTAAGGCTCCCTTCTGTACATCAAAGTTCACAGCCCCTGTCTATCAGTACAAGCCCTTTGTGGGAGGCACTGTATTTATTTAGTGCCAAGTCTCAGAGCTAGGTAGTACCCTCTCCAGGGTGAAGGTAGTGGCGTGCATCCGTTGTGATTCATAGAACCAAAACCATTCAGTCTCAAAAGCTGAAAATTAGTCATGGTAGATATCATTTGAGGGAATTTCCAGGACAAAACTAGATACTGAGAATATTTGAGAGTCCACCAAGCAAACTTGAGGAGCAACCCACATAAGTTAAAAATAAATTGACCTAGAAAAGTGAAGACTATTAACAAGTCATTTGAAGACCAGGATGAACTAAACAACACTTCACTTTGGTAAAAGCCAATCTACCAGGCTAGATAAGAAAGGAGTGGTCAGTAAAAAGAGAAAAAGAACTAGGGCATTCCCCTTAACCAACCCCTAAATACTGTTGCCATGACAACCATCTCTGCTTCAAACCCAAGCAGCTCCCCACAGATCTCAGGGATGTGATAATCACAGTTCAGTGTGTCCTTCACCAACAGTCAGTAAGATTTGTATTATCTAAATCCCAAGATTTACACATCAACCCTTCAAAGGGCAAGGTTGCAAACCGAGTCATCTCCGCATCTTGCATCATCTCTTGATTCAATACGCTGACATAATCCTTCCCTGTTTCAAAATGAAAGATGCTGAGTGTTGGGACTTGCTGCTTCCCAGCTGAAATACACTCTTTAAGGAGCACCTTGTGAACAACTGAATGATTTTGACATCACTCTAATCACATCAGCAAGCCACTGAACTTCTTACAAGCACAGAAGAGGTTGACTGAACTGCCAGCTCTGTGTTGGGCGGGGCATGCAGGATGTGGGTATGGGAACCTCCAGCAAAACTGGTATCATCCATGGATAGATCCTGCCCTAGTCACGAGGAGGTACAAAAATGTAACCTTTCTACTTTACCTTGACATTGAACCCAGAACCCTCATAGGCTTGTATGTTCTGTAGAGTGGAAGGTCACACACACAGAACAAAACTTCCTTCATGTCGTCATGCTCAAATTTGCCCATCCCCACCATCCAGCATCCTGGGAAGGTCATCTGCCTGCAGCTCTTGGGCTGTCACCACTATCCATACCACTAGTGGCTGACCGACTGCCTGTTCCCCAGGTGTTCTCTGGGGAGTTGTCTACTTGCCAGACACCTCCAAATCAAACTACCAAAGCTTCCAAGGGATAGGTGTTATACTTTCTCCAAGGAAGTGTGTGACCCCTCTGTGAATTTATGCTTCTGTAGTCTCACTGTAGGGTACCTTGTGTTCCCTTGTATAACATAATCATGCTCTTATACAGTTAATGACTCTTCATGTGAGTTTCCTATTCAACATACCAATAGGGATCCTGTTTCCTTATCGAAACTATACTGCTACAGAAGCCAAATTGTAGTTTTCTGCTAAGCATGTAGTAGAAAAATCTTTGTATTGGTACTTAACCAATTATTTTTATTCTTCCACACTTCTCATCACTGTATTGTCTTCATGAACTCACCCCAGAGTTCAGAAGACCTACGTATGGCTTTTATGCTTTTCTAAACTCATTGTCATACGATACAGATAAAGACGGGGTAGGGCCGCAAACATTTATGATATATTCAGAAATGGTATTCATATGCATCTAAAAAGTTTAAGATACAAAATATTTCATAAAGAGCCTACTAACCCACAGTTGTTTGGCTTCTGCCCAGATAAAAATGTTAAACCTAATACTAACTGGCATCTCAACTTTCTGGATCCATAAACAGACTCAGGGAGCCAAAGGACCCCAAACTGTATACCATATTAACTAAACAAAGCATGATCCTCAATCAAGGAAGAACAGCAACTAGTGATCTTTCAGAAATCCTTGAGCTGGTCAGGTGTGCAGGTACATATCTATACTTTTACAACTCAGAAAGCTGAGGCAGGAAGATCTAAGTACAAAGCTAGCCTGGGCTACATTCCAAGATTCTGATTAAATAAATAAATAAATTTATGTCATTTAAAGACTTCCTCCATGACAGCAAGATTTCTTTTAGTCATATTTTTTTATTGTTAGCATAGTTTTATAATGATATACTTGTGTACAATGTTCTATGATCATTTCCACTCTCACTTCTTCTGACCTCTTTTTCTTTCCTGACCTTTCTTCTCCTTTTCGTATTTCATTTGAGCTAAATGAAAGTATTGGGCAGGTGGCCATGGCTGTTTTGTTTTTATAATTACCACAGTGATGTTCTATCCAGAAAATGGCGTTGAACTACGTGTCTTCCCACACTCTGGATCTTAAAATCTTTCTACCCTCGGTTCGGTTGAGGTTTCCTGTATCTTAGAAAGAAGTGATAAAAATGTTCCATTGAGGACTAAGCACTTAACAGTGGCATAGTCTTAGCACTCTGACCATCTGAGAGGCTCTATTTTAGGCACTATTCATGGCAAAAAGGAGGTTCCTTGATTCAAACTGAGAACAGAGCTGGTCTTATGGGTGTAAATATAAATACTTAAAATACAGTTTGGCTACATGACAATTTAGCAAAACATCAGCAATATATTCCTTCCTAGGCCTATAACCCCTCCCCCCGCCGCCACAGATTTGACCAAGTTTACAATATCTAGTATGCATTCCCTCATGAAGAGCCAACCTCAAAGCTAATCACAGAGTGGTTGGTTACCCCTCAACAGGCCTGCCAATATTGCCCTAGTAGACACCTCTCGTGAAGATGGTATTTCTAAATAATTGTACAACTATGTGCCAGGCACAGTTGGGGTTATTTTTACAAATAATCCAGCTGGAGTGACCAAATATTCCTATCCATTTCTTCAGGAAAACAAGAAAAGTTTTAAGCAAGATGTTAGTGACAAAGCTCTCAGATTCACACTGTCCTTCTGACCTCAATGCCTCTGCTCTCACTTCATGACCACATGATTCCCATAATGTCTATCCTTCATCAAGATGAGGCAAAACAGAAACAAAACATCAGTCTTTCAAAAAATTCTGATTACTTTGAGGACTATGATATATTTTTCTTCTTAGAAAAGACACAGGACTCTTTGACTCACTTGTATAAAGCTGGTCAGCCCCTTTCTTCATCTTAAACACCAAAGAATGCTTTGCATTCTTTCCCCCATATAAGAACATAGAATGACCCTCACAGATGTTCCTACAGATGTTTAGCTTCAGAGCTTCTCTGAGAGGAACTGAAACCATGAGCTCTATCCCTACATCTCTGCAAAGCTCCAGATGGCTTAAAACATCTACTGAAAATATCAGTTATTGCAGGCTCCATCAGAACTCCACACTAGCTTTTTAGATGGCATACTTAAGCAAGCTTGAGATACACGAGTGGCCAACATACGTAAAGTAAAATGCTTTAACTTAACTTCAATACAAAAGGCTCCAATGCCCTCACTCAGGGTTCCTGGATAGACAGATGAATAGTTTCAAAGCAGTGACTTGTAAGTTAGAGGTGCTACATAAATTAGAAGATTGCCTCTCTAATAGTTCCTTTCTGTCTCTTCATGTACACTGCAAAAAGTTCAATTAAATTTTAATTTGTGTGTGTGTGTGGTATGTGGGTGTGTGTAGATCAGAAGACTAACTTCAGAAGTTAGCTCTCTCCTTCCATCACGCATATGTGGTCAGCATGCAACATTACTCACTAAGCCACTTTGCCAGCCCCCTTTTTAAAATATAGACTTTAATTTCATTTTTATTTTAAAATTTTAAATTTTGTAACATTAAGTTTCTCACACACAAAAACAAAACTGCTTTTTCATTTCATTTCACTAGAGTATTTTAATAGACAACATTGGGGGAGTTTTAACTCAAAAGTAGCTCTTCAGAAACAATACCAAGACTTCTCCTCTTTAAAAAAAAAAAGAAAAACTATTAATTAAAACTACCCTGGCCAAAAATAATTTTCCCTAATAAATAGTTTGACTATAAATAATAACTGGGTAATCACCTAGGGAAAGAACTGTATTATAATCTTCTTGTCAGGAAAACAAGAGAAGGCTTTTACAAGGCCTCAAGGTCTCAATACCTAGGTAGGCCGCTTGCCCATAGCTACAGATTTTTAAATATTACTTGATTTCAGTCAGCAGAAGACACTGGACCAGGCTCAGAATTCATAGGAAATTAGTAAATACTCTCTACTTGGTTTCTCCAATCCAGACACAACACATGAAAGGACAGCATGAGAAATCAGAGAAGGCCATCGGAAGAGCAGAACTGGAGCATCTGATCAACTCTTCTTCCCTTCCATTACCCTACTGAACTCACCAGCTCGGAGTTCAGAAGCAGCAGAAACTGAGAAGGAGCCAAGGAGACAAGGAGGAGGCCAAACACCCAGGAAGAAGTTACCCTTTTGTCTTCCTGAGTGAAAGCCAAGTTTATAGCAACAGTAAGAACTTCAAAATGCTTTTAACTCTTCTCAAGGTGTGTTGAAGATCTCTACTCTGGAGCTTAACAAACAGGCTTAACTAGCAGACCTTACTAAATGAAGAGATACAACATATGTGTAGACTAGAAGACCCAACACAGTAAAGAGCAACTCTTCCTCAACTCATCTATATATTTAACAATCATAGTCAAATCCTAGGAAAGCAGAGACAGACATCATGAATCAAAAATACAGACCAAAGAAAACGCATCAAACAATGTTATGAAGAGGAACAGGATGGTGAGTTGAAACTGTATGACTTGGTGACTCCATATTGAGCTACAGAAACCATGATGGATCCCAGAACACAGGGAGGCCTGGGAACGAACATAGGTACACAGACTCATTTAGAGAAAGACTCAAACAGCATTTGATATAGAAAAATACAGTCCTGCTTTGATTAACAATGTCTCTATGAGCTGAATGCCTCTATACTAAAGAAAGCAAAAACAAAAACAGCAGGTTATACCTTAAATATTAAGCAATTTAAATTAGTAATAGAGCTAAGTACAAACTAGAAAGTCACAATTTTCTCCAAAATAAGAATCTCTATCATATGGACTTTGAAAATGAATTCTTAGGACATCACAATAATAAGTACAAGAAAAATTTGGGAAATTCCTTCACCAAAACTAAAAATACTTGCCTTACAGAATATACAGTTAAGATAATGAAATTAAAATGCCTCAGTTTTAGAAGAAATCATTTGCAGATACGTGCTAAGAACTCTGAATATCAACTGGTCAGAAAAATCAAGAACTCTACAACCAGGTATAGTTGTAACATGCACATTTAATCTCAGCAATCAGGAGGCAGATGCAGACTCATCTCTGAGTTTGAGGACATCCTGGTCTGTAGAGTTAGTTCCAGAATAGTCTGAGCTATAATAGGACCCTTTCTCAAAGAAAAAGAAAGAGAGAAAGAAAGGAAGAAGAGAAAGAAGGGGAGGAAAACTAAAAGAACATCAACAACCATCCAATTTTTAATATGCAAACAAGTGAGGCATGGCCTGCTTGGATTCTGCATGAAAGTCTGTCTGAAAAATAAGAAAATAAATAAAGAGCCCCAGGACTTACACAGACCTGTCGAAAAGTATATACTACACAGCAGATAGGCACCTGGGAAGCAACTGTATATACAGAGCAAGTAGAAAAATGAAGATTAAGAAAAAAATGAGCATTTTGTTAATTTTACATTGACTGCATAACCATTATAACCTCTTCATAAATAATAGTAATAAATATTAAAGTGGTGTAAAGCATGGAGAGAATAAAACTATCCCAGTGTGCTAAAACAGACAAATGTGAACAAGATCACGTTCTGTGAGTTTGCAAAACAAGCAAAATGTCATGTAATGCAGAAAAAGGTACAACCATGCTGAAAAGTGCCTTGGGGTGTCTTATAAAATTCAGCATATATATAATGATGTAATTCAGAAACCCATGTTCTATGTGGTTCCACAGGAGAAATGAACACTTGATGTCAACACACACACACACACACACACACACACACCCTGCACATGAATGTTCTAGTTGTAATTACCAAAACCTGCAATCTACTCCCAGTCTATTCAATGAGTGATGGGTAACTGATATACAGGGAGCTCAGAGTATGAGCTACTAGACTGAACATAATATATAATATAATATAATGTAATGTAATGTAATGTAATGTAATGTAATGCAATGCATTGCATTGCATTGCATTGCATTACATTATATTATATAGAATTCACTGCTACAAGTAGAACTTCAAGATATCCAGCTCCCATATCACTATAGAACACAGGGACCTACCTCCTGTCTCACTGTTGAACTCTGAGATCTACCTCCCCTGTCACTGTAGGACACAGGGATCTTCCTCCCCTGTCACTGTAGTAACACTGGGATCTTCCTCCCCATCACTGTAGGACACATAGATCTACCTTCCCTGTCACTGTAGTAACACAGGGATCTACCTCCCGTCATTGTTGTAACACTGTAATCTTCCTCCCCGTCACTGTAGGACACAGGGACCCACCTTCTATGTCACAGTAGCAACACTGGGACCTACTTCCCATCTCACTGTAGGAACATTGGACCTATGACCCTTGTCACTGTAGGAACACAGGAATTCTCTCAGCTACCACCCTGATTTCATGTATGGTCTGCATACTTAAACCCAGACCCTCCCACTTGTACAGATATTGTTTTTTTCCGCAGAGTCACCTTCCCAGCCTGAGTATTTTATTTCTTAAGCTTTCAGAAACAAGGAAAAAGGATTATAAGTTCAAGACCAACCTCAGCTACATAGTTATGTTTTGATTCAAAAGGGGGGACAAGCAACATAATAAAGTATTATAGTAATGCCTTATCCCTGTAGCTGTGCTTGAAGGAAATATAAAGTGTCATTTTAGTTCAGTAGTTTACAATCTGACAGTTTATCAAATAATTCAAAGTATCTTTCATTTTTGAAGAGAGGCCTGAATATTTTCCCCAGACTAGTCTCAAACTCACTGGATAAAATTGATCCTCCAGTGTCAGCCTACTAAGTAATTAGGACTATACATACATGTGCTAATTACATAGATTTAGGAAACTAATACACTCTAAATATATAGTTATATGTAAATATATTATAAATAAATTCATAGTTTTTATATTTAATATTTATAGTCAATTCTCAAGTATATAGATAGCAAAGTAATATTCAAAAATGCTAGGAATTTTTGTAAAAGCACACTGAAGTAAGTAAATAAGAAACTATAAAATGGGTCAGGTAGCAGTGACTCTTGCCGTTAATCTCAGCACTCTGGAGGCAGAGGTAGGCAGATCTCCGAGTTTGAGGCCAGCCTGGTCTGCTGAGGGAGTTAAAGAATTTCCAGAGCTAAACAGAGAAATCCTTTCTCAATATAATGATAATGATAATAATAAAAAACTATAAAATGTGTGTAATGTACTAACTGTCATGAATCCTACAGCATTTTTGGCACAGTATTTAGTACACAGTTAAGTATCGCTTTGTCACAGATAATCCAAGAATTCTTTTCAACCTAAGTAGCTCACATAAGAACCATACAGGAACACTCGCCTTTATAATAAAAGCTACGGCTCAACAATTCAAGTATGTAAATGGCTATGTACCTGAAGTAATGACTGTTGAGTCAGACCTGACTGATACATGGGAGAACGAAATTCTACTAGCCAGTCAGGCAGAGACAAGTACAGCAGCAGACAAGTACTTGTCAAGATACAAAGGCGATCTGCAGACCCATTCTGTAAGTGCTAACACTTGCCAAGTAACGTCTCCTGGGTGATGTGGGGGAAGAGGTCAGAACATATATACCTCCATTTCTACAAGCTCTAGGAGACCTGCAGAAATTAAAATGGAATGCTGGGATAGCTTTGCACTAAGAGATTTTAGTCAGATGTGGCTAAAATCCCAGCACTTGGGAGTCAAAAACAGGTGGATCTCTGTTAGTTCAATGCCAGCCAGGTCTACATAGTGAGTCCCTTTTTTTTGGGGGGGGGGGGCAGGGTAGAGTTTTTTGACACAGGGTTTCTCTGTATAGCCCTGGCTGTCCTGGAACTCACTCTGTAGACCAGGCTTGCCTCAAACTCAGAAATCCTTCTGTCTCTGCATCCCAAGTGCTAGGATTAAAAGCATGTGCCACCACTGCCCAGCTTACATACATAGTGAGTTCTATGATAGCCAGGGCTACATAATAAAGAAATGCTATCTCAAAAACGAACACAGAATGAAATAAATTAAGAATAAAACGTTTAGCATTTAAAAGACAGAATTTTGATACCTAACTTTTAAAAGCCTACATGATTTTTTAGGAAACATTCAACTTCATGTATTGCTAACAAGTTGCGAATAACTTTTATTTTAAACTAAACCTCAAAGGGACAAAGGGACAAAGAGAGGCAAGTGTGCTTACAAGAAAGGCATGGATAAAAAAATTGAAACCATGTAACTATGAGGCAACAACACATTTGTGCTAAATCGTCTTGGTGGCTTTTCTGTGTAGCCTTGTCATTTACGGTGTGGTTCAAGGCTTTTAGGTAGGATTTCATGTAGCTAGTCTCAAAACCTGCATATAACCAAGGTTAACATGAATTCCTGATTCTTCTGTCTCCCCCTCCCAAGTGCTAAGATGCACAACCTACAACACAGGGTTCCAATTCAGCATCATAACACACATGCTCCCTATATATAGAAAACAGAGGCCTAAAGTGTTTGCAGTCTCTTCACAGTGAACAGTCCCTCCCACACACACGCCCCAAAAAAAGTACCAAAAACTTTTGGAGCAAATTGTTACTGCAGGCCATGTACTGCACAGATCTACTACTAGTAATAACAGCTGGACAGTTTTTAAAGCCTGACAACAATCATAAAGGTTTTTTTTTTTAATTAGCACACTAACATTGCTGGTAACCATCTACTATAGACAGGCTTATAATCAGCCACAAGATTCTTTACCTCTAGTCACTTTCCTTATAAAATTTGGTGTTAATTAATCTAATCATAATAGGATACACAAAAGGACATTCGGGTGCACAAGTTCCAGACACTCTTGAACTCTGTCCCAATTAAAACTAGAGAATGATGGTAGAGGCCCGGCAGATGTGACAGCAGGCTCCAAAAGGGCAGACCTCAGGGAGCAAGAGGCAAGAAACATCTGTGGACAGCTCAACATTCCCAGAGCATGAAAAACCAACAACCCCGGGGAAAAGAAAGTCCTCTTAGGTATAGGTGAAAGAACAGTGACATGTGGACAGGGGGAGCAGAGACTGAGGTACAGACTCGATTAACCCTGTTGCCACAAGCCTAAACTGACTAAGATCAGAAGCTCGGGCGTTGAAGTGATTTCAGCATTTAGCAAAAATGGGAGAAACTGCAGGATAAATGCATTTCAAAGAAGCCTAGGGTAAGTGTTTTAATATGTAAGGGGTAAACAAAGAAATATCCCATGAAAACATCACTAAACCTAGTTCTCTATAACCCTGGACACCATCTTTCCTTTAATATGAAATTTAAGCAGTAGTTTACTAAGCAATCGATTTCCTGTACTAACTTTACTGGATCCAAGGTTGTCACACTATTGTCCTCAGAGCGAGAGGTCCTTCAGTTCCTGCAACTGACTTTGTAAGCTGACAGGAGAAATGTGCTCTCTCTCCAGGACCTTTCCGAGGCAGCGCAACTCCATCAAGCAACTGTATTCAACATCAAATTTCTATGGCTGATTCAACAGCTGATGCATGATTCAATGTAGCTTTTCCCCTCTGTTGAAAATTCTCCATTTTTAATGGAATTTCTAATTAGCACCCCCAGATCTAATGGGGTTTCTTTGTTTGGTTTTGACTGTGAAACATTTAACACATCTCTTTCGGTCAGGTGCTCACCATCTCCTGGCTGCGTTCCATTCTCGGTATAAATGGCTGTCTCACAACTTGACCCTGGGCATCCCCTAACATGTCTAGTTTACTTTTCTCGGAGTTTCTACAAGTTACTTGTCTTCCCCGAAGATGAACTGCTCCCAGCCTGTTCCTTTCCTCTTCATGTACGCTACAATCTTCCCCTTGGCATTATCAGTTACAAAATAGGCCAAATTTCCTAGTTCCTGTTCTCCCATCTTTAAAGTTCATAATGAAAATCACAGTTACTGGCTTATAAGTGTAGACTGCTACTAATACTAGGATTCTGCCCTCAGACCTACTCATTCTGACTTTTTTCTTTGCTATTCTAAATATTTAGAGAAATTTGATCATTACTTCCAAGCAGTTGATTTATTTTTATTTGAACTTTATTTGAAATACTACCTTTGGACTGAAGGATTCAAATAAACTAAGTTTTCCTTCTGGGCTGGCCTATCATTAGTTTTTAACAAGCTTCTTGAGTACACTAAGCACATTTTAACTTTAGTCTGATGCCCTACACTCTCTCTGAATAGTAAGTATCACTGTAATGGTCTATGCACGCTAGGCTATATACCAGCTTGAACACTTCCTCATAAGTAACGACCCTCACAGTGAGGCTGTATGGTTTCTGACTTTAGCTCTGACAGTGTTTCTGCCTCTATCCTCCAGTCATAGCTACCTGCTGCTAACAGTCTATCTGATTTATTCTAAATCATCACTTAGAGCACCTGCCTTTGACTTTAAAGTCATACCACTGCATGTTAGAATAAATGCTAAATAAAACTAAAGAGATTTAATTAGGGAATGTGTTGGCACAATCCGAGGGAAAGACAGATGTGAACTTTATACCATGTCCTTCAGCTACTGGCTGTATTATTTCCTCCTTTCTATCAAGGCCAGCTTCCTAGGGTAAAGTGTACTAGACTTTTAAAGCACTCAAACACATGTAAAATGCTAAAGCTAACCCAGCACACTACCGCTTTTTTTTTAAATCTTAAAATTTAGTTTTTAATACATAAAACAAAAGGTTCACAGTAATTTTAATACCTTTTTTATCATCCCATTTGAAAAGGAAATCATGAACTGAAATTGTTAGAGCCAGAAATAGCTGGTTTGTTGCCCTACTCACATAATCTAAGAACAATGTTTCCCTTTATAGCCAAACAATGTGGTTACTTACTACAACATCCATTAAATAGTCTTGCTGACCATCAGCTCTGTACTACACAACAGTGAGAAAAATGTTAGCACAGAACATCATTCTCCATGATACCAACATTTGAAATAGTGCAACCACTCTCATCAGTAACTGATTTCTTTCACTTGTAAGATAAAAGTCTTCCCTTTCAATTAACTATAAAACATAGGCTTGAAATTAACTATAAAACATAGGCTTGAATTTCAAAAAGAAAAAGTCAACCTTCAGAAATATGTTTCCAAATATCTATAGAATCAGAGTTGAGAAGGAAAATACAGCTCACATATTTTAGTATTTTGGTATCTTATAACGTTCAGCTAAAATACTTTTAAAACACCTAAATACAAATGAAATACCTATTCATCATGAACCATCTGATCTCATAAATTTTTATGTCTAAACAGCACAGTCTCTGTCTCTGGGGTCATTCAGGGCGTTATCACTTCACCCATGAAATCAGGAGTCTGAGAAAAAGGGGGGGAAAAAGGAAGACACAAAAGGGGTTTTGTGATCTAAACTTCTCTAAGATTAGTTGCTTCAGCTAAACGAAAATAGTTCAAATCTAAGTCTGGCCTTTAATAAGCTATTACTGGAGTCTCCTAGTATCAGTCAGCATAAAAAAAAAAAAACCAGTAACATGAAGATAAGTAACCACGAAGTATTTAATGTTATCCCTTCATACATGTTACATTCTCAGTTCTAAAGAACAAAAACTCCACCTTGTCACTGATCCACTTGTGTCATTGATCAGTTTAAACCCCAACTGTGTTCACGTTCCCACAAGAAGACTACAATAGTCTCAGACCATTAAATAAATATGCTCTAATGTTGTAATTTAAGTTTTTTAAGCCATTTGAACAGGTCACTCAACTACAGTGACTATATAATCACTCTCGTCAAGCATACCTGTACCGTCATAATTCCACAGATCATCAAAGTCCTGAATTCCTGTTTCATTTTATTTAACTTTCCTAATTGGAATTCAGACATCAGCGACATAGTTCACGGTTGAGTTTTAAATAAAGACTCTGTCCCGAACAAGAGTTACTTTTAAAGAAATAGAGAGAAAAAAATGAAGAAACAGGGAAACCAGGTGCCTTGCTTCAAGCATCATTTTGTCAGTTCTTAACTTTGGATAGAGGCTACTTAACTTGCAGGAGCATGTTACTCAGTGGATGAAAAGGGGGAAAAAAATCTAGAATTAGTCAAATTAGAAAATGGCAGCCAAAACTTGCCTAATAGATATAATCTACTTAAAAGCCAATCCCAGGGGCACCAGCAGAGCATGTCTGGTTTCAGAAGTGTCATGTCATGCTGGGTCTGCTCCAGAACACTATATACAGAACCAGCAAAGTGAGGGACCGCCAGCTGAGTTACAGGGAAGGGTGGGACTCTGAGCAAGAGGAAGTGATCTCTTAGCAAGGCCACTGCATTTTTATAAGCTAGGTCACATGGGTCAAGAATGATGCAACATGACAAATTAAAAGTCTTTCTTTTAAAAAGCATTATCATGCAAGGTAGCAAGTTTCTTTAAGGTATGTTCCTACACACTGGGTGTTGGTTGACCATTCCCTAACCCTTTCCTCTCCCTATCAATCTGCCTTTGTTCCACTTTAACCCTTCCATCACCAGCACTGCCACTTCCGTGTGCTTATCTTTTAAATCTTTCTAATTTGTTAAATTAATATAAAAACTAAAAGATTAGATTGGTGCACTCTGAAGTTCGAGCACTGAAGAGGCCAAGGCAAGGAAACTAATGAGAGTTCAAGGCCCCTCTGTGCTACATGAGAAGGCCTATCTCAGAACACAACACAAGAATACTAAGTGGTAAAGTGCTGTGTATAAAATCATGACCCAATCCCATTGTGATCATGGTCCTCTGACTGCATGCATTTCACACAAAGTTGTGGGATAGGAGTACTAAAAGTTTGAGGCCATTCAGGGCCACAGAGCAATACCCTGTCTCAGACACAAACAGACCTGAACAGGAAAGATGGTTCAGTAGGAAAAAATGCTTGCCATGTGAAAAAGGCCCGTTTGCAACCTCACATGTACACACACCATATACATACACACTGACAGAATTTCTTAAAACTTGTAGAACTATATGTGAAATTTTTCTTAAAACTTGTTGAACGATATGTAAAAATTAGGGACCAGAAAAATAATCTGAATCCAACATCTTTGAAGAATCCGAGATTCAACAAAACACAGGCTGGTACATATAAAGAGTGACTCCAGTTTGAGAACTAAAAATCTCATGATCTGGGACCAGTTATGTAGGTACACTTCATCTTTCCTGACCAAAATGCAAACAGATTCACAGGTTTTCTCCCAGTGCTCTTGGTTCTAAGACTACTGGGTTTGTTTGTTTGTTTGTTTGTTTTATTTTACTTTGTTTTGTTTTGACGAGGTTTCTCTATAGCCTGGGATGTCCTGGAACCCACCTGGCTGTGCTCTAAGTCACACAGATCTGCCTGCTTCTGACTGTTAAGACTAAAGGCGTGTGAGCCACCATGCCTAGCTAAGTCTACTGGGTATTCTGACTCACAGAAATATCACTGACAAAGGCCCCCTCTGAAAGACCTTAGGGATAGACTCAACAGTAACAGTGAAGCCCAGGTGCTCCCCAGAAATACATGCAGGTTTCTGCTATCATGTTAAGACTAGAAATAAACCAAGAACTGTGGCAGCAGCCAGCACAAGTTTAAAGGAAAATGAAGTTTTCACTTATATTCTTCAAAATAAACCCTAGGCTCATTTAATACTCAGAATCCTCTATAGTGGTCCTTTCTCATCTGGGAGCCAACAGTTCAGAGGCCTGAGACGTCCAAATGCATTTGCTCTCATTCCATGTGCAGGAACATACCATTCTTGGTTCTCCAGACCCGAAGCCACTTGGTTACATCCACATTTTCAGCAGACCGGACCACATACCACAGACTGCAGCTAGGTATCACAAGCAGGGGAAGGCATTTTGAGACATACGATTCCTGCATCAACATCTAGTACCACAAATGAGATGACAAGACCATTTTATTTCTGAGACTCGTGAAACTAGGTAAGCTAAGAACTACCTAGTAAGAAATAAACTAGGTAAGAAACCTAGTAAAATAAACTAGGTAAGAAAGTAGGTAAACTAAGAACACCTGAATGCCTTTCAACTGTGAATATCCGCTTTACAGAAGATTCAAAATAATAACGAATATGGGATATTCACTACCACTATTCTATAAAAATCCACTTGGAATCCACCACATACAAAACTCTGGTGGGCAGTCCCTCAGTATCGTGATTTATCCAGCATGGTAGGCAGGTCATAGTCTGTCATTGAGATTCTGTAATCCACTCAGTTCACTATATGTTTTAACAATTCACAGTCTGAAAGAGAACTTGCAGATGGACTTTAATTCGAGTGTAGCTCAGTGATAAGCACCTGGCTAGCTAGTTCCAGGTTCCAGGTTTGTTCTCCAACACTGAAGCCAATTCAATTCATAAGCTCAACTCAATTCATACCGAAGTACCTTCTATAAATGTCAACAAGAGCATCTGAGGTACCACTGAGGTAATGACAGGCGACTGTCACCCAGTGGCTCCAGAACGATGCTTCCACCTTATGCACATGTCACTGCCAAGACCTCACTCTTCCCGCTTAATCTTTCAAGTTGTAAAACAAACAACTTAGCACCCAGATTAAAGCTGTATAAAAACACACACACATAAGTTAATCTTCTGGTGCAGCACCTGGTGTACAATAAGCCCTTGATACCTGCTAGCTGACTTTACTGTTAAAACCACAGCCACAATATCCTGTTAGTACAGTATAGGCAAGGAAAGGCACTGTGATGGTAATCATTATTAACCGTTATTAAACAACAAAGTAAAAACTAGCTCAATGATTTTTATATTTTCTCGTGATGCAACAAAGCCCAATAAAATCCAGTTAACTAAGCTCAAATAAACTACGGCTAATGGATTCACTTCCAAGATTTCAGCATTTAGTCCTTTCAGTAAAAATTTCCTTAAGGTCTTGGGACCAAAATATTTAACTTCCACATCTAAAAGACAGCCAAAACTGAACATTCAATATTTCCGAATCAGATCTCAGAAAGTATATATGTGATTCAGTTGTGTGTCATCAGATGGAATGACAGGCAGAAATGCTGACACTGTCGTGGTATTTCACATCTTTACTACACTCACATGCTGCCTGGAAGTCAACTGCTTTTTATACCACAGCTAGACAGTATAAGAGACTAAACACACACACACACACACACAGAGTCATAAAAGGTCATTGTTTAATACACACTGACAATTTCATGGCTGTGTGTGCAGTTTACTGGGTAAACAACAATGTACTCAAGAGGTTTCATGGTTATAAAGAGGGTACAAAGTCAAAATGTAAAACTTATCCAGAAGAAAGATTTTACCACAAACCACCGTCACTTGGTTTAGCTAAGGCAATTAAGAAACTTCCATTATCCCCAGAAATCCACATTTCTTCTTAGTCCTTCTCAGCTTAGTGTAGATTTGGTATTGTCTTTGAAGCATTACCAAGCAGTAAAAACTGATGAGCCAATTAATCTGCTGAAGTATCCCTCTCCCTCCTAAAAGACAATGTGTAACAACAGAAACACAAGGGCTGCCAATGTCAGCTCCAGTCTTTGCATTCCAGAACCCAAAACACTCGAGCCACTGGAACCCTTAGGAAATATATGAGAAAACTTAATGGAAACACTGATATTTTCAGTGAATTTTAATATGGTTACAGGACTCCATTGTTTATAGGGGAAAAGACAAAAAGGAATGACAAAAAGATCTTAGGATCCCACTTCATGCACTTCGAGCAGGCCCGCACACACAGGCATACACACACAACCAGTTCTAATCTCATTTTGTAAGTAAAAGAACAATGGCTATGAGAGTTTAAGTCATTTACCCAAAGTCACCCAGCCAAGGAAAAGTAATGCTGTTTTGTTTCAGATCTATGTGTGTAAGACATTAGAACAGGTAGCAAGAACTTTTGAGTTTTAAATTCCTTCACCTCCTCTATTCCTCCTATCCCTATCCCTGCCCACCAGGTATAGGACTGAATGCAGGACCTCACGCACATCAGACAAGCAGTATCATCAAAGGACTTGGAGCCTCAGCCCAGGCCCAGAAGGGTATCTTTTACAAAGCTTTGAAAAATTCTCTATGGAAAGTCTCTCCTGCGCATACAAGAAGACAATCCTTCACTTGAATAAAATAAGTAAACCAGTAGTTACCAAATAATGAGCTACAATGGAGAAGATGCTTCACTTACCGTCTCTGGTTCCCTCACAAAGGTAAACAAGGGTCAAATACAGCAGTAGCTCTCACAGAGGAGAAAATGCTAGGATATGGTTAATACAGTCCATATAAGACTTCACATCTCGTCATGTAGTGGTATTACACGCCTTTAACTACAGCACTCAAGAGGCAGAGGCAGGAGGATCTCTCTGAGTTCAAGGTCAGCCTGGTCTACAGAGAGAGTTCTAGGATAGCCTGGCACAAAGGCAGCCTGTTGCAATAAAAACAAACAAACAAACAAACAAAAACAAAAGATTTCACATCTAATAAGGTAATAATAAATACTGGCCAATCATATTCTGGCACATAGCCATCAAACACTGAATAAGTAAATTGTCTAAGAATTTGCCAATCACATTTACCTCAAAGCTTCCATACTGATGAGCAAGAAAATACTAAGACATCAAGACAACCATTTTACCAACTTTTCCTGCATAATGCCACCATGATACTGGTCTGAAGACAAAAGCAATACAAATCAATCGAGCAAACAAACAAACAAACAAAACCCAGCAAACACCAAACATAGTTGATTCCTTTAAAAAAGAAAAATTTGGTAAAGATGCTATAAAAAGGATTTAATATTTTTTTCTTTCTTCCATTTGAAAGCCAACTACCCCAACTCTAGCAAAAGCAGGACGTTCCTATTGCTTTCTGAGGCTTTCTACCAAGCTCTCTCATTATCTGTCCTTTCTTCAACAAACACAGCAGAGACAAAAAGTCAATTCTCTATGGATTGACTGACTGGCTATAGTTAATGTAAATGACTCTGAACCAATATTTATCTTTTAACCTCTTTTATTATTAATTTGACTGATGAACCTAACTTTGTTGACTTAAGAACCTGCAAGCTACTAAGCTAGTTTGGGGAGAGGCTAATGCTAAAATCAAATTGCTTCTACCCTGAGCAGACCTTGAAGCTGAACTTGATTTGTTCTTGTAGCAAAAAGGTACAGTCAGAAATGTACACATAATGAATATTTAAATAAATAAAGCAGAAGAATGTAGTGATGAGAGGCATGTTCACTAAAACAAAGCAGGTCTGACATAAAATAAGGAATAGAGCCCTGTTTTCATCTCAAATATGATAATGATTAAATTATGTCAAGGCACTGTCATGTGGCCTGGTTCTTAAAACATCAGAGGAGGAAAATTAATGATACTTTCTCAAACAACTTTCAAGCAAGTATCACAAAACCCACAATTGGTTAAGGGGCTATGGACGGTTATAATAGAACAGCATCCTGAGACCCAAACATTCAGTCCTGCAGGAAACCTCTTAAGGTAAACAATAGCTTCAGGAAGTCCCTCAAATTGACCAGATTCACTAGGCCTTTGTCTGCCAGATTAAGTAATAAAAGCTGAGAGTGTCTTCTCAGACCAGTGGGGATGAAGTCCAAAGAATGTCTCTGAGACCAGACCATCTGCCTGGAAGAGGTTTAGACCACTGAGTAAGCTAGAAGGGACACTTTCCAACTTGTTGATTTACCTACTGGCTATGCTGTCTGCTCCAGGTTCCCCAGCTTTTGTGAGCTGTCATGTGTGCTGGGGTAGGTTTTCATGATGCAGCCATCTTTGAGTCATTTCTGCTCCTTCAAGTAACCCCTCACCCATATTTCTCTAAGTAACTGCAATAAAACTCATTCTGTCACCAAGTTGGAATTTGGTGGTATCTGTACTTTGATCTGTCCTTGCCTGAGGTGGGTAGATCTGTGTGTTGCATCTTCCCAGGAAGAATTTTGTTACATAACAGCATCATCCTTCCACAAACTATTTTTAAAATACCTTAAAGTGCATATCCAGATCCTGACATGTAAAAGCAGGAAACGGGGTGTGGGGAGGGGTCTAGAATGGGCAGCTATTTCCTTCTTTGTAAAATATAATTTGTTCAATCATCGAAGTCCAAATTATGTGCAAAGCAATTGCTTGAAACCGCTCATGGAAAAAAAAAAAAAAATCAGTGTGAGTAAGTGTTAGCATAGCAAAAAAGTTGAAAAGATCTTTACTTAAGTTTATCATCTTGTATAAAAGCTTGCAACCCTGAAGGCAATCAGGAAGACTAAATGTACTGGTTCAAAGACCCAGGAAAAAGCTTCAAGAATGTAAAATGTGGAACTTGGCGTCCACTGACAATTGTGTGATGCCTCTGGACAGTGAGCTGGGCCAGTAGAATTCCATGCAGGCAAGGGCAGAGATGAGTGAAATGCTCTAAATTTCTAGACAGGGCACAGGTGACTTCCCAGGTGTGGAAGGAGCCCGTGGGAGGTGAGGCCAAGGAGGAAAGTTAGGATAGGAGTCCATGCATCCTCGATGCCTTGACAGGTAGCCAGGATGCCAGAGTAAGGGAGAAGACCTCCATGTGAACTGACCCCAAGTTTGTAAATAAATGGCCCTTTAAGTGTAATAAATATTATAAGAAGTAGTAAAATGGAACTAAAGACAATGGCTAAGAACAGTAGGAAATAGAAGTTTAAAAGTTCATTAGATCCTAAAACTCTCAAATATTTAACAATGAGTCACCCTTGTGATACAAAAATATTTTCTTTGATTTGGGATAAAATGAAGTGTTCAGTTCAGATGGGAGATGACAAGGGAGACTGACCAGCACGGGTGGCCAACGCATGAAACAACCTCAAAGAGTTGCTAAGTGTAGATTAAATGTTAGACGAAGTACATACACTAAGGATCTGACTGAAACAGCAAAGTGGAAGTGAGGCAGGATGCAGTCACACTGTGGGTGGCAGGCATGTAAGAGGAGACCACAGAAATCCAAGAAGAAACAGTGGTTAGTGAAGAGTCAATGAGTCAGAGCCTGGTGAAACATACTCCAGTAAAGCATAAAGGAAACCTCCAGGCCTCTGCTGGAAAGACCATAGCCCTGGGCAAAGGGATACTAACAGTACATCGTCAGGGCTTCAGTAGGCCATCCCTAACAGTAGAGGAAACTAATTATCCACATTCAAAATCCACGAACAGGACCACCAACTAAAAGTATGATATGTGAATGTGGGTAAAACTGGTTCTCAACCTGTGTGTCTCGACCCCTTTGGGGTTTCAAAGGACCTTTTCATAAGGGTTGCCTATCAGATAGCCTGCATATCAGATATTTACATTATGATTCTTAACAGTGACAAAATTACAGTTATAAAGTAGCAACAAAAATTCTATGGTTGGGAGGTCACAACATAGGAAATTATATTGAAGGGTCACAGCATGAGGAAGGCTGAGAACCACTGATGTAAAACAAATGCATCCAACTCTTAAGCAAAATCCTTAATCTGATACACGTGTGTGTGTGTGTGTGTGTGTGTATGTGTGTGTGCCTGTGTGTGTGTGTGTTTTAAGGAAACAGCACGACTGAGATAAAAAGCCAAATCCTACTTCTCCACAAGCAGAGAATATACGCAATCAGGCTAATTTTACAAATAGTCTCGGCTGCCTTGACCCATCTTGTTTTACTCACACAAAACTACTCAGGGATCTCTGTCACTCAGAGCATTAGAGTACTCAGACCTGGCTAAGTTCTCTCTTCCTGTTCTGGTTTGGCAACTTCCAATACACTCCTCACACCTCCATTTTAAGACCCCTTGTGCCCTGGGACAGAACTAGTCACTGACTGAATTCCTAATATTTCCTACATGCTTCAGCGGCAGGACCTACACCCTTTTAAGATAAGCTCCAGAGCAGGGCATGGTGGCTAATATCTGTAATTCTGGCATTCAGAAGCATGAGGCAGCATCACAAGTTTGAGGCAGCCTGAGCTACTGTCTCAAAGGATGAAGAGAAGGAATTAAAGAAAAAGAGGAAGAGAAAGAAAAGTAAAAGAAGAAAAGAGGGAGGAGGAAGAGGAGGAAGAAGAGGAGGAGGAAGAGGAGGAGGAAGAGGAGGAGGAAGAGGAGAAAGAAGAGGAGGAGGAGGAAGAGGAGGAGGAGGAGGAGGA
>NW_021604636.1:2384804-2400042 GCF_004785775.1 Grammomys surdaster | reverse complement strand
GGCTACTCCCCTAACCAATTATAAACTTTCAGCCAAAAGGAAATTTTACCTTTTTATACCTACTATTAACTTCCAATTTCTGACATAAAAACAATTTAACAATATGTTGAATAAATGAACACATTTCTAATTTCCTAGTTAGTTTCCTGATCAGTTGATCAGGGTTTGGGGTAGTTACTTATTGTGGATATTTAACACGAAAGAGTGACCTTTATTTTATTTCTAGCAGATATTTAATAATGCTTTAAGCTAAGGAACTATTTAGCATTTTAAAATATAAGTATTTTCAAGTTAAGACAAAGGAAAATAAACAGAAACATCTCTAAATTAATACTAAACTAAAACACTAAAATGCTCCAATGAACAAAGCTGCAGGTCTCCATCAAGGCTGGAAAATATTGAAAACAGGACATACAGTCTTAACAGGTTTAATGTTAAGAGTTTTCATAACAATCAGCTAGCTGGACCTGGTAATGCATTTTTTAGCCAGATTTTTCTTAAGTTTGAGGCTAGCCTAGTCTATATGGTCAGCTCCAAGATACCCAGAGCTACCCATCTGAGGGGGAGAAAAAAATTAAATAAAATAATGAATATGCAAACGTAGAGAAGAAGAGCTCTGTCTACCATGTGAATGTTTATGAGAAAAACAAATACTATTAAATATTTAAAGAGCTTCCCAAACATCATGAACCGTCAAAGAGACAAAAAATAACAAGAATAATTTCCCCTTAAATAGAAGCTGTGGTGGCTTGACAACTCCACCTGAAAGACGGGAACTAATAAGGAAAGCTTGGTGGCAGCAAGAGAGGTGTCCATGTCCAGAATAAGGGGATGTAAAGAAGGGGAGGAGGGTGGAGGAGGAAGCGGAGGAAGAGGAAGAAGAGGAGGAAAAAGAGGAGGAGGAGGAGGAAGAAGAAGAAGAAGGGCAGGGGGAGGAGGAAGAGGAGGAGGAGGAGATCATTCTTCAACAAGTTGATGTGGAGTCACTATTTAAATAACCCGTGGTGGGTTTTTCACCAACTTCCATTTAAAGTAAATCCTTGATTTTAAAATCTAGAAGGTTTTTAAAGGTTATCAAAGAAGAAAATCAATGAAAAACAGCTAGTTTTGACTCTTTTTTTTTTTAACCTCATGAATTTCCAAGTCTTTCTACTCGGGACAGTTGAGTACACAGACCAAAATGCTGTTATTTTCAGAAAACAGACAAGTACTTACTAGAAACTTAAGGAGTTTTGACAAATCTTGGAAGCTATCTAGTTCTCTAAAATCATCAAATGTGCTTTCAAGCGGTTTAAATTTTTGGTGAGTTTATTCATATAAAAACTACTAGATATCAAGTGAACACGTGTCGGTGTGCTGCCCAGGCCTGCTGCTGGTTACACTCGTTTACTCAGGTTCACAGGCTACTAGTGTCCTGGTTGGGGTGCTCCTACAGGGTGCGTCAACGTTCTCTGTGATTAGAAAACATGTCTTCCTTCAAAAACAGCCCTGACATTTTTTAATTAAATAGACTCATATGGAAATGAATTTTGGCCAACTGATGTCACCTCAGAGCTCAACTAAGGGCAAAACCTCTTCAGATGTCACCCAGTTCTCCATACACCAGACAGTCTGTGCTTTCAGGAGACGAACCCTTATCAAGACTTTGGACAAGAGAGGCTAGAAAAAAAAAGGATTTCCTTGTTTAGAGCACTGGCTACTCCTCTTGAGGACCTGAGTTCAATTCCCAGTACCTATAAGGCATCTCATAACTGTTTATGACTGTAGTCCATGGGATCTGATGGCTCTTCTAGTGTACAGGTATGCATGTAGATAAAACATACATGCATACATACATACGTACATACATACATATTTTTAAAGAGGAAGATGAAGAGGAAACATAGCATCCATTCAAGTGGGAGCGCTTATCTTGAGATGTATTCTCAACAATCTGCGGCGGTTCTCACCTTAGATACATGTAGAGAAGGGTTATTTCTCTTTTTTTCTTTTCTTTTTTTTTTGAGAAGGGTTATTTCTAATTATTCATGTGACGGTTAACTTACTGAACACCTCAGTGAGTACTGTTCAGTCTGTGCACATGGGATGGCTATGAAAGCTCCAAAGAAAATCTTCCCATGCACAACAAGACGGTCACAGGCTCAGAGACATAGTCTTCTGGGGAAAAAACGTAACTAACAATAGAATCCACTTGTGCACTTGCTCATTACCTTTCCTCTAGGAAAGGTAATAAAGGTTTTTTAATATAGACATGGTGTACTTTTACTATCTCTACATCTTACCAGGTAGAGACTTTTCTAATGATTGCTACAGGCTAAAAAAATGTGCTTACAGAGAATCACATTCCATGAATTAATGAGTTACAAAACAGCCTGCTTTACACTTGAGAAACCATGATCCCAAGCCAAATACCAACTACTGACTTTCTGAACAAAAAACAGAGCTGGGGCTGGGGAGAGAGCTAGTCCCGGTCCATGTCCATGGAGAGTCTGCCTGATGAACAGCGGAATCTTACTTTAGTCCTCAGAAACCATGTGAAAAGCCCATCATGGTGGCAAGGATGCTTGGTGGAGACACAGTAATGCCTAGGGTTCTGTGGCCAGCCAGCCTAGCATATTTGGGGACTGCCTGACCAGTGAGAGAGACCCTGTCACAAAACAAAATGGGGGGATTGGAAGTGGACAGATTAAGCCAATCTTGTATGTATCATATGATATGGTAGATACTCAAAAAATTTCAACGACTCAGCTATAGACTTGTTACAAGAACGTGTGCCTGAGGAGTAACTACTGTCTTTAAGTCTTCTCTCTACACACAGCTCCGTCAACTGTTTCCTGTATGTCTTGTTGCTCTACAAATACCAGTCCCAGTTTTAAGGAATAAAGATGCCTTGCCAAATTATCTTCAGATGAAGAATAACCTCCACTGCCGCCTGTCCAACTGGCAGCTTGGCCCATGTCTGCTGAGCCAGCCAGCCTGGCAAGGAGAGTTAACTGCCAAAGTTAACTGCCCTTTGCTGCCATGGCAATGATCCTCACTCCTCCTGGGTTACGAAATATTCCCTGAAGGAATTTTCCCTTTGGCACCTTAGTAGCCCTTACAGTCCATGCTCCTTGGAAAGGACAGCTTTTTCCACACTTGCCTTTACAAATTCCAGCCAAGAAAGGCAGTTTTCATACCACCTTTCCCAGAGTCCATTGAAAACCAAGCTGTGGAAAATTCTGACCAGCGAGGAAGAGAATACATACATTCACTCAATGAACATTCCTGTCCAGTTTTTCAAAAGGCCCAGAGACCTTTCAAACCAGACATGATACCATTCAATATGGGAATATTAAAAACAAGTATGTGATTAAAATTTCAAATACTTGGGATGTTCCTTATATTAGCAAGGTATTACATGATCTCTGAAGTTGTTACATATGTATCTTTAAACAACCTCTGAGATCACGTAATACCTATGTTTATGTGTACTGATATACACTGATTTACATACATATATACTGATATACATATATGAAAATTAATATATAACATATATGTATATATAAAAGTACATTATATGTACATATATAAAAATAATATCCGTATGTGTGTGAATTCAGGTATGTGCACACCACAGCACAATTTAAGGTCAGAGGACAACTCTCTGATGTGGGTTCTCACCTGCCACCCTGGTGTTCAGGGATGGAACTCAGGTTGTCATACCTGAGTGCAAGCAACTCTACCCTGTGAGCAATCTGCCACCCAAAGGTATAAAATTATTAAAACACAGAATCACCTTTTCCTCTCAGCCAACATGATCTTGTTCTATGAATATATTTTCTATGTCTTATAATAATATTGTCAGTGTACTTCTTGCTAATGCACAACCCAATATCTGATAAAGTTGGTTTTCAGTAAGTACAAATACATGTTAATTTTAAAAAGTTAACTGTTGATTAGAATACAAAGATTAAATGAGTTATCTTCTGAACAGGTTGAACTCCCATCTTTTCTAACCCTCTCACTTTCAAATACATTCCTAGTGAGAGACTCAGCTTCTTGGCCCTTTAAAAAAGCCTGAGAGGACCCAACCCTTTCATGCTCCTATACCCCAGAGTCAGGTGGGCACTTCCTCCGCAGTACTGCTGAGAAGCCCAGAGCTGACCTGGGCTATACTCATGCAATGCACACATCTGAGCAGGGCTGGTAGCACAACTCTGAAATCCCTGTACTCAAAGGGCAAGTTTGAGGTCTGCCTGAAGTACACAGTGGGAACCTCTTTCAAAAGTCTCTAAAGCAACCAAACCACCACAGAAGAAATGATACCCCTGACCCAGGAGGCAATTACATACAGTCGGACTTTAGTTCAACCGCATCCTATACCTAATTGCCTATATTTCCCCCAAGAATGTCCCTTCTTTGGCACCTCACCCCTAATGACACGCACGGATTCCTCTGCAGGTACACTAGTTTTCAGTTTCTAGCTGTGGAGTTAAACCTACGGTGGTTCCCTCATCGTACCAGCCTTGGAAAATGGTCCTCTTCGGATACTAAAGCTTACATACCCTTTCCGTTAATGATTTCACTGGGAACAGTTCAAAGGCTCAAAAGATGAAAGGTTAAACCTAACACCAAACCACATAAGGATACTCAGAGAACTTGCTAGGCAGACATTTCAAAAAGAATGGTAAGTAATTAAGAACTTATAACATAAACATAGAGAAAACACGGATGCAATACATGTAGCCAGTAAGTATGAATGCTCACGAAACAATCTAAAAGCACGAATTCTATCTACAATGTTGCATGCGCTGCTTTGGAAACACTGTGGTTTAAGGTTGAAACCAGTGCTCTGATTAATGAATTTGTAAAATGCTGTTGCTGATTGAGATTCCACCAGGGTCCTGTTTAATGCAAAGGCCATATCTCCAGGATACAATGAGAGAAGAAAACTGCTTAACCCAACTTTCTCCAGAGTATTTGACCACTGGGGCTTTGTTGCATAAAATATGAAAATTTGTAAAATCATAATGTATCAGGGAAATGTTAAAATGCCAATTATTTGCATTATTATGTCTACAAGGAAAAAGTTGTTTAATTCAATAGTTCTTTTGATATTCTATATTAATAAGCATGTTACTTTTACAATGAAAAATGCTTTAAGAAAAATTTAAAAAAAATTTAAGTGTTTTGCCCTATTTAAGGTTACTTCTGCTATACTCTGGCCTTACTGCACTGGTATTTCTCCTCCAAGGCAGAACATACAGCAATTCTTAAGACACAGATAGTTTCCTACAACACTGAGGCCTGGCTTTCAGACCTGCCACTGCCTGGTCATGTGACTCTGCATAGTAACAATTCAAGATACAGACTCTTCTCTGGAACAAGAAGTGGATGTTAACTGAATGCTGCCACTGAGCACAGCAGTACACGTTATGATGTTAACATGCCAACAGCAGTTGGCATCATTCCTGTGACCAGTTTCTGGCAAGTCAACATCACTGTCTTTTTTGTTTTATTTTTGTTGTTGGTGGTAGTGATTTGGTTTGGTTTTTGGATTGGGGCAAATTCTCAATAGGTGGTCCAAAATTCACTATGTAAAGCTCACAGAGATATACCTGCCTCTGTCTTCCAAGTGTTGGGATTAAAAGTGTATGTCACCATGGCCAGAATCACCAAAGTTACCACAACCTTGTACTTTTTAAAAGTGGAAGTCTGACTTCACAAATTCTCCTTTGGGGTCATTATATTATTTAAAAAATAACTTATAAGTATTTGTTAGACCTCTGTAGCTGTCAAAGTCTCTGCCACTTGGCAAATTATCTTGTGAAACACATTGATTAAAGTTAACTTACAAGAAGCACTCTGTTTCTTTGAAAATTCTTAAATGCTGAGTTTATGCCTGGGTATAACCAGAATATACTAATATCTATTATGAAAAAGCTGATATGGAGTCAAGAAATTTTGAATGAAACTTTCTTCTCATATATATATATATATATATATATATATATATATATATATATATATACACACACACACATACACACACACACATACATACACACACACACACACACACACACACAGGAGCTTGTCTCAACATCATAAAAATGTCTAGGACTATATACAACTCAGTGGTAGGCAATTGTTACCTAGCATGCACAAGGTCCTGGGTTTAATTTCTGGCATATATTTTTGTTAAAACAAATAAACAAAAAAAACCTTGAAAATCCAAGTTAGTATATGAATGCACTGCCAGTACCTCCACTGTCAAGTTTATTCAGTCTATAGTCACCTGGGAGGAAGAAATTTTCCAGAATTTGCCTCTGTCAGATTGGTCTGTGGACATGTCTGCGGGGCACTGTCTCTGTTGATGTTGGAAGGTCCAGCCCACCATGACAGACAGCATCATCTGTAGCCCAGAAGTCCCAGAATATATAGCAAAGCTAGCAACGGGTAGGCATGGAAGGGAGCCACTGATTCCACTTCAGTTCCTACTAGAGCTCATGCTCTGACTTCCTCAAGGAAGGACTGTGACCTAGAAGTATAAGCCAAATAAACCCTTTCCTCTCTAAGATGTTTTTGGTCAGAGTGTTTTTATCACAGCCAACACAAAGAAAACCAGGAGACCCATTTAACCATGTTTGCCCCAATAAAGGCTCTCCAACCCAGTCTGTGAGCCCAGGGCCTTGTGTCTGAGTCCAACAATCTGTCATCCAGCACTTCCCCCCCTCAGACAGGGTCTCTGTAAATTGTCCAGACTTGTCTCAAGCTTGTATTCTCCTTCTGAAGCCACTCAGGAGCTAGGATGCCAGGCATGCACCACCACACCTGGCACAATTAAGGTTTTTGATCAAGGGTGGAAAAAGATTCACAGGTTTAATGACCCAAGACAAGCACTGTGCATGCTCCCCTCAAACACTGATCAGTGCCCAGCAATCATCTTAGAGAACCAAGATTAAGGAGTTCCTGGGACTCTTTGTGCATATCAGATAACTAAAGTCAGATTCTAGACAGATGCACAATGTTACAGCATTTGGAGTGCGCCATACCTCATTGTCTTGTTTAGGCTAGGTAGGTAGGAGATCTGTTTATAAAAGGAATGTTCTCTTCAGCATTTGACCTGGGATCACAATGGTGGCAAGCTCTTACTTTCCTTGAATACAGGTGAGGCTGAGTGTAGCTTTACCATACAACATGTGCAGTCACTGCCTAAGTCTCACGAAAATCAAAGAAAGGCACTTTGAGGTGTTCCCACCCGATGCAGGAGGAAGTGGCTTCCCAGAAAAGCCCGAGGAATGATTAGAAGTGCAGCCTGGCAATTACCTGCATAGCACATTCCTAATCTAATGGGGGTGGGGACGGGGCTACAGTTCTTCCTGGGAAAAAGCAAAAGGCATCTACCTGGAACGGATATTAAGGAAGCTTCATCAAATCCCATCCTCTACTTCCTGGGAAAGTTAATCTAGAAGTGGGTATCCCTGTCCCTCTTTGATTTTTTTTTTTTTTTTAGTTGCTGTAAAGATAGCAACTAAAGATAGCACTGTACATTACAATGGGCTGCTTTCAAATAATTGTGGACAGCTATTTGAAATTTATTGGACACGACCCATGCCTGGTACCTCCCAGTCTTAGTCCCAGTTTGATTCTGTGGTACTAGACTTTTCTACCACCAGAGGGGTCACACAGTGCCCAAGCCAACAAGCAACGCAGAGAGACTCAGCACCTGATCTTCTGCCCAAGCTCACCCTACAACAGCTGCCTGCCAAGTGCCATCTGATTTCTGGATGGACCAGTTTTCTTTGAAACCAAAACGAATGCTGTTAAATGCCAGAGAGCCAAGCATGCTGGCTCATTCCATCAGAGGATTGTAAGTAGGCTGGAGCTCTGAATAAAGAGAATGTGACTCACTATTAATGCTCCAAGCTCGGCAGGATCACCTGCCCATATGTTATCATTCCACAAAGGGCTTTTTGTTTTAATTAAATTGTTCACTGACGATTCCATACATGTATATAATGCATTCAGATGAATGCCATCCCTCACAGCCACCCTCACCCCCCCTGCCTCTCAACACCTTCCTTACCTCCCCTCATGTCCCTCAAAGGTTTTATTGTTTTGTTGTTGATTTTAGAGATAAAGTCTGAGTGAGGAGTTCATCTTATTTTAGGCGACTATAAAATGCCAACATTTTGCCAAAATAACCTTAGGAAAAAATGAAAAAAAAATACAGACAAATATTTCTGTGAAAGTTTACAGTTTTACATCCATTTTGGTAAAGAAAAAAAAAAAACTAAAAACTCAGCAGCACTTAAATCTAGGAAGATAAAAAACACTCAAAACCATCAGAGAAAAGGATGTGTTCTGTAGGTCTGGGAAATGGAAGTTTTAACAGGTTTTGTTATTTGAGACAGTCTCATTATATAGTCCAGGATGGCTGGACCTTCAGAAGCCCCTGCCTAGGCCTTCAAAATTCTAAATTACAAGAGTGTTGGAATTACAGGCCTGAACTAGGAGGCTTGACACAATTTAATTTCTTGCCCCCACAGTACTTCCGAATTCTCAATCTCTTCTTTCTAGAACTAGAACAAACAACCCATTCATAATTCTATCTCATGTTTCAATCTATTGTTGTTTATGTCAACAGGCCAATTCCTCTGCTAACAGGAATCCTGCACCAAAAGGCAAGGCTGCTGACAATTCAGATTTTCCAGCCTGACACAAGAAACAATGATTAGGTACTACTTGCCTACTTGTGCGGACTCAACAATTACTTCACTTTCAACCCTCCCAATATGAGTTATAAATCTCGAATGCTCTTTCCTGTCCCTATTCAAACAGGAGTGTTAAACCTGTAAGTAAGAACAGCATTGCCTCCATGTCCTGTTACTTTTGACCCCGTATCAACAGCACTAAAAATTTTCACTTGTGCTATTGAAGATTATATTTAGTATAATTTCAGAATGAGCATGTTTCATAACATATACAAAGCGAGACTGAATCTCAAGAGTGACAGGAAATCTACACCAGTGACTTTATAATACTATGTCTGACAGCATCTGACTGTTGTGCTTATAAAAGCGAGCAGTTGGTACTCTACTCCCCTGGAACTACACCACTGTAAAGCTTCTTCTTTACTAGATAAGCATCCTGCATCCATCCTCAACATCAACCTAAGACTCAATTTCCCACAAATTCAAATGATTTCTATGGAGGAGTTAATTGTCGTTCATCTAAGTATATGTAGAAATCAAATTAAAACCTGATGTTTACACAAAGGTAGCAGCCAGGAACATGGCCTCAGCTTTTTCCTATTTCATAGGAGCTGTAAAAATACACTGTGAACACTTCGTAGCAAAAGGTAAAGTGTGCTGTAAGAAGCAAACCTAAATACCTACCGATGGGTAAAGCATAATAACAACAATAATAAGGCCCTTTATAAAGAACAGGAATGATTGCTAAGGTCTATAAGTTGAAAGTAAGAATTACTGAATAAAGAAGAAAATAACACACCAACATACATTTGCTTATGACATGGCTTCCCGTGCAGGACATAAGGCTCTTGAGTACCTGACAACAGGCTATGTGACCCTGAAACAAAAATCTTTATGCTATGGAATTAACTGAAATTTTACATCTGATTCACTATAAAATATTATCTGTCTTGGAGACTTTATTGTGACTGGAGCGATGACTTAGAAGTTAAGAGACTCACTGCCCTTACAGGGGACCAAAATTTGGTTCCTAGCAACCCACATCACATGACTTACAAAACTACCTGGCACTCTAGCTCCAGGAGATCTGATGTTCTCTGAGGGCACCTGAACTCACATGTGCACATAAACATACAACACACACACACACACACACACAGAGAGAGACACTTAAAAAAATAAAAATTTAAAAGATAACTTCATTGGTGTACTACCACTAAACTCTATTAGCTAGTGCGTTGCACACTATTTAAATTATGCTTGCCACGTGCAACTGAGAGAAAAATTTAAATTACAGTATCCTACCAGGATTCCGAACAAATAGTAAAACTACAGCTAGGCACAACCAGCCATGAGGCCCTGGGTATGATTCCCAGCAGGGGTTGGGGAGGCAGGACAGCTCATTTTATTTTTGCTAGGGTATTTTGATTTGTTTTGATTTTGCTTGTTTCAAGGTTTTATTGTTGTTGTTTTGTTTCTTGTTTTTTTTTTTTTTGAGACAGAGTTTCGCCCTATTGCTGAAGCTGGTCTGCCTGAACTCACTGTAATCCTCCTGCAGCAGCCTCCCATGTGCTGGGATTATGGGTATAAGCCACTTGTCATACCAGAAATGTTAACTCCAATCACCTTGGGAGAAAGGGGTCTACATGGCAGAAATAAAGGGGCTGGAAAAAGCTTTCTCACCATTATGTCATTTAAGTATACCATCAACTGGAAAAACAGCTAGACAAATAACACAACCCATACACACTAAGGAGTTCCCTTCACTGACACAATTGTCAATTAGACTAAGGATTAGAGCCTCTCACTCCTAGATTACTTTGGTTGCCATGGTGACAAAATACTGACAGAACCAAGGGAGGGGGAGAGCTGTGAACTGTAGCTTAACAGCTTCAGTTTTAGTCCCTGGTGGTGGGGAAGCCATGGGTGATTTCCTTGGCTAAGGCTCCAACTTTGGAAGCCCATGAAACAGAGCTAGAACCTGAAACAGCACCAGGCTACAGCCCTCAGAGGTCAGAGCCTCTGTGAGTCACACCTCAGCTACTCTAGTCCCAAAATATCCTTCTAAAACTGTGCTACCAGCTGAGGACTAAGTACCCCAAACCTGAGCCTACAGGAGACATTTTCCATTTGAGCCATGCTCTATTGCCCAAAGTGATAGATGTTGCCCTTGAAGAGGTTGTAGAAAAACATTCTAAATAGTCTAAGGTCACTGGTGTGTTTCACAACAATACCACAGATCCAAACCCTCGGAACAGCTTGTTCAGCATCAGAAGAACGTGTTTTTCCACCATCAGAAACTACTATTTTTCACTTATCAACCATCTGAATATAACACGTTCCGGGCTCTTTGACCTTTTTTTAAAAAAAAAAAATTCATCGCAAGTACAAATGTGATCATCATGCTGACATCTATCTGCATTTAGCAAACAAAGCATTACTCAGCTATCCTAAGCAGAATAAAAGACACCTCTCCCTTCCAATCTCCCTGAAGTCGGTTTCTGAGATAGTGTAAAAATGTTAGCTGATTACAAAAGGCTAGAGGAAAGAAACTAATATATGCAACTAATATACAGATTTTTAAGAAAACCAAACTGCATATGAATAGAGTTGTTACCCCAAATTGCAAAGAAGTCACCATTTTACTTTGAAAATAAATATGAATTTTTATCTTTAAATGTTTGAGCTTTAAACACATATGTTACTACAAACAGCCTTTCCTTGACAGGGTTAACCTGTTTGGTCTCTAAAACTAAGTTAAAGGTCTCTGTTCTGGACTCCCAAGCAATAGTACCTTTGTCCTCCTTACATGTCCCTGAGAGGATCTGGGATAGCCTGCATGGTTATGCATCATTCCCAGAAAATATCCTAGAGCCACAACAGCTCAGCAACTGTGCGGTGACAAGATCCTCACTTGGGACAAGATCCTCACCCACCACCCGAATCACACTGCATGATGAGTAACACTACAATCAGCAGGTTTGACCCTCTGCTTCAATGCATAAAACATCCCAGATGTCTTCAATGACTAGAGTGAAATAGCCAGAACTTTTACAAACTGCTTCTTGATAGGAAATCTCTCAAAGGAAAGGACATGCTGAAGACTAATACAACAGAAGCTATGAAATGTTCATCACTTGGTCCCTGTGGCATCGTTTGTAGTTCTAGGTGCTCAAACCATTACCACCACTGACTTCACCTTGGTGTCCAAGCCATTCCAAACATCCATGCAATTCCAGAACCATGGTCTCTATGCCACTTAGTTTTCAAAGTAATTATAAAGAGGCAATGAATGATCAAACCCAACTTTTAAACGCCTCACTGCTGACAACTACTCTGTCTCTTGTCTTTCTCTCATTCTCTAATTTTGGAGACAAGATCTCATTCTGTATAACAGGTAGATCTCAAACTACACATCTGACTCCCTTTAACCACATAGAAATCCTCCTGCCTCAACATTCCAAACTGCTGAGATTACAGGCAGCTACAGTTGGCCAGTTTTAACTTAGTTAGTGTGTTTAGTAGGCAGAACACAAAAGAAAACATGGATTTATCAAAACTTAGCACTATATGTTCAATTGTTCCCAATAACTTTCAGCATTACAGTCAATTCAAGCTTTCAGAGTTTGTTCAGCACCTACAGATGCAAATCCCAATATGCTGCATGTCAAATATGTAATGAAATCATAAATTTGATTTGAAAAATCCTTAAAAGCTTCTCCAAATAAATTCAAAACCATGAATCTTACAACTATGGAGCAAAATGAGAACAAGAAACATGTTCTCAGTCTTTACAAATCCCAGGGCTAAATTTTCTTAGTATTCTGTATGAATTGAGGCCTTATACAGTTCTACAAACCCATAACATCATTCTTGGGAGGTGAGAATTCTTTTTGAAAATTGCACCTTTCAAAGAAGACTGCATTTCCAAAAGAAAATATAGTAAAGAAGACTGGACTAGAGGTAGGAATACACTGGAGACAAAAATAAAATAAAATAATCTGCTCCAAATGGAATGTCGAGAGGAAAATTAGTATATTTCCTTTTCATATAATTTGTGTTAAATATTTTTCTCAAAGTGATGCCATAGCTCAAACTTTCTTAGATGGGAAAACAGCTCATAGGGAATAAACTATCCCAATAAAAATGAACCGCAACAAAAGAATGAACAAACAGAAAAACAAGTGCTTCTCTCTCTCTCTCTCTCTCTCTCTCTCTCTCTCTCTCTCTCTCTCTCTCTCTCTCACACACACACACACACACACACACACACACACGTGTCAAGAGCTATGATCAGATCTCCAGGGCCACATACCAAGCTGGGCCTGGTGGGTGGGATGGATGGGACTAGAGACAGGCAGATCCCTAGGGTTGTATGGTCCAAACATAAGGAGAGCAATAGAAGACTACACTGACAGCCAACCTCTGGCCTCCACAATAAGCCCAAGTGTCCATGTACCCGCATGCACACGTGTATTCACACTCATGCCCACACATAAACATTTACACAGAGACAGTCTGCAGCATATGACCACACAATACACACTTTAAACTCACCTCTTTTCATCCACAGACATTCTTCTCTGACACTTTTAGCTTGTCTCTCTAGAAGCACAGCAAAAATCAGAGTATCTAACTGCTCTCTAGGGGTGTAGAATGGCGTATCTTACACAGCAAGAAGAGCTGAAAAAAAAGAGGCACGCCCTACCCTGAGAGGACACTCTGTCCAGAAATGCTCCAGCCATCCCTGGAGTAACAGACAACAGAGGAACAGAGTTGGCCAAAGGACAGGAAACAGGGATATGTACTCTTAAATAGCAACCTCTTTCCTATGAGGATGGATTTTCTATCATTGCCTCTATTCTTTTAATGCAGCTTATACAACAAGTGGCAATGGAGTGTAAAAAAAAAAAAACAAAAACACAAAAAACAAAAAAACAAGGTGGTGGGGTGACCAGGTTGCTTCTCTGGCACTCCACTTTGTCCTAACCCTCATCCTTTTCCACAAGTGTAAAGTCAACTCAATGGTTCCCATAAGTATCCTGGTGACACTTGATCTGATTGGTCTAGAAGGCATAACACCTCCCAGTGAGCCCAGAATGGAAGGGTCTCAGTCATTTTCCCATTAGCAGCTCAATTTCCTGTTATTCTATTATATTTGAACCGACGGACACACAACTGCAACAGCTGTTAAAGTGCTGGCTGGCTACCACTTATCCCCCTGGGCTCATCTAGTGTTTCCAGACTTCTGTTTTTGCAGAAATAATACCCTGAAGATGAGTAGACAGATGGAAATCTTCCAAAGCTGGCCATAAATTCCTCACCTAAGGTTCACTGTCTTAACTACTACTTCCTTAGAAATAGATCTTCTGTTTACAGATGGTATGGTGTTAGGCCATGAAGGGAAATAGTGTGATTTGAGCAAATACGCCAAACGACAGGCAATTGCTTGGTGTTTGTGATGGTTAATCTGAATTGTCCGCCTGATAAGCTGTAGAATCACGTGGAAGACAAGCCTCTGGCCATGTCTGGAGGACGATCTTGATTAACTGAGGTGCCATCCCACAGACTGACATCCTGTTCTGTATAAAAAGGACACACTGAGCTGAGCATGCACCCATCACTCACTGCTTTTCAGCTGGAGATGTAAATTCCTCTTGTCCTGACTTTCCCATCATGAAGGCTGTACCTAGGAATCATGAGCCTGACTAAACCCCTTTTTCCTTAAGTTGATTTTGTCAAAACATTTTATCATAGCAACAGCAAAAAGAAGCCCAGTATTACGGTTTCAAATTGATCAGACTGAGAATACAGGTTTTCTACAATGATGCCACCACTACAATAGATCATAGTAATTTTGGCATTTAATTCTATTAAAAGCCAACCTACACACACACACACACACACACACACATACACACACACACACAAATCAAAACCGTTACGCACAACCATATGATGAAGCCCAGCTATTAGAACTCAAGTTCATGATCAATAATATTTCAAAATCTTGCCTCTAAAATACTTGAATCATTTCCCAAAAGAATCAAAACTCACTTCCACGGTTTCCGGATGTTTGAAATCCATACCTAGACCTTTAAGTTCATGGACAGCATTGTAGATTCAGTCTATGAAAGGCCAGTGACCACAGCTCATTCCTCACATTTCCTAAGGACCAGCCAGTCCTTAAAAAGCCTTTTCCAAGACAGGCATTCCTCAGATAGGGAGCGTGTACGCAGAAGCGGAGCCCCTTGGCCCTTTATAAATAGTCATGGGAAACTTCATCCTCCCATACTTTTAGTTTGTTTTTATTATAACAGATGGGGAAAAAATTCAGCAAAGCAGAATCATGAATTAAAAAAAAAGTCTCATAGCTATCATCCTAACGTTAGCACACTAATATCTTTAATAACAATCAAAAAATGATGGAAATTGTAAAGACGGTTTGACTTAACTCCTACTAAGTAAGTTCAGAGTCAAAAATACTAGCATTTTGTCTAAGCTCCACCCCACAGTTACCTAGCAATAGCCAGGTA
>NW_021604636.1:2318611-2384404 GCF_004785775.1 Grammomys surdaster | reverse complement strand
TCACAACAACCCCATATTCTCTTTCTCTTTCTCTTTTTATAAGTACATCACTAGGTATGTATGGGCTCGTAAGCTATCAGAGCTGGAAAGGTGGCTGCTACCAAGGCCAGCACTATGAGTTTGATCCCAGGAACACACAGTGTCAGGAGAGAACCTGACTCTGTGCCAGCATGAATGCAGGGACAAACACACACACAAACACACACACACACACACACACACACACACACACAATATGAATGTAAATTAAGCTTTTAAAAAACTTAAGTAGGAACTCCATCCACCTCAGGTCCATTTTTTTCCTGGACATTTATTCCTAAAAACTCTAACCACATCCTTCATTGTTTGTAAAAGTTTCTCTCAATAGAGTCTAGAAATCCAACCAATAAGATATCAGAAATTAATCCTATTATCTTCTAAATGTTAAACTTCAAATACATTTGCCAAGGGCCATGCCTAGTCTTCATTTAAAAAATGAAAAACAAGTACTGTTCTGAAAACCCTGTAATATAAGATATATTTTGTTTTCTGGATGCTTAAGTCATTTAAAGCCAACTGACATTTGTGTTCAATATTTAAAAGAAAATACATGTTCTAATTTAAAAACTCAACACGTCATGTTTTCACTTCCTAAGTTAAGTTGGGTGTCAGCCAACTTTTCTATATAAAGCATCTGAATGTGTAAATGTTTTTGGCTTTGCAGGCTACAAGATTAAAATCTGGTCTATTCAATGACACTGTAAACACAGTATCCAAATGCATGGTGCCGGCTAATTCAGCTCCTCGAATACACAAGTAGGGAACAAGAAATTAATATCCAGGGAACACACCTAAGGTCAAAAAAAAAACCCAAGCAATTTTTTTTCAAAATCATTCAAAGTACTTAACCAGATAATGCTCCCAAGAAGGTAAAGAAATAGGCAAAAGAAGATCACAACTGAAAAGCTACATGAAGTAATTAACCATTAGGGAAACATAAAGCAAGCCCACAATGAGAGACTCTGTCATACCACTAGGATGGCTACTATTGGCCTAGGGGTAGACAGTGAAGAAATTAGAAGCTTTATCTACTGTTAATGGGAATGTAAGATGATATAACTATTAAAGAAAACATTATAGAAATTCCTCAAAAAATTAATAAGAACTAGGCATGGAAGCACAGGCTTGGAATCCCAGTATTCCAGAGGCAGATGTGGCTCTGAGTTCAAGAAGTCAGAACTACAGAGCAAGAATCTGTCTCCAAACAGTTAAAATGTATTTCAAAACTAAAGTCATGATAGCACACACCTATGTTCCCAGTATCAGTATCTTGAGTTTAAGAAAAGGAGGGAGGGAGGGAGAGAGGGAGGGAGGAAGAAAGGGAGGGAGGGAGGAAGGGAGGGAGGGAGAGAGGGAGGGGGAGGGAAAGAAGGAAGGAGAGATGGAGAGGGAGAAGGAGGGAGAAGATACCCATTCCGCATCTCACCAGATATCTAATGGTTAAGAACTGGATCTCTAAGTGCTATCTGTACACTCAGTTGTATAACATCACTACTCACAATTAAAATCTGGAAGAAACCAAGCATCCATACATGGATGACAAGATCTTTACAGCCAACACAAAATGATGAAGTGTTCATACAAGCAACATGTAACCATGGAAGGCAATAAGCCATGTGAACTAAGCAGATCACTAGATCCCACTTATGAGAGATGTTCAATATGGTCAGGATCATGGTCAAAAAGCAGAATGGCTGCCAGGAACATCAAAGGGGGAAGCAGACTATTTAATGGAAATAAACTTTCCATTTTAACAGAACAACGGGTATGGAAAAGGGGGTATGATATGAGTGTGTTTAATATAACTTACCAAATGTTTTACGATGGGAAATTTTACATTGTGTGTATTACTTACTAAAATTTTAAAAATGAGAAAAGGGAGAAAAGTACAGGCAGAGTCCCATCTTGACCTGCAGGTCACCATCTGTCAGGCCACAGTATGCAAACCCATGAGGTAGGGTATAGAATCTAAAACTATAAGCATAAACTGGACATTGAGTTGGCACCAAAGCATTGACTGTACCTAGTATTATGTTTCCTTTTTTTCCCTACAGGGTACATATTAATTTCTTCAACAAAGCACTTATGTTAGGAGCCAATCTCCTGATGTCCTCCTCCCAAGTTACTTTATATAAAAGAAGTAATAAGTATTTGACCAATTAAATTAAAAGAGGTCTTAAGAAGATGGTTGTCACTGCCATGTAAACATATCCTACAGAATTGTTACTGTGCTTCTCTCTACCTCACTCAGAGGAAATTAAGACTTTGAAGGAGAAAATATGCATTGTTCTACTGAACAATTTCATGTCCCTCATTTGATAAGCTGACTCTTGCAATTTTGCTGTAAATACATGGCACAGACACATCATGACAAAAATAAACAACTTCTCATACAACAGAGGATTGTCCTTTACTATGAATAGGAGTTTTACTGTGAGTTTGAAAACATAGTTTACCACAAATAGTTTACTATGAGTACAACACACAACCCAAGTACTTAATCTCCTTTTCAGTGTTACATACTTTTGTAATCATTGTAGTGTGTAGCATTTTTAAAAACATATGATATATTGTTTTGAAAAGAGAAAGGATAGTCAACTTTGCAGCCCACTTGAAATAAAAGCCACTTTGAGCCACTAAGTATAAACCACAGCACCAAATGCAATTACATGACACAATTGTAAACTCAATGTGTGATGCTAAGCCTACCTATAAAACACACAGGTTTGGAAACAGGGTCTTGCTTCCAAACTTCCTGCATCCATTGCAGTTGTATAATCATGGACATGCGAATTCAGCAAGTATAAGATGCGTTAATATACTTTCTCAAAAAAAGGAAAGGCAATTTATTTTAAGAATAAAAAAATACTATACAGAGTGTGAATATAACCTTTAGAAACTCAAAGTCAAGCTTAGTTCCTTAAAAACAGCAGTGCCTCCAACCCATCTTCAGCTGCTGATGCTAATCAATCCTGGTAGCATAGTAATCCTAACCATGCCCTTGGCCCAGACCAAGCCAATCAAACCAGAACAGGTCTATGTATGAGAAAGCAAGGGCACTGGTTTTAAAGTTACCTGAGTGATTCTCAGGTAACATTGAAACATATGCTAAATATTCAATAGTCAAACTTTGGACTCAATAATGATTCCAAATAGAGGCAGAAGCATTTGCTAAGTCCTTTCTTAATTTTCCTCCAATTAACTCCATTGCTCCCAAGCTATGAAAGTATAGTGAGTTTGTTACCATCTTGTCTATTCCAGGTTTGTTTCAGAATCAAGATAATATGATCCTTCAAAGCAAGGTCAACTACAACTTTGACATTTACATTTTGAAAAAGTCAAAAGAGAAGCTTATCTGGGTGAGTAAAGATTGCCAAAAGAGGCACATGATTTCAAAGATTAAGTCTCAAGCTGAGACCAGCAAGCACATTGTTTTTTCTCAGTGACTAATGACACACTACAGAGGACTAAGCTTGGATAACTTTAGGAGAACGAGAACATTCTTCTTTGTGGGGATCATATTCCAAGTCTCCCATGGATGCCTGAAACCATACCTGGTTCTGAACCCTATCCATACTATGTTTCCCTATACACACACCTACATCAGATAGTTTAATTTATACACTAGGAACAGTGAGATGCTAGAAACCATAACTAGAAAACAGAAGGTTACTGTAACAAAGGTTACACATAAGGTGAATATGTCTCTTTTAATCATGGTGTACTTAAATTTTTTGGCATATCTGAATTTTCAGAATTTACAAATCTTGGAATGATGAGACCATTACTAAGTAAAATGCAGCAGATATTGCTGATAAAATTACCCATGGCCTGAGGTCAGTATTTCTATGTTGGTCAAGCTTCAAGAATGGCATATATAGCTTGATCATGCTAGCTCTTTTTGTCCTGGGAATATTTTCACTCCTGCTCATCGAGTTAAACCTTGTCTTTAACAACATCAACATGTTGGCAGCCAAAGTACATGGCTTGAACCTGAAAATGGACCCATAGACAGAGTTATTAAATTAACAGGCTGACAAGCCAAGGACGGGTAATATTCTGCACAGAGCCTTACCAACCTAAGACATAAGTGAATTGCTTTTGATAATGCATATTCCATGACAGGTAAGGAAGGCATTTTTGTCAGAACGACCTAAGACAAGCTCAGTCTTATTTATGAAATAAAAAGAGCGGAGAGGCAGAGAGCTTTGGGGGCTGCTTGGCAAGAATCTGACATGGGTCAAGGACAAAGAAATGGACTTCAGGCAGGAATCTGACATTAGACTAGAACAAAGAAGTAATTTCAGGCAGGAATCTAAATCTTAGGCTAGAACAAAGAAGTAATTTCAGACAGGAATCTAAATCTTAGGCTAGAACTAAGAAGTAATCTCAGGCAGGAATCTAAATTTTAGGCTAGAACAAGGAAGTAGTCTTCAGACATGAAAATGACTTTGAGATAGGACAGGGAAGTAGGCTCAGGTATTTTGGTCATCCTGATAAGCCCTTAGAAACAATGATCAAGGGAGTGTTCATGGAACTTTGTTTATTGCCTTGCTTGTTCTTTGACTATTTGCATCTATTGTATTGCTACTTCCTCAACCTAGAACTGACCTTAATACATGCATTCAATTAAAATGGTATAAAAGCAAAAAGGAAGAGGGGTATGGTATAGGAGTTTTCTAGGGAGGGGAAATGGTGAAAGGGAATGGCATCTGAAATGTAAATAAATAAAATATCCAATAAACAAAAAAGTAAAATGAGGAGGGTTTTTTTTTTCTAGTTTTATTTTTATTTGAGAACAGGTCTCACTCTGAATCCCAAGATGACTGAAACTCAGGTCAACTGTTCTGCCCTAACTTCCCAAGTCCTGGTATTACAAGCATGAGATACCCAACAAATAACGCTTTCTTGACCCTAAAACACTACTGTACTTTAGTTGTTTGATGTGATTTCCAAGATGGCTACCAAGTGACTGCAGCCTAGGAGACAAAGTATGGGTAGACACTCCACCATATACTAAACAAAGTCATCTCTTATGATGGATAAGATGGACTAAATCCAGATGGCACAATTATCATGTTACTAAGAAAGATGTGACAACACTCACAAACTGTTCCTTTCTGGAATGTCCTATGTAATATTTGGGGTCATCATTGACCACAAGAAACTCTTAACTAGTAAAACTCAATATCCACAGTAGAAAGTAAAATCATGTTTGGTTACTACTCTCACCTCTAAAACCTTTCAGCTCTTCAACTTGTGTCTCAACAGGGCTCTTCTTTTCAAAAACACACCACCCTAGCATTTCCAACCAAGGAAACTAGTAAGCAATTACAATTTTCATATGTCACAAACTAAATCAGCTAACTTTCATCTACAGATGACAGATGTCAGATAACATACATATATGTGGATACATATTATCTGACATCCATGAATATTCATAAGGAAAATTATTTAGATGAATTCAAAATGCCATTCTTCATTTGAGCAGAGATTAAGACCACCAAGATGACTGCACATCATTACAGAAAACAATTCTACTGGCCATGGCTGAGTCAATCAGCAGGGAGCTAGTTAAGGCATAACTAGTTAGTTGTTTACAGTCATATCATTACTTGGCTACAAGGCTCAGTTACTATGATTACTTTCTGTATTAGGTTGCTCTAGCAGAATAAGTGACAGAACACAGTTCAAATGAGTGAGTGAGTGTGTGTGTGTGTGTGTGTGTGTGTGTGTATAACATACAAACTTTAATCTAGCCTGGTATCCTAATACACATAAAAACATCATTTGCAAGAGGGTGAGGTTGGAAGATCCAGAGCTCAATGCTGGCTTCCATTTTGTAGGACTCATCTCAAAACAAACCAACTCATGGAGAAAACAAACACATAAACGTTTAATCTCAAAGTAAAAAAATCAAACCTGTTGGAATTCTGTGGCTTTGAAGTCTAAACCCAGCAGCATTTTTCAAAGTCAAAAGTCAAGTCTACAAGATGTACAACAAATGGCCAATGGATGCCTATACACAATACTAAGAAGAGCGAATAAGGTGGTGAAGGATTGAGGAGGTGAACCAGAAACCGGGGTAAACCCCTAAGGAGGTGTGATGACTGGAACAGGACCCCTTCACTTCAGGGCCAGGGTCTCTTCAGCAAGTGTCCATGAGATCACCTCTCCCAGGTGTCTCACCACACTATGCTAAATGTGAGTTAAGTGTATGAAAACACTGGAGAAAAATGTAAGCCTTTTTTATTTACACGTTTTATTTACATATGTAATATTACAATTATTTAGAATGTTTCAAAGCAACAGTAGCCAGAGGCCACAAAATTTTTTTTCCTAAAATAATGTTATTCCCCCTCTCCCTCGAGGGTGCTGACATCTTATGCTACAATATAATAATGTCTGTGATTAGGCACTTCATGAAGAAAAGAGGCAAGTTTAGCTCCAGCTGAAGAGACTAAAAGCCCAAGGTCAGGCAGCCCTCTATGTTCACCAGGTCAGAGCTTGCTAGCTGCACCACACAGTACAGGGAACAAAGTGGGGGATGGTAAGAAATGGAGCTGAAGGCAAGTGGAGAAAGCCAGGCTCACTTTACAACAGTATTCTGTACCCATAACCAACCCACTCCTGTTAATCCCCCTTAATGACCTTGTCACACCTCTTAAAGGCACCACACCTCCAATTCCGTTATGTGGGGGAGGGGAGCAAAGTTTCCAACCTAGGAATCGCCATGAGAAAAACCATATCGTAACTATAACACTCATTCAACACCCATATGTCACAATGTAGATTATGTCTTACCTTAGTTAGGAGACATTCAAATCGATTAACACAGTGAACCGGCACCTCAAACCTCAGGTTTTACTAATTGGCCTCCTTCCCCAACCCCCGTGGTAAAATATGTAGCTGCATTGATTTGTCCTTCAAGTAACCTGTTACAACAGAGTAAACCTTGGAAAATTACAGACAACAGACTTCTTTTGAACAACAATATCCACGGATAAGAACTAAAGTAGGCCTCAGCAGCTATTAGGCTATTGAGTCATGATATAATTAGCTCTACAGTAAGGAATCTACCTTCAAAACCAACAATTATATCATAATAGGATTGCACCCTGCCACCTCCTAAATACTCTCATTTTCCCACAATTTAAACCTTTTTGAATGTCTCTTATTTTTTTTTTAAAGAAAAAAGCAAACACTAATTCTGAATACCCAATAGACATAACAAGCACTTGGAACAGACAAGTGCAAGAAGACAAGCCGTTAGGAGCTTTGTTTCTTTTTATTGCAGTTTATTTACAGGTGCATTTTTCCAGATGTCTTCCCTGAAGCTTGAAAGGTAAGTACAAAGGTTCTTTAAAATATTTTCCTCTGTGCGATGTGGCGGTATATGCCTGTAACCTCAGTTTTGGGAGGCAGAAGCAGGAGGGCACCCTCAACTATAAATGAAGTTCCAGACCAGCCTGGGCTAAAGGAGTCCCCTGCTAAATAAATATATAAATAAATAAATAAATAAATAAATAAATAAATAAATAACTCATCGAGCAATTAACTATATGTATACTCTCAAGGAACTCATTCGTTTAGCCCTCAAGTTCTCAAACATACAACCCCGGAGTATTCTAGGCTTGCCACTAGAAAGCTCTTTGTACTTCTTCATCATAGAGCTCTCTGGCTTCACCTATTTTGTTCAAAAGAACTGATTCTTGAGCATCTGGGAGACTGCATTTTGTGTAAATGTGTTACACAAACACACAATAGAATTCTCTGCTATTTTCTTAAGTGTCTAATTCAGTCTTGGGTGAAAGCTGGTTCATCATTAACTTACATAAATCCACAGATCTTGTCTCCAGGCCTTGTTTTACATTCATCCTATCAACACATACGGTAAAAATATATGGAAGGAGACACATTAGTATCTACAGAGGAACTCCCCCCCCCACCCAAGAAAAAGTGGAGCTCCACAGAGATAGATGCAACTGCATGGAAACGATCGAAATTAAGAGAAAAAAGAGTGAATTCACACACTGCATGTTTCCTCTACGTAAGTATTACACTAAATATCTGTTAGATTAGTCATGTTGCCTTGAGACTCTTCCATGTTTCCTCTAGACAACTGCCAATGCTCGCATGGCCTCTGATGAATAAACATGCTGTGACTTGCTCCTAAGGAAACGCCTGTCATGTTCCAGGGAAAAATGACTTCTTCACTCTTAAACCAGAAAAAAAAAGCTGAACGACTCTCATTCATTGCTTACAAAGTCGCCCGTTCCTTAACGTTCCTATTTCCGGAATGTTCATTCTCTGTTTAGGGCATTTCTAGGTTCTGATTAACAAAGAAAAAAGAGAAATTGGGGGTACCATATGGTCAAAAGGCTACATGACACCAATGGGGTGTTCTCAACTAGGACAGGGTTGTGTAGCTTGACCACTATGACAAAGGTTATTCTCAAGTACTCCTCGGCCCTTGCAGGACTACCTGTTCCCACCACTGTTTACCCAAACGTTTAACAGTGATTTTTAGTATATTTGGCAGCAAGGCATGCTTCATTTAATATTAACTCACCATGTGACAGCCCCTTCCCTTCCAATCGCTCCTCAAACACGTGACGGTAAAAAGTCTAGGTGTTTGCCAATGGGACTAACTTCGCGCTCGGCTTTGGCATCACCAATTGGCCAGAGGCATATACACACACACCCCCAGTCAGAGGCGAGGAACCCGTCTGCTCCCGGAACTGTCAAGCAGGGCTGACAGCTGGCACACCTTGCTGCGCCCTCCGCGGACTTTCAGGAAGCCCCTTCCTTGCAGTCACCTTGACAGAAGCCATCCGCCTGGGCCGGAGAGCTTGGCAGTGGAAACTTTTCCTTCCTTTCCCGGAGCGCACTTACAGGTGTCGTCCCCCGCCGCTCCAGAGCCCCAACAAGGGGCCCTTTGTTACCACTTTTGCTCCGGGAATCCTCACCCTGCCATTCGCCTGGCCTTCCGCAACCCCGATCGGAAAGCTTGCCCAAACCATCGAACCCCCACCCCGGTTCGCCCGGGAAGACACAGTCACCCGCCCGCATGTGGGTCGGCCCGGGAGCCCGGCGGCCCCGCGGGGAGCTCGCCGCGGGCAGGTGAAACCCGTGAGGACTCGGAGGCCGGGAGAGCGGCTACCCTACTTACCCTGCGGAGCCCGCGGGCTGCGTGGCGGGGGTGCGAGGCGCGCTGCGGGGTACGGGATCCGGAACGCTGCGGTCCATCGCGCTGCTGGCCGCGGCGCGGGCTCGGGCTCGGAGGCGGCGCGTCACTGCTGGGGTGGGAGAGGCCGGCGGGTCAGGGCGGGAGCGAGCCGGCCAAGAGCCCGCCTCGACCCACGGCAGCCGGGGGCGGCCCCGCCTCCCCGGGGCGCTTCCACCTGCGGGTCGGTCCCTGCCCGAGGGCGCCGCGACGACGGCCACAGGTCCCCGCCCCGGCCGCAACCCGCAGCCAGTCGGCGGCGAAGGGGCGGCGCGCGGCGGCCCGAGGCTGCGAAGGAGGAGGAGGAGCGGACCGGGCGCGGGACGCTCGCCACGCCCGCACTGCTTGGGCTCCAGCGGCCCGCTGCGCACTAACTGAATCCCGTGCAAACTTTTCCGGAGGAGCTACGGACCAGAGCGCCCCCCGTTTTCCCAAGCCGCTGCCCTGCTTTAGGGGACCCGTCCCCTCCAGGCTCCGCTCACTCCGCCCGGAGTTCCGCTCCTCCCCTGCTCGGCTGGCTAGGACGCCCGGAGCGAGCGAGCGGCGGAAGGCGGTCGTCCCCCTGCCGCCGCGCCCGCGCCCCAACTCACCCTGCCCCATGGCCCTGCCGGGAGCCCCGAGCTCGCAACCGCCTCCGCCACCTCGCCCTGCAGAAGTGAGGGTGACGAGGTCCGCATCGGAGCGATCAGGGCAGCCAGGCGGAGAGGGGACGGGTAGGGCGAGCGGGCGGGGACGTGGAGCGAGGAGGAATTTCCTTCCCCACCCCGCACCCTTCCCCGGGACACGGGGCTTTAGGGTACCGCGGGGGAGGCCGGTGGAGAGGAAGCGTCTGGCTGCTCGTTTTCGTCCCCCACGGCCAACGCGTAGCTTTGGGAAGCCCCACGAACCCAAGAGGGACAGTGGGCGGACAGGGAGGATACCTGGCCAGCAAAACTCCAGGGAGGACCCAAGCTGTAGCGGAAGCGAGGAGAGCTCGTGGACTGAGTCCTGCTGATTGACCACCTGCAGTCTGACCTTCCAAGTGTAGGATTTTCTTTTTAACCTTAGTGACCCCTGCGGTTGCTAGCCTGTAAATGGCACCTCTGACATTGTGATCTTTCTAATCCCTGGCAGGTTGAAGCCCGTCCTGTCTTCGCAGGCATGCTTCTCTTGATGTAAACATCCAACAGCTGTGATTTGAGGACTGGACGTTCTCATGATGACAGCCTATAAGCTAAGAAAGAACAGCAGAGATTTAGTGGCCTCCTGGAACTTTCACGGGAATAAAGGAATCTCAGACAGTGCTCGCTTGTTTGTAGTTTCGGTTCCTGCAAATGTTCTTCTCAGAGGAGGTTCCCACCTGACAACCAGGTGTATTTGCATATCCTCTCCTCCTTCTTAGAAGCTTGCCAACTATCTTAAATTGATGAGTCCAAAAGCTTACATCAAGAAATAATGGTAACTAAAAATATATAAATGGATATCTCAAGTGACAAACAAAACATAAAAACATGATGTAGGATAACAAAGGACTTACATTTTTGGTACACATTAAAATTAAACTGGTATTTATAACCTGTGCTTAATTAAAGGTTCTTCAGTTGCTCATTCATTGCAACCACCACCAATGATTTCTGGAATTAAAAGTACTAACTACTACTCCATATAATTAGATTTTGTCTCTACTCTCCCTCATGGTGCAGAATATGGTCTCAGTACATATTTGAATATGAAATGAGATCTCCTGGTGGCTTCTGCGATTACTGTATTAGAACCATATCATTAAAAGTTGCTCTTAAATAATTTGACTAATAATGAGGCAATTGTTTGAAATGGATCTGGATTTTAGACTTTAAATAATAACACAGGTTTGACAAGTTCATGAATCCTTTCTGACTGTAAATGGATAGATTTCCAGCTGTTGCATAGACAGGCTGTAAATAGTGAGTAACATTGAAACTACTTAAAGTTTATAACTTTGAATCACAGGATCAAGCACTTAATTAGTTTCAACCTTGATTTATGGGACACTAGTAATAGTATGGATCCCAGTTAGGCTGATCTTAAACATTAAGACATTTTTACAACATTTCGTAACTGCTAAGAGCAATTTTCATGACACCAGTTTTCCCTTACATCCTTTTGTTCTTGGGCACAGGGCAGGGTCATACTTTCCATGCACTGAAATTGAGCCTATCCAAATGGCTTGCTTAACCAGCAAGATGTTTCATTTCCTGGTAGAATCACATCAAGGAGAGTGCTGAGCCTCCACAGTGTAACCCGCTATTGTCATGTTTTGAGATGGAGGTGGCACAAAGTTGAACTATCCTAAATATGTTACACTATTACCCTGAGCACAGCTCCTTGGAGAGGCTTGGGGTTTACAACAGAATCCCCCAAACCACTAATTATCTATTTTGAGATTAAGTCAACAAACTATGTTCAGCATCTTTCAGAACCAAGACTACACTTCATGTTCTTATGCATTACTGTCGGTGCTACAGTGTTGTAACTTCATAATTTATCAGCAAAACGACGATCAGAGTTGCTAGGCTTTTTTTACATAATGGTGGAAAACGGCCCTTTCCCAGTTCCTCTGAAAAGTTGTTCAAGTCAGTCCAGATGTTGCTCAATTTCCCTGTTTGGAAATCTCCCCCTCCTACTCCATCCAGTCATAGTTGATGAAGATATTATCACAGGTGTTATCACTTTGGGAAGGCCTTGCAGACAGCACAGATAGAAATAGCCCTTTCTCTCTTCAACTGAGTAGATTGTTAGATGGACAACGACTGCCACACCTGTTCCAGTTAGCTTTTCATTGCTGTGATCAAAACGCCTGACAACAGCAGGTGGGTGGGACTTATTTCAGCTCACAGTTTCAGGGATTTAGAGGTGTCCATTCATCATGGCAGGGGTGGTGTAATGGGAAGCAGCAGTCCATGCTATGACGGCCAGCAAAATGAGAAAGGTATGTGCTGGCACTGGACTGGCTTCCTCCTTTCTCCCACTTTTATTTCCTATGAGCCCTTAGCCCAAGAGAAGGTGCTGCTCACAACTGGAGTGGTTTTTCCACACCAGTTAATCTTACTAGAACTGTCTTTGTCCACAGGTCCATGGGTGTGCTTTACTAATCTAGGTGAAGCTCTAAGTTCAGGAAAATGGACAGTGACAATTGACTGTTACACAGACTTGTAGGTTTTGGACAGAGGAGGCGTTGTGCTCACTCTCGTGAATTCACTCTTCTGAATATAGCTCAGAGCACAGAAGGCAGTCTGCAAATATTTGTGGAGTAGGGAAATGAAAGAAATCTTAAAGATTTCACTTAAGAGATTTGTCATATGACGAAACTTTTCCTGGGGATATGCAACACACATCTACTCGCCTCAATTAGGGAACCCACAACAGACCCACGTACAGATACCTCTGAAGTCTGATTTGGTGAACGATTGAGTTTTATTAGGATTTCTTACAGGAACAGAAATGACTCAAAACACCTGTATCACCAAAGCCCACCCCAAGCCTGGTGATACTTCTTAAAGCTAGGAACATGGAACACATTGCCCAGCCTATAAGCAGTTCCACAAGTTAGGAGGCGTCCTTTCTACATTTGGTCTAAACCTCTTCCAGACAGTTTGGCTCGTGTTTCTGTTTGGCAACCCACCTAGTCTCAAGAGTCTTTTTTGCAGGTTTTCTCCTTGTGAGAACCTTCCTTGAAGCTTAGTTTGAGTCTTTTTGGGAGACATGGCCTTACTTAATCTTGAGAGAAATTCTCTGCTTTTATTGATTACTCTAACAGGGAAGGACCTAGTGAGTCTGATCAGTTTCAGGAACTTCCTGAAGCTATCTTGAGTTGTTTACTTTCCTGCCTAAGGAGTTGTCCTACAGGATGGAATGTTTGAATATAGGAGGCACCTGTTAAACAACGTTCTTTTAAAAGAAAGAAGTCTAAGAAGGACTTTTTATATTAAAGGCCCTGGCAGATGACTGAAAACATCAGATGGGAGGTGAGCTGGCCTTATAACATGGAAACATTGGTTCTTCTCACTTGGGAGGTGGAGGCAGAAAGCACATAAGGCTGATCCTTAGCTACATACTGAGTTTAAAGCCAATCTGAGCTACATAAGACTCAAAGTAAATGTCAATTTTTCTATGCATATCTTTGAGTGATAACTTAGTGATCAGTCAGGGTTTTCTAGTGGAACAGAACTTACAGAACACACACACACAAAAGGAATTTATTACAATATATAACACTCTACAGTTCAGCCAGTCCAACAATGGCTGTATACAAATGGAAGGTCCAAGAATGTTATTCAGTCCATGAGTCTGGATATCTCAGCTAATCTTCAGTATATGCCAGAATCTCAAAGTAGGCTCTAATACCAGTGAAGGAATGGGCTAGCCAACAAGAATGGGGGCAAACAGGCAAAGAGGGAGACCTTTCTTCCATGTCATTTATATTAACTGCCACCAGAAGGTAGAGGCCAGATTAAAGGTGGATCTTCCTACCTCAAAAGATCTGGATTAAAGTGGGTCATCCCACTTCAAATGATTTATTTAAGGAAAAAAAATCCCTCACAGGTGTATTCAGCTGCTTAGGTTTTAGTACATGACAAACAAGAATAGCTTTGGCCTCCTGGTTATGGCTTTAGAGTTTAAGATAGAAGAAAGGGGTTCTGAAATATCCCTCTGCAACTAAGGAAAGCCACCAAGGCTAGGCATGTGTCAGGGATGGATGTCGCTCCAGAGAAGCCTTTATGTGATGCTATGAAGGTGAAGCCTGGATTGCCTTGGAGACCCCAAGATACTGAAAATATAAGAACTGTGGGAAAACAAAGGAGAGCTATTAACAGGGAGTGGAAACAGCCCAACAGAAAGAAGTATGTTTCATTCAACAAAGCTGAAAAAAGTTGGAGATCCAAAGATCTGACATTAGACATAGAGATACAGAGTTTAGAGTTTGCCCTGCTGGTTTTCCGTCTTGTTTTGGTCCAGTATTTTCTCAGTATGATCACTTTTTTTCCCTTTTGGAACTACAATATATATCCTGTGCCATTATATGTTGGAAGTATGTGATCTGCTTTTTACTTTTGATTTTAGAAGAGGTTAGAGTTAAGAGATTACCATGAATCTCAGACGAGTTTATTGGACTTTAAACTCTTAAATAGGGTTTATAGTGTTATAAACTATGGGGACTTTTGAAGATGAACTGAATGTATTTCTGTATTATGTTATGGACACAAACCTATGGGGGCCAAAAAGTGGAATATGATGATTTGAATGAAAATGTTCCCCATAGATTTATAGACAGTGGCATTATTGGAGGTATGGCCTTGTTAGAGTGGGTGTGGCCTTTATGGAGGAAGTGTGTCACTTGAGGTAGACTTTGAGGTTTTAGAAGCTCAAGCTAGCCACAGTGTCTCTCTCTCTTTCTGCTACCTGCCACTTTAAATGTAGAACTCCCAGCTACCTGTCCATCATCGTGTCTGCCTGTGTATTTCCTTCCATGACGACAGTGGACCAAACCTCTAAACTGTAAAGTTGCCTCAATTAAATGCTTACCTTTATCAGAGTTGCTGTGGCTGTCTTGTCTCTTCACAGCACTAGAAACCCTATAGAAAAAGAAGCAGGAAAAAAAGTAGGCCAGGTGAACATTTTTGGAAAAATAAATTAGGGATTTTCTAAGTTCTTTGTAAAATTTTTGGAACAATAAGTGTGGAGATGTGAAGTAAGAATGGCCCCCATAAGCTCATATATTTAAACGCTAAGTCACCATGGAGTGGTGTTATTTGAAAGGATTAGATGAATTAGGTGATGTGGCCTTGTTGGAAGAAGTATGCCACTAGGAGGGGGAACCTTGGCATTTCAGAAGCCCATACCAAGCTCAAAGAGTCTCTATCTCTCTCTCTCTCTCTCTCTCTCTCTCTCTCTCTCTCTCTCTCTCTCTCCCTCCCTCCCTCCCTCCCTCCATCCCTGCCTCCCTCCATTTCTGCCTAGCAATCGGGGTATAGCCCTCAGCTTCTGCTTGAGCACCCGCCTACCTGTTGGCATGCTCTCCAACATGACAGTAAAGGAATAAATCTCTGAAACTGTAAGCCAGCCCCCAGTTAAATGCTTCCATTGATAAGAGTTCTCTTGGTCATGATGTCTCTTCATAGCAATAGAGCATTGACTAAGGAAGAAGTTTAGTCCAGGGAGTAGGGTTTTGTGGTGACCATGCTACTTGTTAGCAGAAAGTGGACTATGGGGCTTTGGATTAGGAAAGTTGTTGAATGACTTCTGTGGGACTTAATGTATCATACAAGTAGGAGCACAGAAGACAACATTGTCTAGGGCAATATGGACAGTGGGAGCCCAGCACAGATGTTTCAGAAAGGAAGAATATTAGTAAGTGTTGGAATGATATGTTTATACGCTATAAGATGTGTCTCTGTCCTTCCTTTCCTGCCTAAGGTACCTTCTGATTGATTAAAATAAACAGCCTGTGACCTACACCAAAGGCAGAATAGTAAGGTAGGACTTCAAGTCAGAGAGAGGAACTCTAGGGAAAAGTCAGGTGTAGGAGATTCACCACCTAGACTCAGAAATCAGTACAAGTAAGTGACCTGGAGACCATTCTTGTGATATTTTAGCGAAGAATATGGCCGCTTCTTTTTGTTTCTAACTCTGTCCTAAAAATCTTCCTGAGGCTAAACTGAAATTATGAATTAATGTCTTGGCAGAAGACATTTCAAGACCCCCTAGTATTGACTGTGCCTTGTGGTCATTAGTGGCCACTCTTACGCAGATTTATAATGAAAAAAAGGAAGCTGGACAAAGAGAAATACAGAATGTACAGTTTGAGGAGAAAAAGAGCACCAGGAAGTGTACTGGAGCTGAGTTTATTGCTCAAGGAGATAAAAGGTTAAAGAAAAGCCTGGCGCTAAATGGAATTAAGAGAGTGGTAACTTCAGGACAAGACCTCACATAACTAAGCTTTCAACTTCTCAAAAGGAATTAAAGAAAAACTTCAGCAATGAAGGAAACCACCACTAACAGAAAATTGATACACACATAATTCAAAGAGGGGCCATGTTCAGGCCCAGAAAGCAGCAGAACTTGGCAGCTTTGGCCCCATGGTTCTGGCTTTAGAGTCAAGGATACAAAGAAACAGTCATAGAATCTCTCTCCTTCGTTAAGAGAACCCATGCCACTGAGGCCAGTCATGTGTCAGGGATATCCCTTCTTGAAGGGACAGAGAGGCTATTTAGTGAGACCAAGAAGATGAAGCTTGGATTGCATTGGAGACCCTAAGATGTTGAAGATGGCCACAGTCATGGGGTACTAGACAAGGAGAGCTAAAGGCTGGGTGTGAATCCCACCCAAGTGAGAGAAGTATGTTGCAGTCAACAAACCAGAAAGGAGTTGGAGATCTGAAGAGTGCTTTGACATTAGACATTGAGATGCAGAATTTAGAGTTTGCCCTGCTGGCTTTTGGGTTTGCTTTTGGCCCAATAATTCTTCAGTATGCTCTTTCCTCCCTTTTGGAATGGTACTCTATATTCTGTGCCATCATATATTGAAAGTATGTGATCAATTTTTATGGATATCATTGTTACCATTACATAGAACAATTACTAAAGGAAATAAAAAATAAAGACTGCCAAACAATCCCTTTCACCAATATTCCTCAAAGAGATGAAAGAGATGATGTTGTCAGGGTTTGAAGACACATATAGTCCTGGGTTTATTGCAGCACCATTCACAAGAGACAAGACATGGAAGCAACCTATTTGTCTACAGTCACATGGAAAAAAGAAATCAAGTAAAGGAACACTATTCAGACTTAAAAAAAATAAGAAAATCCTGGCACTGGCAAACACATGGGCCTATGGGGGTTTAATGCAAAATGAAAGGGCCAGACTCGTTTCTAAGTAGAATCTTAGAGACAAAGAAAATTCCATGTACTACTGTGCATTTACAAACTTTACATGCTCTTTCTTCTATTGACAGAAATCAAATGCATAGGAGACACTAGTAGGATGTTGGCTGCCACAAGCAAGCAGTAGGCTGGGAAACAGGGCTGGGAGTAAAAAGGTCAGAGAAGACAGTTACAGTTAAGTGAGAGGAAGAAGTCTAGACACCTTGTGTACCATATGAGCTCTAAGAGCAAGTAAGCATAAAGAGAAAGAGGAGAAGGAAAGGGTATGGGAGGGTGATACGGTCCCCAGACACAAACCAATTGCATGGCGGAACATTTCTCCTTTAAACCATCACACTGGGTTTCAAACACAAAGCAACAAGTAAGTCATTCAGTGTTAGTCAACTTTCGTCATGTTGACTGATTTTACAGACACAGTTTTTAGAAATTCTAACTGCAGGAAGCACTTATCACATTAGTATGTCACCATCATGTTACCAAGATGCAAAAAATTAAGAAAAAAATAACTAGTTTTTTCAGGTATGAAATTATGAACTCCCAATAATGAAACTAGGGTAATTAAAGAATCCCAAGTTTCAGCAACTGACTTACTTGGCTTTGATATATAAATATATACAAATACTAAAATGATAATTAGTATGCTGGCTTTTGTTGCACCTTTGTGACTAATGTCATCTGAAGCACAGAAGTCACAAATAGATGGACTGTGTTTCAAAAACACTATCAGTATATCCCACTGATTTTTAAAATTCCCCTGACTTTTTCAAAAGTGAGATATTCAGCAAGAGTTGGCAGGAAGCTCTTGAGTGCTAAAGGATTGTTAGTTCTATTTAGTGTGTTCCATGGCATCGACAGAGTGTGACATTTAAAATATGCATAATAATCACACCTGAAGAGACTAGTGACACTTAATCCACATCCAGGCCTGGTAGGGATGAGTCTAGCTTTCTTTGTGCAGATGCAAGCTATACTTGAGAAAGATTTCAGGGAAAAGGTGACAGTCATAGTGTCCCTATGGAATCAACCAATCCAGAGTGCAACTCTGCATTGTTTTTATTAGCATACTCAGAAAGAACGTCTTAATTCCATTTTCATGGTCTTATTTTGGAATTGCAAATTTACTTAGTACAGTGCCAGATCTTTGTCCATTTTATTTATGATGACAGAGAATCACACACAGATCATTCCAGAAGCTATGTCACGATCCCTAAAACAGGCACAGAAACTCCTGTAAGTATTTGGTCATATACAAATGGTAAGACAATAAAGCTTTCTTGAGTAGGTAACCTCATCTTGCTCCTTGTTTTAGGACAGCTGATAAATCCTGTAAGGCCACAAGAAAATATTCCAGTCAACAGTTACCTGCCTGGCTATTTGAACACATAGACCTGTAAGCCAGATTTGTATGGGTTGAACACATGTGAAGTGTGTCAGGGTATTATTTAATTTCTCATCAACGTTATGAGGTCACACACACATACACACCCAATGCTTGTACAGCCTTGTTTTCCACCATGTTTTCCCACCTCCACCACAGTTGTTGTGCAAAGCAGTAAAGAAAAAGGGGGGGGATAATAAATATTGAAAAGCTTTTAACTCATGTTTGATACAAGGTAAAAAAAATGCTAAGTAGATTTGGAGCTTTGGGGCTTTGGGGGGCTCTTTCTTGCTAGCAGTATTTCAAGTATGCATTCTGTGAGCTGTTTTCCTTGTCTGGCTGCTTTCCATGGGTAGATGGGCTTCCCACCCCCCCTTGTTAGTGCAGAGAAATATACAGTTTAATTACTTCTATTCAATTCCTTAGAGGGTGAACCTTGACATAAATACAGGGGAATCTGATTTAGCTTTTCCCCACATGCCACAGTGTCCAGAGTGACTCACATAGTTCTGCAGCCCCACATCGCAACAGGCACTATTGATAACAAACCTTCACATTTTATAGTGCCTTTGTTCCAGATAAGGAGTGGCTCATGGGGCCCTGACTATTCACTCCGGAGCACAGCCTAAGACTGAAGTAGATCCTTTTTGACAAGGCAGGTTCAGGCAGCCAAGGCATTTGAAGCTGACCCAGAGATGAGGAAAGATATTCACCATGAATATCTCACATAATGATACATTTTTAATGAGCAAACTTTTGGAATGCTTCACGTTTGGAAATAAGGGCTGTAATGTTACTGAAAATTAAACAACAATAATAAATACATTTATAATTTCAGTTTTGCTTCTTTACTAATAAAGTTTTGGGCAAGTTGTTTAGTCACAATTTCAAGATAGTAAAATGAGGTTAGGGAGATTTATCTTTGTTACGCTGATCAATGGCTCAAACTATAGTCATTATATATATATGCACACACACATATATATATTTCAAACATTTTTTGATTTAGTTTATGTATCTGAGTGTTTTTCCTGCATGCAAATAAGTATACCCTGAACATGTCTTCTCTCCATGGAGGCAGAAGGCATTGAATGCCCTGTGCTTGAAGTGATGGAAGACCATGAGCCCCCATGTGGGTTGTAGGAACCAAGTTTGAGTTTTCTGTAAGAGCAACCAGTGCTCTTAACCAATGAGGCATCTCTCCAGCCACCAATTTATAGTCTTTAATACTAAGAGAGCTTGGATGTCTAACATAGATGGGAAAGAAAATACTTGGAGATCATGGAATGTTTCTATACTTGTTATAGAGATAAGGAAATTAAATATTCCACAGCTAAGTGATTTGCCCAAGGTCACCATCCTGCAAGAAGCCAGAGTTCTGCACTTGGAACAGGAGAATGGATTTAAGGGCCAAGTCTTAACCAAGGTATGAGTTCTCATTTGAACATTCCTGTTAAAAGAGCTAGTTCTGAATGCAGTCTATGCATCAGACACTCTTAGCTGAGAACAGCTTCCTTCTTAATGTTGCTCAGAAAGTAAGTGGCAAAACCAGGTATCTTCACCCAAATCTGTCTGGCTCCAGTATATGAGCTTTTAACCACTGCAGTGGTAAGATAGCCACACAGGCTCAGCCTCCCAGGAGAAATGGCAGAGGAGGGGCCTAAGGAGCCTCCCCAGAAGGAAATGTGCTGGGACTTGTTGGGTAGTTTGCCTAGATCAGTGGTGGCCTGGCTCAGGTATGTTTTATAATAGGGACAGACAAGCAGCTTGCAATGCTCCTAAGACTTAGAAATAAAGAGAATGAAAACACTAGATAAAATAGTGTTTTACAAGTCCCCAAATTGGTTGATGAAAGAGATTTACTAAATTTTGTATATGTGAAAAGATGCCTTCCATAAGAAGTTTTCATAATAAAAGCTCATATTTATACTAAAAATATTTATACTAAAAATCAAGTATTGTTCCAATACTTGATGAAAAAGTCCTAAGCACCAAAAGTCAGTTAATTATGTCAAAATAGGTGAAATTTGACCCTATCTTTTGGTCCTAATGTTTGTTTGCTCTTTAAAAAAAGAACAAAAATCTATATTTGAATGTGATTTAAGTACGAGTGCCAGGTACCTTGAGTAGAACTGGCTCTTTAATATAGGGATTTATTCACTTTCAATGAGTAAAAATATTGTTATCAACCAGTATCAGATAATCGAATCTAGGAAATGAATTCCTTTTGGTAGGAAGACATCTTTAAAGGGGTAGAGTATATACTACACATTTTAAACAAGTTAGTGTTGCTGTCTCGAAGCTGGACTTGAAGTTTAGTTGGGCAATGAAAATCTTGCCCAACAGTACCAAATATTTCACATGACTTTATAGTGTCTTTTTTAAAAGACTGTAGAATACTAAAAGTCAATCATTCCTTCTTTTGATAGCCAGAATTCTTAAATAATCTTCCTTTATGGAAGAAAAGCAGAGGACCCTACAATGATTACTAGCCAAATTCCTTTAGACTTTAACTTGAGAGCTTAGAGGTCTTCATGCCTCAAGGCACAGGATACATGTTTACCACTTTGATCTCTTAGGCCAATATATGATTTAACACTTTAAATAAATGTTTTTTACATTTAGTTTAATTAATGATTACTTACTCTTCCTAGAAAGTCTATTCTAGGAAAATACAAAGTCATATTTTTTTGTCTTAAAAAACTGCAAAATATGATGAGTTAACAAAATTGACTATTTAAAAAAAAAGCATCTATTCGGTACTTTCTCATTACCAGAATTGTTCCAAGTGGCAAACTACTATGTAGCAATTGCTGCCAAAGTGAAAATTTTCATCCTAGAGGGAGGTTTGTTGTGATCCTAGAAATAAACAAAACCTACAAATCTCTTGAAGTAAACATCTCACAAAGCACAGGAAGTCTAGGAAACTTACAAGGCTCACAAAGTTCCTCCACAAGTTACACAAGCAGTAAAGATTCCTAGGTGGAGTTTCTCCTACCTGAACTACTTTCAGCTGCCTGCAAGTTGTGCAGGGAACTTGAGATACACAGTTTCCATGAGTTGTCCTCCTTGCTGGGTGAGCTTTTAAGTGAGATGGCAGCTTTAGAGTTATCCATGATTCTGTAAGGAATGTCAGTAAACGTTTTTGTTTGTTACTGCTTCCTTAAGATTGACTTAGTGGAACCCCTTGTTTGTTCTGTTACTGGCATCTCATCTGAGGTGATTAGATCTTTGTTCACATCTCCCCAGGGATAGGTCATGAGACCTACCAAAGGTCATAAGGCATAAAATGATAATGTATGTATACTTCCAAACATAGGAAGAGGAAAGGCATGATTTATATTTTCTTTTGAAAATAGTATTATTCTAGTCAGATGTGGTGGCCCATGTTTGTAATTAAGACACTTTGGAAAGCTGAGGCAGGGGGCTCGCTCGTTTGAAACAAACAAGAGCTACACAGTAAGATCTAGACTAGCATGGGTTTAAGAATAAGAGGCTGTTTCCAGAACAAAGACTTAACAAACAAACAAAAAAAGTAATATTGTTCTTTTACTCTCAGTAGTAAGATAGATTGACCCCAGGGCCTCTACATGCCAGGAAAGCACTCTATCATGGAATTGTATCTCCAGTCCCCTTTCTTCAAACTTTAATGTGAGTAAACATTAAGTTTCATATCCAAAACCAGAGAATTTTTATATTTTAGGAAGATAATAGCAAAATATGACATCCTTTTCTTCCATTAAACAGTGGGAAATATCTACAGTAAAACATTCTATATACTCAGTTGTTTCCCAAAACATCATTGTCATTTGCAGTACTTGGAGGGGGTCATCCATTAAGCACTTGGTAATATGAATAGCTGTATTAGTATTTGATTTGAGGCATGCCATTTATTTCACGATTTTAATAATTTTTTGCATTTTTTCTTTTGTTATTTTATTACATATTTTCTTTATTTACATTTCAAATGTTATCCCTTTTCCTGGTCCACCCCCAACCCCCTATCCTATCCTCTCTCCCCTGCTTCTATGAGGGTGTTCCCCCCACCCACCCACCTACTACTTCCTCCCCGCCCTCGAATTTCCCTACACTGGGGCATCTAGCCTTCACAGGACCAAAGGTCTCTTTTTCCATTGAGGCTCAACAAGACCATCCTCTGCTACATGTGTTGCTGGAACCATGAGTCACTCCATATGTACTCATTGGTTGGTGATTTAATCCCTGGGAGTTCTAGGGGGTCTGGTTGGTTGATTTTATTGTTCTTCCTATGGGGGTGTAAACCCCTTCAGCTCCTTCAGTCCTTTCTCTAAGTCCTCCATTGGGGACCCCATGCTCAGTCTAATGGTTGACTGCAAGCATTCCCTCTATATTTGTCAGGTTCTGGCAGAGCCTTTCAGGAGACAGCCATATCAGGCTCCTGTCAGCAAGCACTTTTTGGCATCCACAATAGTGTCTGGGTTTGGTGACTGTATATGAGATGAATCCCCAGGTGGGTCAGTCTTTGTATGGCCTTTCCTTCAGTCTCTGCTCCACACTTTGTCTCCATATTTTCTCATATGAGTATTTTGTTCCCCTTTCTAAGAAGGACCGAAGCACCCACAGTTTGATCTTCCTTCTTCTTGAGCTTCATGTGATCTGTGAATTGTATCTTGAGTAGTCCAAGCATTTGGGCTAATATCTATTTATCAGTGAGTGCCTGCCATGTGTGTGCTTTTGTGATTGGGTTGCTTGCTCAGGATGATATTTTGTAGTTCCATCCATTTGCCTAAGAATTTCATGAATTCATTGTTTTTAATAGCTAAGTAGTACTCCATTGTGTAAATGTACCACATTTTCTGTATCCATTCCTCTGTTGAAGGACATCTAGGTTGTTTCCAGCTTATGGCTGTTATAAATAAGGCTGCTATGAACATAGTGCAGCATGTGTCCTTGTTATATGTTGGAGCATCTTCTGGGTATATGCCCAGGCATGGTATAGCTGGGTCCTCAAGTAATACTATGCCAAATTTTCCGAGGAACTGTCAGGCTGATTTCTAGAGTGGTTGTACCAGCTTACAATCCCACCAACAATGGAGGAGTATTCCTCTTTCTCCACATCCTGGCCAGCATCTGGTGTCACCTGAGTTTTTTATCTTAGCCATTCTGACTGGTGTGAGGTAGAATCTCAGGGTTGTTTTGATTTGCATTTCCCTGATGACTAAGGATGTTGAACATTTCTTTAGGTGCTTCTCACCCATTTGGTATTCCTCAGTTAAGAATTCTTTATTTAGTTCTGAAACCCATTTTCAAATAGGGCTATTTGATTCTCTGGAGTCTAATTTCTTGAGTTCTTTGTATATATTGGATATTAGCCCTCTATTGGATGAAGGATTGGTAAAGATCTTTTCCCAATCTGTTGGTTGCTGTTTTGTCCTATTGACAGTGTCCTTTGCCTCACAGAAGTTTAATTTTAATAATTCTTAGGAGAATAGAAATGGCTATGATTATAGCTGTTGAAAAGTACATAAACAATGTAATGTTCAGTCATTTTATTGAGACAGGATCTCAGTGTATAGCACTGGGTGGCCTTTTACTCACAGAGATCCATCTGCCTCTGCCTCCTAAGTACTGGGATTAAAGGCATTGAACCACTGTGACTGCTCTAAAGTTGGGAGGACCTGGAACAATGGATACAATAAATGTGGCAGACTAAAGTCTCATGCAATCGGCAACTTTATTCAGCACCCCAGATGATTTATTCTCTGCTGGTTAAGAAAGGTCACATGAGTAAAGTTCTTATGAGTTATGCTGTATACAATAACAAAGACAAGCTGCACATGGAAAAACCTTGTTTTCCATAGAGGCACATAAAAGATAGTTTAAACAGTTAATTAAATATCCACAGCAACAATGAGTAACCTGAAGTAAACTCACTCCCATCTGCTATACCTGAGAGGACCATGGACATACAATTCAAGTACAGTTCAGTTTTGAAGGAACTAAGGTCACAAAACTTGTTGTCTTGGAGTTTCCTCTCAAGCACTCAGAAATTTCCTCATGGCGCTCCGTGGACCATGTTCTAACATACCACTGTACTTGGCCTCCTGTAAAAATATCAAGTAATAGTTACTCTCAAAGTAATTGCAGTGGACGAACTAATTCTCCCAGTTTTTATTTCAACACACTGGACACTCTAATAATCATCCCAATGATTTGTGAACTGTTATCAGCTTGCATATTTCTGGCTTCAGTGAAAAGAGGAAAGTAGGTTTTCAAAGAAACAAAATCAAGATAGCTTTGTAGGGACATAGAGCATGAATAGCTGTTTCAGTATAAACTATATTTTTAAAAATGTTTTCATTAGCACATTACTTATACATGAATTTCATTTTGAAGACTTCAATCAAGTATATATTATATTTTGATGTAAACTTTACCAAAACACATGAACCTTTTTTTTAATTGGTTATTTTATTTATTTACGTTTTAAATGTTGTCCCCCCTCTTCCCGGTCTCCCCTCGGCAAACACTTCATCCCATCCTCCCTCCACTTTGCCTCTGTGAGGGTTCTCCTCTGTGGGGCAGTGGGCTGTGAGAGGCAGCTGGGTACCTGGTCGAGCACAGGCCTCGAACCCTGAATATCCTAAAGGGATGGTAGGTGTTTGGCCTTGCTCCTGGGCCCTGGTTCTTTTTACTTATCAACAGCACCTCTCAAAGAAAGGTAGAGGGTGTGATTACAGGCCTCAGAGCCTCAAGATATCTCCATATTAAAGAGATACCCAAAGGTCAGACGATGTAGCCAATTAAGCATTCCTTCCCAGACCCTCCTCCTTACAAAAGATATTTAACCTCAGGCCTGCCCTGAGAACACAAGGTACAGCTTCATCCACTTTCTGCCATGACAATAAACGTTTTAAAGCCATGGACTTCTTTGGGGCCCACTGTAGAGAATTATAAAGGGGGCCTTCAACCAATGAGCTGCCACCTAATCTTAGCTCATACATGGGCACATGGGCACATGGGTGTGGATCACAGTTCGGGTGAGTTGTGGTTCCCGAGCATCTGTTGCCTCAGGCAGCTGGAACCACGGCTCAGGGAGCAGAAGCTCGGGAATTTGACTGAGTTTACTCCACATGCCAATGGGCAGATGTAGGGCTGTGAGAAGTCACAGAACTCTGCTCCAGGTGTGGGGAGAACACAGTTTGAGACCCACAGGGGCAGAGCTCTTGGGTGGCAATCCCTGGGCAAGAAGGCATGCAGGGATTGACTGGTCTCAGACTCCTGGGCTCCCAAGTGCTGCTGGGACTACAGAAGAGTTGAGACTGGGGGCATATGGGTTGGACCAGCTGGGGGACGAGGGAGAGAAGCTCTGGTAGTGCCTTGCAGGGTAGTGAGACTCTTGGTCACAAGGCAACTTGCTTATCTGGGTCATGGCTGGCTCGGCTAGCTTGCTTGAGTTGGCAGGCCTCCCTGGCTGGAACGAAGAAAAGTCCTGAGTGGGCAGGGCAGGGGGTCTGGTTAGTTGATATTGTTCTTCCTATGAGGTTACAATCCCTTTAGCTTCTTCAGTTTTTTCCCTAGCTCATCCATTGAGGTCTCCATGCTCAGATTGATGCTTGGCTGTGAGTACCTGAATCTGTTTTAGTTAGATGCTGGCAGACCCTATCAGGCTCCTGTCATTAATGGCATCAGCAATAGTGTCGGGGTTTGGTGTCTGCAGATGGGATGGATCCCTAGGTGGGGCGGTCTCTGGTTGGTCTTTCCTCTGCTCCATTTTTGTCCCTGCATTTCATTTAGACAGGATAATTCTGGGTTAAAGATTTTGAGATGGGTGGGTAGCCCCACCCCTCAACTGGGGCCTGTGCCTATCTACTGGAGGTGGTCTCTACAGGTTCTATCTACCTTTTGTTGGGTATTTTATTTTTAGTCCTATATTAAGTTTTGTACAATTTTTGGAAAAACACATTAAGATTACAAATAGAAAAGATGGGGAAGGAAAAGTAGATATGCTGAAGGAAAACAAAGTATGACAAAGTGACCATCTAGCCCAGGGTTCCTAGAGCCACAGCCCTTTCATGGAAGAGTCTCACTGTAGACACAGGATTCCAACTCTTGTAACTGATGAAAGAATTATACAAAGGCAAAGTGATAAAAAATGATGTATACATTCCTCAACCTGATGTTTGCTTTTATATTTTTTTTAATTTTTAATCACTTCACTTACTCTTAGATAAATATACACGTTTCCCTAAGAATAAGGAGCTTAGATGAAATACAAAGTCTAAGGTTAAAATTTTTGTTACAACTGGACACATTTATGTGGTAACTCTTAGTTAGCTTGGTATATAAAAATGGTACACATAGTCATTCCAGGAAGAGATACAATACGGACTCCCTTTAGGGTGTAATATGCAAAAGTGAGCTGTATAGAAAGGTGTGAACTGCCTTTGAAGTGTGATTTTTCATTTTTTCCCTTGTGAGTATTAATAACATTGTCTTGCTATGTCATCTAGGTTAGCCTTGAATTCATTATATAGCCTGAAGTGGCCTTATGACAACCAACCTCTCTTAGCTTTCCAGAGTGCTGCGATTACAGATAGAAGCCACTGCATTCTGTTTTTTACTTGGATATGAAAACACAAATTTTGAGTGGCATTTATAGCTCATCAGGCAGTATATTTAAAATGAACGTTTGCCTCTTCTTACTGTCTTAGTCACTATTCTATTGCTGTGAAGAGACTCCATGACCACAACTCTCATGAAAGAAGGCATTTAACTGAGGGCTTGCTTACAGACTCGGAGATTTAGTTCATTTAGCATCATGGTGGGAAGCATGGCAGCATGCAGGCTGGTGCTGGAAATGTAGCTGAGAGCCTCATTCTGAGAGGGAGAGGCTCTGTTTTCATAACCTCTTGGCTGTTTACATGTCTTCTGTGAGAAGTGTCTGTTCATTTCCTCTGCATATCTGTACTTTTATGACACAGTACACTAAACTACATGGTGGCCTATAATGGGAAGGAAAAATAAACATAACCATAGCAGGAAATATTGAATTATTTCAAATGGATCTCTATCTATTGGGTTGAGCTGTCATTCTCTGAATGACTTTATTCTCTATTTTGAAGGGCATTTCCACATACAAATCACAAAGAGTTTTCTGAGGTTTGATGATTTTTTTTTATATATAGATAGCTTGATTGATGATCTTTATTAACCAGAACTGAGTTGACACTGTTTCAGAACACATGTTTATTGACAGTGCTAGTCAATAATTAAAGTTAGTCTTAAGTGCTATAAGAGCTGTGAGCACAGGATAGTGAAAGATCACATGTTCGAGACATACCAGGCATCAGAAGCTTTGTAGGGCATTGGCTTTGTTAGTCCCCATAGCACATGTATTTTAAAATTTTTGAAATTCAGTCATTCATTCAGATTGCTTTTCCCAGTACTCCTGGGCAGGCAAGCAGGATTCAGAAGACTGTGAAGTCAGTCACCTGCCCTGAGCTGGACAAGCTACCCTCCTATCTGAAATCTTTGCTTTTGAGTGATGTGTTATTTAACAAAATAAACAGAGCTGGCTAACTCCAATTATCTTAAAAATATTCCTTAGGAAAATGGAATGAAATCAAACATAAAAGGTCTTAGGATCCAGGAGAAGAGTACCTGTGGGGACAATTGCAGCATGTCACTTGGTGCATTGCTGCAAGCCAAGCAGAGAGACTCTACCAAACTTGCAGTCGGTGATAAGGCCTTTCTTACTTATTTGTGTATTTACTTTTTGATTAAAATGTTTGTTTCTGTGTAAGGCTGTGGATATGATTAATGAGACACACACACAAACACACACAGAGAGGGGGGAGCTGTGTGTGTTTGTGTGTGTGTGTGTGTGTGTGTGTTGGCATGTGGGTATTGGTAAAGCACATGGCTATGAGCCGTTGCCTTCCACTTTTACATGGGTTCAGGGGATCTGAATGTAGACCATCAGCCTTGCACAGTTAGTACCCTTACCTCTGTGTAAGCTCTCTAGCTCTCTTGTGTTTATTTATAAGATGCTAAAGCATTCTATATCTCTTAAGGCTATAATTAATTCTAACTATATGCATATAAGGTAACGAGGAAGCATAAATTTATTACTTACCCCAAGGCCACTCAAATTAATGGAAAAAGCATATTTAGGTCTTTATGTCTTTTTAGCAAAGAACATGGGCTAGAACTTTAATACTAATATTTTATTTTATATTTATAGTTGTTTTGCCTGTGTACATGTCTGCATTCTATTTGCATCCCTGGCTCCCGAAGGAAGCTGGAATAGACCTCTCATTCCCTGGAACAGAGTTAAAGATGGGTATGAGCCACCATATGGGTGGTAAGAAATGAACTCAGATCCTCTGATAGACAGCCAATGTTCTTAACCAATAAGTCACCTTCAGCCCAAAGAAGAACTATTTTTGTAAATGTAAATGTCTAGCAACTAAAAAATCCTCTCCTCCTCCTCCCCTCCTTCCCTCTTCCTCCCTTTCCTCTTCCTCCTCCTCTCCCCTTCTCTCTCTTCCTCCTCCATATTTTCTGCTTTTTTGTCTTCTCTTTTTTCTTTTTGGTGCTGGGGATGAACTCAGGGTTTCCTGCATGTTAGTCAACTGTTCTAACACAGCTGTATCCCGGTCTGAAAGCTATCAGTTAAATACAAATTCAAATTGTTTTAATTGATCTTAGTCACTGATTATAGTAATAAAAGTCTTGCTTAATGCAATGGTTAAAAGATTTCTGAGCAGACGTGGTTGTGTTTTGAGGGAAGCAGATCCATTTCCATAGAAGAGTTTTTGATGTATCGTACTATGCTATCACAGTGAAAAACTGGGGAAAATAATGGAGAGTTTCCATTTAAGAAAATTCCATTTACATTCAGTTGACTTCCCAAGCTATGCGACCCTGCTATAATGCAGACTTGTCCTGGGCCACAGGCTCTGTGCTGCTGGCTGGAATCAGCTGCCCTGAGGACTGTGGTGTGTGGATCTCTGGCTTGGGATTTAGCACTTGAGGGAGCTGTGAAGAGGCGCAGAAAATAACAGTCATTATCATTTATTTCAGATGCACTAGATTGAGGCAGTGTGTTCAATACTTTACAGATAATCTTATTTAAGCTCCACAAGAACACACTAAAAATGGCATTACTACCTTGATTTTGCTGAAGAGAAAACTCATAGTCACTATTTCAACAAGTACATAGTGAATTTCAGGACAGTCTGAAATAAAACCCTACCTCAAATGTTTTTAAATAGGGACTAGAGGTTTAGCTTTATGGTAGAGTACTTGCTTAAGGTCCTGGGTTCAATGCTTAGCACCACCCAAAGCACTAAAAGCATAAAATGATTGCACAGCATACATGTGCACACACATGAGTGACACTTCCTTGGGAGAAAGGATGAAAACTTTAACTTCAGATAATGCTGGGGCACATGAATTGTGTATGTCCTTGACAAAGCAAAGTTATTCAAATATTAAGTCTTATTTACTCTAAAGTTAATAATTAAGCAAGCCTATTTAACTCTAAATAATCATAGCAAAATTAAGAAATAATTAACATCAGTCATAAACTCTGTTAGTGTCCCTGACCCTTAAGAACCCTTGTTGTTTTGTATTTTTAAATTATGTGTATTGATTATGTGAGAATGTCATACATGCATACAATGTATTTTGATCATATTCACCTCTAATGCCTTCGTTTAACTCGTCTGAGATCCTCCCCCATCCCCACCCCTCCCAACTTCCCACCTTCCTGTTTTGTTTTCCCTAACCCACCAAGTCCAACTGCCCATATACTCCTGAGTGTGCAACCATCCGCTGGAGCATTCTGACCCTCAAGGTTAATAATTCTCCACTTTTTTCCAACTTCAATGTTTCCTTTCACCACAAGATTCTTGCTGACAGGCACACTTGAAGGTGAATCATCATCACACCACCTCTGATATGTACCTGCCAATTTATAATTACTAGTATTTAACATAATTATGAATAATCACAATTCAGAGCCCGAAAAGCACAGGAGTGAAACAGAATGATTTTGATACATAGCGTGTGTAACCAAGACAACTAGACTTTTGTGTACCCAAGTTGTATAAATGTTTATGGCAGAAACGATTCTAAGAGAACCAAGCCCATCCCTGTAACGTGTAATGTGGGCTGTGGTTCATGATAATAATCTCCCTCATGATAATTACCTACATTGTTTAGTTATTAACTAATGTCTTGCAGGAGTAAAACTGGAATTTCATTCAGCAAAACACAGGTGCCCAGCTTGCCTACATTTTGTTTGCTTGTTTGTTGTTTGTTTTAAGATACAGATGGTATGTATATACCCTGGCCCCTCCCAGATCCTCTACCTGGTTTAAGCTCAGCTTTTTACTTTGCACTGAAACGAGAGTAAGATGGGGAAAAGCCTGCCTAGAGAATGTCTTTTCTATCTCTTCCCCTTGACCATGTAATTATGCTGTTGTGAATATAGATGAAATAGCCCAGTACTCTGTGATATGAAATCAGCTGATGGTACTGGGAACTTGTTTTTTAGACCCAATGACTTGAAGATCTTCATGGGTCTCAGCTTTTTAAATGTCAACCATTCTCAAATTTAATAGAAGTAGGTATAACAGTAATCTTAATAGCAATGGGAGCTAAGCATTCTCTCAGTATTTAAATCACCCCAAGGTCTCTGTGCCTTCTCTTCAGTTGCATGTCTGGCTATTGGTAAGAGAAATATTCATGTCCTAAGGCAGAACAGATCATCTCTGTGACCTTGAGAAATCAGTTCTTCCAGTACATTCCTCTTTGGTTCCCCCAGATAACTCCAGTTCAGTGTCCTTTAACCAAGAGTTGGGACAGGGTAGGAGGGAGAGAATTTATTCTGTATTATGTACTATTCTCTAAGGGAGCTGACATGTTGTTAGTACAATTTGTGGTATTTAAAAATATTTAAATGACATTGACTTTTATTTGTGTTTGTGTATGTGTGTGTACAATGTGTATGTGGTTGGGGATGCACATCCCATAATACCAGAGGACATTTCTCACCTTCTACCACCTGGGTCCTGGAGATGGAATTGACGTCTTGAGATTTGATAGCTAATGCCTTTACATACTCAGCCATCTTGCTGGCCTATATGGTGGTTTTGAAAGCACATATTCAACTGGTGCTTGAGGTGGTACTCATCAGCTTAATACTTAGCTAGTATATACCCCAAGGTCTCAATCCTAAAAGGAAAAGGAAGAAGGAGGAGGGGGAAGGTTTTTTTAAAAAAAGAAAAGAGTTCAGTCTACATGTTCCTTTATTTTGGGGTCACTATGCAAGAGTCTCTGGTGAGTTTCCTTCAGTTTTTATTTTTCCTCCACTTTACTCTCTTGCTTCAGGGACTACCTGACAGATTTATCATTCCCAAGAGTACTGATATACATGAGATTCTGGTCAAAGTTTAGAATCTTATTTAAGCAACTAAACTTTTCACCAGAATATGAAGTAGCTCACAGAGCATGGTACAGTTTAGGAAAGTAATGTCTTTTTTGTTTATACTTTTAGTTAACATGTATTTCAAAATGACAAAGAACATATACACTTCTGTCTTAGGGGTTTTCTGCTGTGAACAGACACCATGACCAAGTCAACTCTTATAAGGACAACGTTTAATTGGGGCTGGTTTACAGGTTCAGAGAGGTTCAGTACATTATTATCAAGGCAGGAGCATGGCAGCATCCAGGGAGGCATGGTACAGAAGGAGCTGACAGTTCTACATCTTTATCTGTAGGCTGGTAGGAGAAAACTGACTTCCAGGCAGCTAGGATGAGGGTCTTAAAGCCCAGGCCCACACCAATACACAACCTCCAACAAGACCACCTCTACTTCAGCAAGGCCACACCTCCTAACAGTGCCATTCTTTGGGCCAAGTATATTCAAACCACTACAACTCACAATAACAATTCTCTGTTATCTCTTAACATTACTGTTGGCAAGACATAAAGAGGTTGAGAAAACTGTAAAAATAGAAACCTCTCTGAAACTTAAACGTATCCATATATCCTAGCAGTTTACACTGTTGGATGTCCTAATCTTGAACAATAGCATCCTTCTGCTTTAGTACCCCATGCATGGTGTTTAACATGCCATGCCTGTCTAGACAGACACTTTTATATAGACACTATGCTTCACTGAATGGACTGTATCTTAAGTCACCTTACATAATTGATATACATTGACCGCTCCCCCCAAAAAAAAACCTGCCTTTTTTTTCTTCTTTCACTTTTGTGGACCAACCTGAACCTGCACTCTCCCTTCTCTGAGCCACATGGCCAGAGTACAATCACAAAGCCATCATGGGCTAGACCATCTCCCACTAGCCAGAGTAAAACACACTTAAGGAAATTAGAAGGAAACTGGCCTTTAGCTTGCTGGGGTGACTGGCAACTTCTGCTCAGGCTGCTTTTCTAGTCGTCAGTGTTTCTGTGCAGGCTCATTCTGCTACAGTAGAAAGTGTTTCTCTGTGTGAAGCCAGGGCAGATTCACAGGTTCTCCCTCCATCATTGTAAACAAGTCTGCTGTTCTAACTATTCTTTCCCACACCCAGGCTTCTGCCACCAGAATGCATTTCACAATTTGAGCCTTTGTCCCAGTTTAGGGACCAATCAAAGGACTTGGGTCACTTCAACTCAATGTACCAGTATCTACATCTTCCATTTTCTTATATAAATCCAGTTAGTTCTCTCAGGGACATGACCTTCCAGAGCAAAGTATAGGACCTTATGAATACCAGAGCTGAAAATCAAACAGCCAAGAAATCCTCCTGTGACCAGGAGGGTGAAAACAAGCATATGCTTTTTTTTTTTTTTTTTTTTTTTTTTTGCTGACGAGCCTTTGGCAGATAATGACATGTTTCTTTACTAATAAGGCTGCCTAACGCTTTCTGATACGGGACTTGGCTAGTGTGCTACCGAGTCCTGGCTCCACCCTCAGCACTGTAAATAGTAATGATAATAATTATCGTTTGTTATGCTATTTATCCAGCCAGGTTTTACTTATAGTGCATCCATGGTGCGTTTGATAGGCAGTTGTTAGAGAATTACTTCTAAGTGAACAAACTCTATTTGCTGAATTGATTTCCCCCCCCCCCCCCAGCATGGGATTAACCTGGATATTTTGATATTTGAGGAAGCTCGTTCACTTTCATGGCTTCACCTAGTACCTGTTTGGTTTTACTTTAAACATAAACAAATAAAAAAACAAAGTCTTTCTTTGTGGTCTAGGCTGGCCTCAGTCTCACAATCCCCCTGCCTCAGCCCCTCTAGTGCTAGAATGAGAAGCATTTGCCACCGTGTGGCTGGTTTGGCATCTGTTTCAAATAACTATTGAATCTACACTATTTTTCTTCTGATTTTGTATTTTCATCTACAGTAGGATGTCTCTTGAATATTTAAATTATGAAAATTCACATTGAAATCTGTGTTCATTAATATTTTCTCCTTTCTCCCATTACAAAGAAGGAGAAAAAAGAAGTTGAAAGAGGGTCTCACTGTCTGTCCCAGGTCAGCCTTTGTCTGTCTGTCCTGAGCTAAGGCTCTTTCAAGCAATGTTTTGTTTTGTTTTGTTTTGTTTTGTTTTAAGAAAAGGTCTCTCTAAGTTGCCATGTCTGTCTCAGAACTCACTGTGTAGATCTGGCTGACCTTCAACTCACAAAGATCCACTTGCCTCTGCCTGCTGATTGCTAGAATTTAATTCTTCCTCCACATGCGCAGCTCACTCCAAGCTTCTTAACTCTATATATCTTCATTTGTCTTTCTTGTTATGTGTACATTTTTACCGATTCTTTCTTATTCTTACTAATTCTTTTAAATCCTAAAACTTATTTAATATTGGGATCAGGTGTGGTGGCACATGCTTACAATCCCAGCATTCACAATTTATGTCAAAAGACTCACATATTTAAGGTTAGCCTGGAATGCATAAGGACTTTAAGGGCAGGCTGAGCTACAGAAAAGACATGTCTTATCAAACAACAACAACAACAAAATACACCCCAAATCAAACCCCAAACTGTTAATATTTGCTTCACACAACTTTGTATGTGATGGCATTTACTAAATAATTAAAGTCAGTATTTAATATGTATTTGTTATTGCAGTGGTATGGCATACCACATAAAAATTGAAAATAAAATATTTTTGCAAAACACATCATGAAAGTGTCCATCCACACTCAGAGTAAAATGATTGATCCCTACATTTCCTGGGAAAAAGGATTAATTACTCTACCTCTCATGCCCCACAAAGGTAGAAAGAAATAAATAAAGAAATGAAGAAAGAAAGAAAGGAAGGAAGGAAGGAAGGAAGGAAGGAAGAAAGAAAGAGAGAGAGAAAGAAAGAAAGAAACTGTAAGAAACACTTTTGATAGCAACTTTACTGAGTCACTGTATCTTGAGACACATGGGATTCTGTAACTTTGGAAGTCAGCCCTTCCTGGTTTCTGGGATAGTCTATTGAAATTCCAGCTGTCATATATCTATACCTGTGCACTTGTGTGTTCTATAGGTTAAAGGAAAGCAGGGAGAAGCACCCTTTACATTATCATGTCTCCTGCACTTTGGATCTGTTTCTTGAACTCCTGGGTGTGATTTTTTTTTTTTATAACCACAGTGGAACTGTTTGAGGCATGTTGCTACATCTTCACCCAGGTGGTTCTCCATTACACAACTATCCTTCCTTATGATTTTAGAGGACAAGAAAGAACTGTGCCTTTCCCTACCTTCACTCACTCATACACACACAGACACACAGACACACACACACACACACACACACAAACCCTTTTACCTTGCTTTTAAAAGAGTGTGTGTTTCCAGGTGCTGGAAACCGAAACAGCTGTCACGGAAATCCTGTATTTGGCATAAGATGTACCATTGTGCTACGTCATTTACAAATCCCAGTAAAACTGCAGCTTGCATTTTGAGTATATGCCTGGCTTCCCTAGTTCACAGAGTTTTCCCCCAATGAGTAGAAAACAATTCCTTAAGGCTAAGGCAACGAGCCAAGTGTGATCTCAAGAGGCCATAGCCAAATCCGAGTGCTTGCTTGCTACAGAGAAAGAGGAAGGAAAGTGGAAGAAAAAACTGTCAGGGGATCTTTGGTATGTGGACCGTCTTCTTTCCTCTTCAAAAGTGAAATTACAAACGTGGCAAGTAGTGTGTCAGAAATTCTCAGGTAAACATGAGATAGCCTGAGAATGCTAAAGCACATGTACTGTGTTCTGAGTCTTTCAGATGAGCAGGTTCTTGCTTTCCTGTCATGCAGAGTTGTTCAGGTTATTGTATTCCCCCTTGTCCTATTTGCAGGTCTCTTCTCTTATTGTCCCCTCTGAGTTATACACATAAATGACGTGTGTGTGTGTGTGTGTGTGTGTGTGTGTGTGTGATTGAGAGTGTGTGCATGTGCACGTGCATGTGTGTGGACAGTTTTATTTAGGCCAGGCTAGCCTTTAACTTACTGTGTAACTACAGATGATTCTGAAGTTCTGATCTTCCTGTTTCCACTCCTGGAATGCTGGCATCCTAAACCGTTCAGAAACATTCTGTGTGGGCCATTTTCAGTCTGAGGTGCACTTAGAGCACATCAGAGAGTCACCAATAAGCAGAAGGCTCTCTCTGTCTCCCACTGGTACCTGGCTGTCTCAGGACTCTTGAGTGTTGAAAAGTTGCAGGCCATCTGCTATGTACTGAGCCCACAATCAGAAAACAAAAGTAGCATTCTCAAGCCCAGATACTTTTTAGATAAGGCTGAGCCAGTAGAATGACAACTTTTAAGAACCACTGACTCGTGCCAGATCAATATACCAACAACTTTACCTTTTTCTGTGCTGGTGTTCCTTTTTGCAAATGGTATATTCAGGAGAGATTCATTTTCACAAATCTCAAAATTATTATCAGAGCGAGGGTCTTATTTCTAGCAATCATGTGCCACCACAGCTCAGCTGGCTACTTCATTGCTTTAAAAAGTGAACTTTAAAACAGAACCCAAATACCATCAATATATCAATACATCTTGATACGTCATGCATAACAGGAAAAAAAAAAGCAACCTTAGATCTCAAAACTATATACCAATGCAGACCTTCCTTTTTGTTGAACCTGAAATCTGGGAAACACCTCTGTCTATTTTTTTCTTTTGTTCCTGTTTGATTTGTCACACCAGCCTTGGGTATGAATGCTTCTGGATCTGTTTAAACAGACCACATTTGGCTGACTCATCCATCTTGCTACTGCAGTAAAGGGCTTCAGACATGTAATTGCTTAATTTGAACTCACGAATAGTCCTATATTATTCAAGCCTGGTCCTCTCATAAACTTTGTCACCCCAAGGTACTTGAGAGTAAAGATCTTTTTACTACTTTTGCCATGGTCACACCACAAACACACAGCTCTGTTGGGTCACAGAGGTTGGTCACTGCATTCTCAAAGCTGTCTGCCCTCGAGATGCCAGAGAGGAGGCTGTTGCTCAGTCTTTAGTCCCCCGGGGCTGTGTGCACTAATTGGCTGCAGTTCTTTAATCTTAGTGTTTCTCAAACTCTTTCAGCTTCTATTCAGAATTCTTCTCACCCTCACCGTAGGGCACAAAGAAGCCAATTCCTAGGACCCATTTAATTACTTCTTCAAACATGTCTGGACATCCCTGAATTTTCCTGAACCCAAGTTGTAGTCTGCATTATCCCCTGAAAGTGATATCTGTTCAAACACTCTCTCTGTTCCCCCTAGTTGATAGTTTTATTCCTTTCTAAAGCTATGGTTAGATTTCTATCTTGATCTCAGTGAGTCTAAGGAATGTCATATTGGTGGTTGGTGACAGTTGAAATTCAGGTTGAAGATAAGCTTCTGATAAACAGTATAGGCTTTGTGTTAAAGAAATGTTTGTGCTTGGGTTAGTTGAAGCCACAGGAATTCTTAGGTTTATAAATGTATAAAATTGTTAAGAAAGATTCTGATACCTTGGAAATAAAGCAAAAAAACCTATGTATCCTTTCAGTAACCAGTGGAGCATTATCTAACAGTTTCAGTGAGTGAGAATTTACCTCTTTTGTTGGACATACAATATTCACTGTGGAGTACAGTACTGTGTACAGTGAACGCATGCTGGTAAAACAAATAAACGGGCTAAGAAACAGAGGCCATGAAGTCACAAGTTAACCTTTTGAGGTTTTTAAGTCATATTACATAACCTGGTACCACGCAGCCCAAGCTGGTCTCAGTTAGTGGTGGTGTTCATGCTTCAGCCTTGAAAATATGTGACTGTGCCTGGCTTTAATTTGTGGGTTTTATTAAGCAGAGATGTAAAGAGTTTGTCTAGTAGAAAGGATGGCCCTAAGGACATGAACCAATTTGTCTCTAACTTAGTCACCTTATTTCAACATTCTTTCATTCACTGAGTGCCTCCTGTGCTCTTAAAACCACATGTGGTCAGAGAGTTGGCTCAGCAAGTCAGGGTTTAAGCTTGACAGCCTGAGCTGGGTCCCCAGAATCCAGTGGTAGAAGAGAAGTGATTTCACAGCGCAGTTCTCTTCTCTTCATATCCATGCAGTGCACACACATATATCATGCCCAAACATACATAACGCACATGAGCAAACACATAATGATGATGATGGTGGTGGTGGTAATGATGATGATGAAGGTGATTACTTAAAAAAAAAAACACATTTGTTCTGAGTGAATCTCCCATTTGCTCCCTGTGTGTCTACCTTGTAGTCCATGGCTATGAAAGGACTTTGGCTTCCTCATTAAACCTTGGATGGGCACCCAGCCAATCTCTGAAACTCCTCCTCCTTCAGAAATCTTTTTATTTTATTCTATTTATTCTTCTCTCTTACATCATATCCCTGCCACAGTTTGCCCTCCCTCCATTCCTCCCAGTCTTTCTGCTACCTCCCTTCTCCCCTAGATCCACTCCTCCTCAGTTTCCCTCCAAAAAACAGCAGGCTTCCTAGGGATCTCCAGTGAACACAGCATAACAAGATACAATAAGACAAGGCACAAACTCTCATATCAATGCTGGATGAGGCAAACCCATAGGAGGAAAAGGGTCCTAAGCACAGGCACCCTGCTCCCACTGTTGGGAGTCCCACAAGAACACCAAGCTACACAACAATAGCATATATGCAGAGGACCTAGCTCAGACCCTATGAGCCCTACTTAGTTGACTTTGTGGGCTGTGTTCTCCTGGTATCCTCAATCCTTCTGACTTCTCTTTGAATTATCTCTTAAAGAAACTTCTTTCTTCAAACAACCATCCAAATATTTAACTTCCCTCCGCTAGGCCTAACCTCTTAAAACTTCTGTCCTGACCCCTGCCACTCCCAACAGCATCATACGATTTAAAGAGTCTTTGTCCCATGAGGCTTTGGGGGACACATTCAGCCATACTGGGATCAAACCACAAAGCTGCTTTCAACTGATTGAGAGAATATCCTCTATATGAGTGGTTCTCAATCTGTGGGTTTTGACCTCTTTGTGGGGGCCAAATGAACCTTTCATCAGGGTCACATTTCAGATGTCCTGCATATCAGATTTACATTACGATTCATAACAGAAAATAATTTTACAGTTGGGGGTCACCACCACATGAGGAACTGTATTAAAGAGTCACAGTATTAGGAAGATTGAGAACCACTGCTTTCTCCATATGTGTTGCTATTGTACAGCCAGTGGGTTGTTGTCTGTCATTTGCTGCAGTGGTTTAAATTTGGTCATTGTCTGCTAATTCTAGTCAAGTAGGTGACAATGTTCTCTGTCAAGTAAGAGATAATAGAAAATCTTATCTTTTTTGTGTTTATTTGCCTATTTGCAAGTTCAAACAAAATGAAAAGCCCTTGTTTCCTCTAGAAGAGAATATCTCCTTGAGATCAAGACCAGTGAACTTGAGGCTTTCCATGATACAGCTGAAAGTGGAATATGAGAGTTCACACGTTCTGTGCCTGTAATAGTGGAAATCCCTTACCTTTCATTGATAGAAGATTTTCATAGCTCTGGAAGGTATTAGAGTGTTCTATATAATATGTCTTAAAGTCGCAGGGATTGGGGTTACCACTTGAGGACGAGCAATTAGATAAATGCAAATTCTGTGAATTCCCAGATAATGAATGGTAAAACTTTTGGGGAAAATGTGCTTCTCACAGAAACCAACAAATTAGAAGGCTTTGTGTATAAGAATCAAATGTATAGATAGGATCAAGGTGAATCTGAGAACAAATTACACTAGTTTTAAAAATTTAGGTATATGGGGCTGGAGAGTAGTTAAAAGCACTTGCTGTTCTTCCAGAGGACCCAGGTTCAATTCCCAGCATCAATATGGCAGCTCACAACTGTCTGTAACTCCAGTTCCAGAGGATCTGACACCCTCACACAGACATACATGTACACAAAACACCAATGTACATAAAAATAAGTGAGTCTTTAGAAAAAAAATTAAAATTCAGATTTAAAAATGCAGCATACTTTCTGTACTGGATGGTTTTGTGTGTCAACTTGATACAAGCTGAAGTTATCACAGAGAGAGGAGCTTCAGTTGAGGAAATGCCTCCATGAGATCCAGCTGTAAGGTATTTTCTCAATTAGTGATCAAGGAGGGAGAGCCCATTGTGGGTGGTGCCCTCCCTGGGCTGGTAATCTTGGGTTCTATAAGAAAGCAAACTGAGTAAGCCAAGGGAAGCAAGCTAGTAAGTAAGATCTCTCCATGGCCTCTGCATCAACTCCTGCCTCCTGCCCTGTGTGAGTTCCAGTCCTGACTTCCTTTGGTGATGAACAGCAATGTCGAAGTGTAAGCTGAATAAACCCTTTCCTCCCCAGCTTGCTTCTTGGTGATGATATTTGTGCAGAAATAGAAATCCTGACTAAGACACTTTCTTTATGTGAAATGCAAAAAGTATATTATTATTTGTTAGAGTTTGAGTTTGATTTCTCATAAAGAGACCAGACTTAGATTCACTAAGATTTTACAATTTAATGATTAGATAAAACAACATATTTCATGCAATGCTTACAATTTAAGAAAATATCAATTAGATATTTAATTACATGGGATTATAACATTTTCGTTTCAGACCCAGTATCTCATCACAACCACAGTTCTGTGGATATTATGGACTATTCAATTTATTAACACTTTGATTTTTAAAAACCATCTTAATTTATGTATTTATTTATTTTGTCTGTGAGGTATACACCCTTGGGTGTGGAGGTCAATAGAGGTAGGAAGACAATTTGCGGTTGATTTTCTGTTTCCAGCATATGGATTCTTCAAGGTTGAGTATAGGTCACCAGGTTTGATGATAAGCACCTCAACTCCTTGAGCCATCTCTGCAGCCCCCTTAGAAAATCTAGAGAAGATTGTGTGGTGACTTAGGATTCTGCCTATTACACATTTCCTCTTACAAGGTTCTAGTAGTTTCCTATTCACCTGTAATCAACAGGAATTATCAACAATGGCTAGAGATAAAAGAAAACCACAAATGGCCCATATGGGTGATTGTATTCTGGTTATTTTGTTATAAACATGTTAAACTGGAAAACAATGAAATGTTGGAGAGCCACATAACTACCTCATATTTATTAGTCTGGTGCTTCCCTTGAAAGGATGATAATGAACTGCTAACTTAGCATCTAAGATTTAAAGATGAGGGGAAACCTAGCTGATACTATTTTTCATGTTCTTTCTTTTGGTGAATACAGAGAGATCCTGTTTTCTTTCTTCTAGATCTCTCTCTCTTTCTCTATTCAGTTTGATGAACTATATCTTTGCAAATTGAAAAAAGATATACACAAGTAGAAACTTACTTTTCTAGAGACTTCAAAATTCAGGACCAGCCACGCTACTGAGTCTTTCTGCTTTTTCAAAAAGCGACAACTGTGTTTCAGTGCACAGGTATAAAAGATTCTGTTGCTTTTTTTTTTTTAATCAGGACATAGATAGACAAATGAGCTGTATAACGAAAACAGTTCCTGTGAGTGACGCATGTAAGAATAAATATCATTTATTAGTTCTACCTAATCCACTGTGAAAGAACATAGGTTGTACCACATAGTGAATTCTATGCCTATAAAAGAGTTCCAGAACATTGTTGTAATAATGTTTCTGAGAGCTTACTGGCTGTAAATAATTCATACTTTAGGGACCTTGAGAAGAAAAGAATTTACCATAACTTGTATACACCAGAAGGAATTTTATTGAAATGAATTTCTTGGCTTTAATCTCTTAGTCTCAGACTAAGACAACTGAAAGTAATGGTTTTTAAAAGTCTGAAATAAAAGGGGCTATTGAGATTACTTATGCAATTTTCTTTTTTTCTTCTTTTTTTTTTTTTTAGGTTTTTCGAGACAGGGTTTCTCTGTGTAGTCCTGGCTGTCCTGGAACTCACTCTGTAGACCAAGCTGGTCTCGAACTCAGAAATCCGCCTGTCTCTGCCTCCCAAGTGCTGGGATTAAAGCCGTGCACCACCACTGCCCGGCTACCATTTCATTTAGGTTAATTTCCAGCCTCGGTTGGTTTTTGATACTGCATGGCTCTGGCTGTGTTGATCGTAGCAGGGAGGCTTACAGAGTTAATTAACACCTTCTATAAGACTGGAAACGCAAAACACAATGAAACAAGACTTCCTTTGCTTTCAAGAGTAATCATTGACCATTTTGTTATTTTCGTTGTTTATTTCTGAGCTTACATTAATAGAAAGGTAGTTTACTCGTACTGAAGCATGTGTTAGGCTGCACTTTACTTTATAGTATGATTGTAATTGATCCTTACTAGCTTTGGAATATTTTTTTTGTGTATGTGATGATTTATTTTTTAACTTTGCTATTGAAAAGCTTAACTTTAGAAACCTTAAAGGAGCCGGGCGGTGGTGGCGCACGCCTTTAATCCCAGCACTTGGGAGGCAGAGGCAGGCGGATTTCTGAGTTCGAGAGTTCGAGGCTAGCCTGGTCTACAGCGTGAGTTCCAGGACAGCCAGGGCTACACAGAGAAACCCTGTCTCGAAAAACCAAAAAAAAAAAAAAAAGAAACCTTAAAGGATACATTTGAAATTTGATGATGACCTTCTTGTTCATGGACCTTTCTATAATGTTACACAAGAGAAAAAGATTATATTTTTCTAAGTCAACTGATTTAATATTGCTCTGTTTGCAATTTTACCAGACTTTTTTTTTTTTTTACTAGATAAAGGGTTTCTTCTTCATGTTCAATAATAAAATCCTGCTGCCTGATTTACCAACATTGTTCTTAATGTTGATGTTCTTAATGCTTTATGAGAACAAACTTAGAACTTATAAACAAACTTAGAACTTACTTTTGCTGTCACACTCAGGTCTTGATAGTGAAACCTACGGAGTACTGCACACTCCAAAATTAAGGTTTGGCTTCAACAGCTTCAAGTATTCTCCTTGTTATCATTTGTAAGAATTTTTACATTTTTATTTTATGAGTATGAGTGTTTTGTTGGCATGTATATATAATGGAGGCCAGAGGAACAGGGTCAGATCCCCTGGACCTGTGGTTACAGACAGTTGTGAGTCATGTTGAGGATGCTGGGAACTGAATCCAGGTCCTCTGCAAGAGCAACAAGTGTTCTTCACCACAGAGCATCTGAAGTCCCTATTTATTATGGTTGTTATTGTTGTCACTTACCTCTGCTGTGATCATGACACCCCAGAGACAACTGGATACACCTGAAACCTCTTGACTATTCTGTAGAAGTTAGACCAGTACTTCCTTCTAGACTCCTACTCCCAGAAATAAGACTCAGACTCAAAATATATTTACAAAAACCATATGGCTAGGCTTTTCACTGGCTAGAATCATAACTTAAGATAACCCATTTATTTTAACTTACATTCTGCCATATGGTTGGTTACCTGTGCTCAGATTCAACTCCTCACATCTTCCTGGGCATATTTCCCACCTTGCTCTACCCCAGAATTCTTTCACAGATGTCTCACCTTGTCCTGGTGCATCATCCTGTAACCCCAAGACTGGAAGTAAAGGAGTTTTTCATCTAACATCGAGGGAGCAGTGTAGTTCAGGAGGAGAAAAGTGGCACCTCAAACTCAAGAGCAGGACACATGTCTGTGTGGAGCAAGAGGTGAGCGCTGTCGTAAGCTGTAGACCATCAGATTTATTATTGACAAATGCTACATCTTTACAGACATAAGATATTCTGTCTACACTATTCTTTTATTTAAAAAAAACTTATTGAGCAAGTTGTAGTGCTTGGCATGGTTTCAGATGCTCATGGAAAGAGAAATATTAGAAAATAAGAAATGTGGGACTGGAAAGATGACTCAGTGGTTAAGAGTACTGTCTGCCCTTTCAGAGGTCCTGAGTTCAATTCCCAGCAACCACATGGTAGCTCACAACCATCTATAATGTGATCTTATGCCCTCTTCTAGCATTCAGGTGTACATGCAGCTAGGGCGCTAATATATAAAAATAAACAAATCATTTTTAAAAAGCAAATGAGAAATGTGAAGGCACTTGGAAATGCTACAGTGAGTTAGGTGGTCTTGATGAAGGAGTGAGAATGTGTCTGTTAAGAAGCATCTTAAGGAAGCATGCTGGCTAGTTTTACAGCAACTTGACACAAATTATAGTCATTTGAGGGGAGGGAGCAGGGTCTTAGTTGAGAAAATACCTCCCTAAGAACCGGCAAGCCTGTAGGGCATTTTCTTAGTTATCAATAAGCAGGGCCCAGCCCATTGTGGGTAGTGCCATTCCTGGCCGGTGGTCTTGGCGTCTATACAAAAGCAGGCTTAGGAATCCATGGGGAACAGGCTGGTAAGCAGCACCCCTACATTAGCACCTACTCCCTGGTTCCTGGCCTGCTTAGTTCCTGTCCTGACTTCTTTGAAGATGATCAGTAATTTGGAAGTGTAAGCTGAATAAACCCTTTCCTCTTCAAGTTGCTGTTGTCCTGGTGCTTCATCCTAACATCTTTCATCCTGGTGCTTTCATCTAACATCAAGGGAGCAGTGTAATTCAGGAGGAGAAAAGTGGAACCTCAAACTCAAAAGCAGGACACATATCTGTGTGAAGCAAGAGGTGAGTGCTTCAGGTAAGGAGGAAAGCGCTTCCTACTGCCCCGCTGGATAGAATGTCTCACACCAGAGTCGAGGCTGGCTTCTTGCACCATTCCTTCTGTCTTCCATGGTTCATCTTGCACATTCCCAGTCCTGTCATTCACCCACAGAGCTCATGCTCCTAAGTAACACTTTGACTTTAATAAGACATCAGCAGAGGCTCTGTTTCATGGAGAAAGTACTGTTTCTACTTTCTAGTATCTTCCAAAGCAAGACTTACTTCTTCTATATTAAGTACCCAGAAGATCATCTTGGGCATAACACACTTTTTGTTGAATGTCATTTTTAGATTAATAAATAAAGGGCTAGAAGCCTAGGAGTCCTGATGTCAAAGCATTGCTATCAAAATGACCGTTTATTTCATACACCATGAATGAGACTCTAGAGATCCCAGAGGTCCTAGTCTTAGAGACCTTCAGAAGCTGGACTGCTTGCATGTGTTTTATATGAGAAATGTAAAATGAGAGAAGTTTCTTAATCTCTCTGTGCTGCAATTTTCTCATCTTTAAAATGGGAGTGGTAATAGTATTCTGTAACTCAAAGGCTTATTTGAGCATTTAATAAGGTAATACATACATACGACATATGTGGGTATAGTAAATTCAGTACACATATTTGTTATAATTAATAATCCCATCAATGTCCACTAGATCATAATAGAAACCTAGTATCAAATTAAAGTGAGTGGATAGTGACAGATTTTTTAAAAAATCTAACCATTGACCCCACCAGTGTATCTTTTAATTACAAGCAAAATTTACTCTAATAAACTGTTAAACAATATAGGGACATCTGAAGTCTAATTGTCACGGCCCAGCCAAAACTTTATTTCATTTAAGTGTACATTTATTTATTTTAGTTTAAAACTGATTAGCTAATCCATGATAAATGCAAAATTTGAGTATGCTAATTTATCACTGGGACCTTCAGAAGCACACAGATTTCCTCTTACTTGATGTTATTGATTTAGGGACCACACACTCTAATTAAGGTTCAGCATCTTGACATTTCATCATGTGTGATATTGAGATTGCCTCCCTGAAGTCTGGACTGGGATTGAAGTGAGGCTAGATTAAATGTTACAAGGTTCATAAGAGGGCCAAGAACAGGCCCTAATTTGTAGCTGAAGTTCTACGGCACTAATTTGAAATTAGCACTAATTGGAACGGCACTAATTGGCATCCTAGTCATAGCCCACGCTTCCCTGAGCTTGGTGGTGTGATTTCCTTAAGACTCCAAACATCAAGTTTGAGAATTCCGAATGTCTCATTAGTACTTGGCAAATGAAACTCACTTTTTTGACAATAAATGTGCCAGGGATGGCGTTAGACATTGAAAGCTTTTCATTAGCCAAAACAGCACCAGTGGTAGAGTTATTTCAGCTGTATTTCAATTTGTAATTGAATTTAGGAGGTCATAAGGAGACCTACTCAGAGCAACTTAATCCAAGTTCTTCAAATTCTTTTCCCTGCCTTATGTTCCGAGCAAATGGTTTATTCAACAAGCTGCTTAGAAGTCATGATACTTTGGCTTACACACTAATCTGTGTTCTACAAATTTTGAACTTAAACTACATGCCAAGCACGATTCCTAAGCTATTAAAGATAGAGTAATGAACAGAACCCTAGATTTAGCGTAAAGGAATCTCTAACTGGATAACCTTGATTTAACCTTTACTTTTCAACTTTGTAGACTGTGTACAGAAGATTAAAATGACATTGACTGCTTTCTACACTGGTATGTATAAGAGTGACTTTCTGTGTCACTGTAAGAGACTAACTGATACCCCCCCAATATGATAACATAGCCCCATATGGGAGAAAGGGCTCAGTGTGTCTTGTTGTTTAATAAAATTGTGTGATGGCTAATCTCGGCTGTCAACTTGACTGCATCTTGAGTCAATGAAAATCCAAGTTAATGGACACTCTCCTGTGAGGGATTTTCTTGATGAGACTATTTGAAGCAGGAAGATCCACCCTAAATATGGGCAAGACCTGCTGGTGGCAGCCCAGATGAAAGAACATAGAGGAAGGAAACTATTTTAGCTCTTTGCCCCCGCTCGGACTCGGATCACATTTATCCTGCCGCAGCCGCATTCCTTTGCTGACATTAGAACTGACTTCTTCAGGATTCCAGTGTAGACTGAGAACCAGCACCTCTCTGGGAATTCTTCAGGCTTTCAGCACCAAACTGGGACTGTGGTGCCATCTAGCCTCATGGATTGTTGAGCTACTGGGACCATATCCAGTGTGGTCAATCCAATAAGTAAATAAGTCCAGTTTATCCAATATAGCCAAGAATCCAATAAATCCTCTCTTAGTACATATTCATTCCATCAATTCTGTTTCTTTACAGCGTGCTGACTAAATAGACACACACTCATTCATGGTAGAGAATTCATGATAGTGCAGTCCCAAAGCAGGAACATGAGGGTTGTTATATCTCAGTGAGATTGGGGAGCAAAAAGCTTGAGATAGAACTCAGTGTGGACTAAAGCCCATTGGAAGTTATAAGGTACCCCCTCTACCTGAAATCCATCTCCTAAAGATTCCACAGTCTCCTTTGGGAGGAAGGTGCCACCCACCACCCAGGCACCAAATGTTTAAACACACAAGCTTCTGTTGGACACTTCAAGTTTAGATCATAACATTCTGGCCCTAGCCCCCACAGGCTAATGGCCATGTTTTACTGCAAAATACATTCAGTCCAATTTCACAACATGCTAACGGTATTCAAAGGTCTGAAGTCTCTTTTGAGACACATGTGAACTCTTATTTATGAGCACATGGAAAGTCAAACAATATATAATAGTTCAGAGTAAGCATTCCCATTCTAACGTGGAGAAAACTTAGAGCTATAAAATCATGACCTTCGTACATGATTGGTAATTAAGTGCCTACAGCCAAACAGGTATCAAATTAAACGCTGGAGTAAGATTTTGTGACCTTAACAGATAAATTGGTCACCTATGAAGTAAATTACTCGAAGAAAATATGTGTAACATTGTTTAAAAGGGGCATCTAAGGCTTAAACACACTATTTACTTGAAACAATCCTGAATAATTCCTAAAGACAGTAGTGTCTTTATAGGAGCTTTCAGTAAAATCATTTTTAGGATTATTATTAACAAAGAAGAATCTGGATTGCAATTGATCTCTTCTGCCACCTTGAGAATACATTCAGATAATGTGAGACTATAAAATGCCAAGAGCCAAGACCCAACACTGTAGACATGGGGATGAAAGGAACTCTGTTACTCTGGCCTGTTTGAGATTGCAATTTTCCAGAGCTGTTTGCAGCTCAGTATTGAATGTCTGGTGCTGGAGCTGATAAGCAGCTTTGTCTGTGGGCCACCGATGGGGCTCCCTCTTGTTCTTATCAAGCAGCAGCATCTTGATTGCCGAAATGATTCCCAGGTCTACCTTTGTGATGGATTCCTGTTGTGATTGGTGATGGCGGAGATCTAGCCCAGATCCCTTGATCACACAACTGCAAGAGAAACCAGGAGGCCTTTAAGCCCATCCCCCTGCCTCTAGAAAGGGGAAAGTGGCAAATATTTCCACAGTGAATAAATGCACTTTCTAGTCAGAGAAAACTGAAACAACAGAACTAAGAAGTGAGAATTCCCTTCAAGAACGCATTTGCATACTTTCTGGCTATTTCTATGCTAATGCACTTGCAACCGAAAATGAATGTTCTGAGTGCACACAATTTGGAAACAGATGGTATTAAGCATCTTGACATTCCAGGTTGGTTCATTTGACTGAGAAAAAAATTCTTTTCATGGATAAACAGTCGCTCCAGATAGAAGAACTTTGTATATCTTATTTGGGGGCCTTAGTGTTTCTCTTCTCAGTCTATGTTCATCTCTCCTCACTTTTCAGTGCTTCTCCCCATTTCTTCACTGTTTTGATGAGGTCCTTTCCCTTTGTGGCACTTCTCCGTCTTCCATACTGGGCAAGGGCACATGAAGCTGATTACAGCGGCCTTGAGAACTCGCTATTCCCTGACCTTTCATTGGTTGCCAAATTCTGTCACTGATGTTTCAAGCCTGGCTACCAAGTCAGTCTGTTTTCAGTTCCAGTGCTACCATGACACCCCAGCTGATTCTTTTGTACTTCATTATATATAAACTATACTGTCTCCTGCTTTGGTTTCTCTTCAGCTATGCCAGAATATCATCTGCTCTGCCTCCAGGGTGAAACTTGTCTTTTCTGTTTTAGTTTATTTTGTGTGTGTGGGGAGGTGTCGGGGTTATATATGTGCCCGATGTGTGTGTGTGTGGTGTTATATTTATGTAAGTATTAATGTGCATAGCCATGATGTTATGAGGCAGATGTTGGGTATCCTGCTCAGTTTTTGTCTTATTCCTTTGAAACAGTGTCTCTCATTGATGGCAGTGGGTGGTAAGATGTATATTGGCCTTGGAAAGAGACAGTGGTATGGGTCACTCACTGTGGCTTCTGAAAGCCACTGTGCAGATAGTATGGAACCCCAAAGGTTTGGCTTGGGTTTTTGTTCTGTTCTGTTTTGTTTTGTTTTTTGTTTTTTGTTTTTTTTTTTTTTTGGTTTGCTTTTTGGTTTTATTGAGACATGATCTTGCTAAGCTGGCAGTCAGAAAGCTCTGGAGATTATCCTATCTCTAGATTCCTAGAGAACTGGAATTACAGGGAAACAGCCAGACCTGCCTCGTTTGACCTGGAGGCCTGGACATTTTAACTCATGTTCAGGCTTGTGCTTCAGCAAGCATTCTTGCACACTACAAGGCCCAGGATGGCCTGGAACTGCAGCACAGTTCAGACTTTGCCCTGCATCCAAGATCTGATGTGCCAAGCATGTGTGTGCACACCTGTGGTCCCAGTTACTAGGCAGGGAGGCTTGTGATTTTGAGATCAGTCATGCACCTAGCAAGAGCATGTCTCAATAAAACCAAAAACCAAACAAAAATAATAAAAAAAAAACCAAAAAACAAACAAACAAACAAACAAAACCAAAACAAAAAAACAAAACCAGAATAGAACAAAGACTCAAGCCAAACCTTTGAGGTTCTATACTATCTGCACAGTGGCTTTCAGAAGCCACAATGTGCTACCCATACCACTTTCTCCTTCTAAGGCCAATGTACAGTTTACCACCCACTGCCAAACTTCCAACACTATCACATGGATAATGGTCTTGGTAAATGATACAACATATTCTTTTGTTTTATGCAGCATATTCTTAACACACATTGTGGGGTCTGGAAGCTACTGTGCAGATAGTATAGAACCGCAAAGGTTTGGCTTGGGTCTTTGTTCTGTTCTGTTTTTGTTTTTGTTTTAAATTTTGTTCTGTTCTGTTTTTGTTTTTGTTTTAAATTTTGGTTTGGTTTTTGGTTTTATTGAGACATGGTCTTGCTAGGTATACAGACTGATATATTTTTTCCTAATTTGAGATCTTCGAAATATTATGTCTTTCATCTGGAATTTTATTTTTACTCTTTTAACTATTAAATCCTAAACCCTAATCAACTAGTCAACTTATTGCCAGTATCACAATAACAGCAGCAACCAAACATTGCCATACACCTATAAATTGTCAGGAGCACACTGTGCATCCATGGACATCATCCCTTATACTCTCTCAATATGCTAGGAAAATATTATTATCACTATTTTACAGGTAAATGAGATAGTTTTTAGGGGTGGATCTTAGCAATGTTTTACCTCAGCATGTACAGATGTTATGTTACATGTAGAGTATTTGGGTAGTGATTGACCCAGTACTGTTTTTCAGTACCCACTCTTTTCTGCAGTGATATGGACAGTCCAAACATTACTACGACAAAAAGAAACCAAAAATTATTATCCCAGCTTTCTTTCCCCCTCCTGTCTGTCTGTCTGTCTGTCTCTTATTTCTGTCATTAGAGATAGGGTCTCTCTCTCTCTCTCTCTCTCTCTCTCTCTCTCTCTCTCTCTCTCTCTCTCTGTGTGTGTGTGTGTGTGTGTGTGTGTGTGTCTGCCCCCATTTTTTTCTTCTTTCATTTGAGACAGGGTCTCATTCTATAGCTCAGGCTATCCCAGAACTATGCAGCCCACACTGGCTTCAAACTTGCAGCAATCCTCCTGCCTCGGCCTTCAAAGTACTTGGATTTTAGGTGTGAGTAGCATCACCAGGCTACTAGCAATTTTAATAAGATTTAATTAAAGTCATGTGAGAGACTGTGATGTTTTCATATATAGTGTGTAAAGACTGATCTGTCCCATAGGTAAGAGAAGAGCTGAAAAGTATGTCACCAAAGAGGATATGTTTATGAATTGAAAAGCACTAAAAACCAATGTTTCACACACATGAATATATCTAAGCTGGGTTCTTTTGGATATTATAGATACTCCATATCTCAAACATATTTTATTAACTTCTTGCTTATTAACTTGACTCTAATTTTATAATATTTTATGTTTTATTTTCATGTGCCAAGCTAAAAGAGCCTTTGACACCATGTTCTATTTTCTACAACCTATAGCAACTGTATACATATTAACTTAATATTTTAGAAAGTGAGTGTCTCCACATGTGCTTCTGGGATGGAGGCGGATCAACTGGGACCTACAGTGCTGTTTGCTCTTGGATTCTAGTCACTGAGGAGAGCTGCCAACTGTCTCTTCCTGAGTTTTCTTCACTCTGGATTGGCCTCTCATACAGAAGACAAGGATGTCTTTTGTCCTTGACAGTAAAAATGGTTCTTTCCTTTAGGGATGAGACCTTTATTTGATCCCTTCCTGGAATCCTTAGGTGAGTGGCAGCTAGTAACAGTAACTGAGAGTACAACAAGTAGTGCAAAAAAGGGACAAATACTTTTCAAAATTATTTATTCATTTGTAATTTTACTATGTATCCCAGATTATCTTCAAACTCTTGGCCTCAAGCAATCCTCCTGCTTCATCCTCAATAGTAACTGGAACTATATATTTATGACACTGTGTCCAGCTTGGTGTGTATTTTAATACAGGTTTTCAAAGATAAGTTTGTAAGAATTGTTGGCTGATGTCTGAGCTTGTAGGATTAGCTAAGTGAGAAACCATATATAGTCTTTACAAGAATATGTTAGGCATTTTCAAGTTGATTAGTTTAATTGGAATGGTTGTTGAATATTAATAGTTCAGAGGATCTTGTAATGCATCAGTTACCATGAGGAGTATGGTTGGTTTTGTAAGAGTTAATTAGTCATTGAACTGAAATCTGGGTATTGTCACAGACAGTATATCATCAGCCCAGCAGGCATATCTTTGCAGATCAATTTTCTAGCAAGGTACAGGAAATAAGGAAGTCAAATGTTCTGGTGTGTTTCACAAGAGTATGTTATTCAACCTCGGAAAGAATCTCCCCCTCCTTCTCTATCATGTTCTTTTCTTGTTCCATGCCCACAAATGGGCTCTGTTGTGTTTTATTTAAAAAAAAAAAGAAAGTCAGAATATGTTTGTTAGAGCCAGGTATGGTGAGGTGGAAGGGGGTGCCTCTGCCAGCCCATGCTGAGGCATCACTTTCTCCTGATATACCAGCCAAATGATGGATATAGTATAGAATAGAGTTTAGTGCATAGAGAGGGGAGTTGAGGAGAGATAGAGAAAGGTAGAGAGAGATGGAGAGGAAAGAGGGAGAAGAGAGAGGGGGGCTGGCCAGGAACATATGGAGAGAGAGGTTGGGAGAATGAGGAGAGAAGGGACAGAGAGGGTAAGAGAGTAAGGAGAGGGAAACAGTCCCTTTTATACTGAGTCAGGCATACCTGGCTGTTGCCAAGTAACTGTGGGGCAGAGCCTAGAAGGAATGCTAACATTCCTCCATTTTGCTTTAATTTAAAAAAGGGAAAACTAGACAGAGTTGACAATGATGCAGGAATAGGGTCACGGTGATCTTTAGCTACTTCCTGCTGACTTTGGGGCAACGTGTCTCTGGGAAACCTAAGAAAATGTTTATGGGGATGTTGGTCCAGTCGGAGAAGAGTTGGCTGAATTCTTGCTGTGCAGGCATCTCTGGATAGGAAGGAGCAGTAACTGTGGGGCAGAGTCTAGAAGGAATGCTAACAGGCTCCATGTTCTTGGTTTTTCTTTAAGTGAGCATTTTGTTTTGCTTTCTTATTTTTTTTGTTTTGTCTTTTTTTTTAGTCTGTTTTCCCTTTGTTTTTGTTTTGAGAAAGAGAGATAAAGAAAAGAACATGAGATTGGGTGGGTGGGGCAGTGGCGACTATCTGTGAGGAGTTGAGGAGGGGAAATACTATGATCAAACTATATTTTATGAAAAAAATTGAAGTAAAAACTTAACTAACTAAAAATAATTCCTCAGTTTCTCCAAGTAAGGAATCTATTAGGGTAACAAAATTCTATTTGTTCCTTTAAGGACTTCTGTGTTTTGGAGCCATAGGAAGAAATCAGCAGGAGCTAAACTGAAAGTGGTTGAGTAGACATATTCATCATGCGGTAAGACTGGAGTCAGCAAGTAGGTCTGGCTCATCCTCACTGTAACTTACCATGGGATGAAACAGGGGGCTGCCTTTGTATTACATAATGCCTCAATGATTTCATGTCAGTTTTGAAGACTCATGATATATGTGCTTCCAATGCAGAGCAAATAGGTGGTTTCTTGTGTGCATCTGCACTCATTATGTGCAGCACCCTTGGAGCTTAATGTTCCTTTTATATTCTCAAAACATCCTCCTGCGCTGCCACTAGCAAGCCTTGGTTCTGGGAAAGAACACCAAGGCACAGAATAGTTCCGTGTCAGGCACTTGAGCTTATACACAGGTGCTCTAGTATTAGTTTTGGGTCCTGGAAGTGCCCTTAATAAGGAGCTCTGCCGAGTGGTTATTCACCCAGTCTTCAGATAGCCACTTTAAAATAACACATGTTCTTACGGCCATAAGCCACCCGCCATCATCCTCGGTCCTCATCTTTCCTCTACATCAGTACACTACAACTGCTCTATTCACAATCTTTCCCTCTTCATCCTAGCAGTAAAGACATCTGGTGCTTCCCCACTGTAGTTAGTAAAGGGTGTGTTAGGAAGTACTGTCCTGTGGGTTTTAGTAAACAAACACAGCCTACTGTATTAGGAATACTGATAATTTCCTGATATGGCTGGATAGTCATTTATTTACCTACTCCTAGGTGTAAAAAAATATAACCTATAAAATATAAAATGTAAAAATAGAGGTGTAAAAATATTTTAAAAAATATTTTTATATAAAAAGTCTTTAAATAACAAAGACACTATCATTCCTCATTGATTCTCAGAGGCCACAGGCAAACTCCGAAGATGAATCAGAAAATTCATTATGGGCAGGCATGGTGGAACAGCCCTGTAGTCCTGAAACTTCAGAGGTGGAAACAAGAGGCTTTGGAAGTCAGAGCCAGAATGGGTTACATGACATGCTATTTCAAATAACAGCAGCAGCAGCAGCACCACCACCACCAAAGGAAATCTATCCTGTGCTTTTGGCTCTGGGAACAGTGCCTCTCCTCAGGTAGCAAGAGCTCAAAGTCTGACCAGAGTTCATGTGCTGACTCACCTCGCCTGTGGAGGCCTTGGGGGTTGGTGAGTCGGCTGGAGCTGCTGGCAAAACAGCAACTGTTTTGTAATGTCTGTCAATGGTGCTATTTGTTTTGGCCTTTCCTCCATAAATTTGGTGGGTAGCCAGGGCAACACAGGGTATTCCTTAGACTAAAGCTAGGCATAGCAGCTGCATGAATCTCTAAGTAGTGAACAGGAAGCAGCAGCAAAGAATGCTGGCCAAGGCCACATCGAAATAGAACTTAACAACTTACCTGCTCATATTTGAATATTGAGCTGAAGCAAAAGAACTGTTACAGCAGGTCTGAGCATGCAGAGAGACGCCTGCTCCCTTGGGGGCTCTGCATGTCATACATGTGGCCAAGAATCACACTACTAAAATTATCGGACATATTTAATATTTGTGATCCTAATTACAGGGCACTGTGAAAAGCTTGACACTGTTTGAGGGGTAGGTACACTCATATTTCTGAGAAACGAGAAAGAATTAATTGGTATAAAGGCATGAGCATATTACTAGCTACTAAGTAAGTACCACAACAAAATACTATGGGCAAAGCTGTATGGGCCGGGAGATCGGGCATGCCACACACCTTTAAGTGATGAGAACTCAAGAATGAGCGTGTTGATCCACTTTTTAAAAATGTTATTTCCGTGTGTGTGTCTATGACCATGGAGGTCAGGAGGGCGCATCAGGAATCTGATAAAGGTCTGTACCAGGAATAGAGATGACGGCAGCAGGCAGTGGAGCTGCCTGACAGTACTGGGCAGAAAACCCTAGTCTTCTGAAAGAGCAGTTATGTTTTTTTTTTAAACCACAGAACCATATCGCCAGCCCTGAAGTGTGGATTTTTTTCAACTGTTCCACAGGGTGGGCCAAGAAGAGCTACAGTGATGATGGTCACCATATTCAAAGTTCTCATATTTTAATCTAAAGATATAATTCTTCCAAGAATATTGAGTTTGAATTATCTTTGAGTCCTTATGAGCCTATAGAACTCTGAAATCCCCTTTATTGCTTTGGGCTTATATAGCCAACTAATTACTGAAGATTTTTAACTTGTCTTTTCTTTAACTGCAAAGGTCATCACACTGTTCCCTCTTGCTTTGACTTCATGCAAGACATCATTAATTATGCATGTTATTACGGTGTTAATTCTCCCTTCAAATACCTCATTAAATATAAAGGGATGTTAGCTATATACTTTTTTCCCTCTGAATCAATTAAAAAGGCCTCAGAGATCAAGAACAACCTCATTTATTTTACTGCACTTTGCAGTCCAAACCATTACCATCAACTTCTTCAGAAACACTTTGTCTTTCTTCAGTTGTTGCCTTGGAATATGTAGTTGCCTAGCGTTTTTTGTTTTTTTGAAATCTAAAATTGCCAAGGTCAAATTTGATGGATGATTCAAAAGACTTACTTCTAAGAATTATCATACATTCATATACCTGGATATATCTGTAAGCAATCACACCATTAGCCTGAATCCCGATGCGTCCATTACAGACTGACAGCTGTTTTGTTCAGAACTCTCAGATTCCCCTCAGGTCTGTCCTGTCACATGATCAATAGCTGGTTTCTTTTTTCTATGAAAATGCACCAGCTCTCTACTTTCATGATTTCTTAAAAGTTATGTCTATTCTTCGTAAGTTTTTTTTTTTCTTGGTCTTATACAACAGAGAACAGCTACTCTGGAGAACTGTGGCAACCCAGCAGAAAGTGTGTGGGAGGAAATATGTATGTGGGAAGAGAGAGATGTATTTTGTGGTATTTTACTACTTAAGATGGTTTGGGGGTTTTGAGTAATTGATAAGAGAGATGTCATGCATTGAATGTTTCTGAAACACACTAAGTGAAATGGTTGAATACTTTTCCACAAATGAGTGAACATCTCAGAACACTGATCCCCTTTTTGTCCAGAGTTGATATGAAAATACAGTTCTTTTCTCAGAGTCCTGTTTCTTAAACATATTTCCTTAAATTCCATGTTCTTTCCAAGGAATCAGGACAACTTGTAGTTGGAAGTAGAGAGGCAGAAATTAAAGTCAAATGCCCTCAGGATCCTATATAGCCCTGTCTTAGTCAAAGTTCTATACTGTGAAAAGTCACGATGACCATGACAACTCTTATCAAGGACAGTATTTAATTGGGACTGGCTAACAGTTCAGTGGTTTAGTCAATTATCATGGCAAAAAGCATGGTGGCATGCAGGCAGACATGGAGTTGGAGAGGTAGCTGAGAGTTTTACATCTGGATCAGCAGGCAGCAGAAAGAGTCACACTGGCCCTGTCTTGACCATCTGAATCCCCAAACCCTCCCTCCCTGTGACTACTTCCTCAAACAAGGCCACACCTCTTAATAGTGCAATGCCTGGTGGACCATTTTCATTCCAACCATCACAAGCTCCTTCCACTAAAGCCTTCATGATAGCTGACATACATAAGTGGCCAAATACCCAGGATGAGAGCCAACTTAGGACCATAAATGAAAATCTCAGACAAACCAAAGTTGCATTGATGTCTAGACCTGTATAAACAAACATCAAATATCTACCAACTCTGTAATCTTGAATTGGTGGACTAAAATACATGACTTCTTTTTTCTCAGGAGATATTACATGTAGATTTGAATTCTACATCTCTATCCATACTGTAAGAACTACAAACTTGCTTGCTTCTACTCTAGTAATACTTAATATGAGGGGCCTTACTTAATAGGTTATGAGTACAATGCTGAAGGAAGCTATCTTAGTTGGGGTTTTACTGATGTGAACAAACACCATGACCAAGGCAAGTCTTATAAGGACAACATTTAATTAGGACTGGCTTATAGGTTCAGAGGCTCAGTCCATTATCATCAAGGTGGGAGCATGGCAGCATTCAGGCAGGCATTGTGCAGGAGAAGCTGAGAGTTCTACATCTCCATCCAAAGGAAGCCAGAAACAGACTGGGCATCCTCAGGCAGCTAGGAGGAGGGTCTCCAAGCCCACTCCTACAGTGACACACTTCCTTCACCAAGGCCACATCTTCTAATATCGCCACTCCCTGGGCCAAGCATATGCAAACCATCATAGAAACCTAACTTCACACTTTTAAACCATCAAATATCATTTACTAAGTATTATGCTTCAGATTCCACCTATTAAAAAGACAAATCATGAATTCTGATTTTTCAATACAAAGCAGCAGAATCTGGGCAGGTATATTAGTCAGGGATCTCTAAAGGAGTAATTAATAGAATCAATATGTATATGTGTATTTGTGTATATGTGTATATGGTGTATTGGAGGGTCTTATAGGCAGTGGTCAAAGTGGTCCAACAATGGACATCACCTGACAGAAAGTCCAAGGATCCAGTAATTGTACAGTCCATGTCCCCATCTGGTGCTCGAATCTCAGGGAGTTCCCAGGGAGCTGCTGATCTTCAATCTACGTTGGAATCTTGAAGAAGTATGTTCTAACACCAGTGAAGGAATGCCTCAGTAATGAGATAGATGAACTTACCAGTGAGGGCAACAGGCAAAAAGCAAAAACTTTCTTATTCCATGTCCTTTTATGTGGGCTGCCACCAGAAAGTGTGGTGCAGATTTAGGTGGGTCTTCCTACCTCAAATGATCTAAGAAGATTCCCTCACAGGCACACTCAGCTGCTTGGGTTTTAGTTGATTCCAGATATAGTCAAATTGACAACCATAGTTAGCCATCGCAGTTGGGGAGGTGGCTCAGTGTAGCCTCAGTGGGATTCAGTCCTCAGCATTTGCCTATGAAGCTGGGTGTGGCTGCTCATGCAGCTGTAACCCCAGCGCTGTGGTGGGCGGAAGTGGGAAGAGGTGGATCACCAGGGCTCATTGACTAATCAAGTTCAGTGGTGTGCTCTGTCTCAAGAGCAGAGCACCCTGTGCATGCCTGTACATAGCCAAACCCACATACACACACTTTTATATGCATGTAGTACAAATGTGTACACCAGAAAGAATGTAAGGAGAGAGAGAGAGAAAGAGAGAGAGAGAGAGAGAATCTATAAGCAAATATGACGGTACATACCTGTAATCCTAGCTCTTTGATTTTATTGTCTACATTGCATACAAAATTTATTATAATTGCTAATATTTTCTAATACAAGTTTCTTTTTATGTACACACTAATGCACAAATAAAAGTTATATATTTAATGATTCATTGTGAGGTAGAGACCAGACTGAGCAATGCTCCCTATGAAAGCCTTTGAAATACTTTACAGTGGTAATGTTATTGTCATCTCCAAGAGAATTGACAGACATTTCAGTATCTATTTTTTTTATACTTTGCTTCATATTGCTGCATTAAAAGAAGCACAAAACTATTATTAAATTAGTATATTTTCATGGAAATGAACTCCAAGATCCAGATTAACAGTAAAAAGGGGAAAATATAGCTTTATAAATGTAATCCATAGATGCACGTCTTCCTAAGTGTGTAGTTAAAATTGTTTAGAGAATCTTATATTTATAACTGACAAAACTGGAAAAATAAAGTCAAAGAATGAACTGCACCTATCAACTGTACTTGGTCTATTTGAAAAAGTCGTTTATAACATGGAAAACAAAGCATACTATGTGAGGGATAGCTAGATGGCTCTACAGGGAAAGGTTCTTTAAGTTCCGTCCTCTGGGCCCACATGGCGGAAGGAGGTGATAGACTGACTTTCACTTGGTTAGCATTACATGGATGTCCCCTCCCCACAATAAATAAATAAAATGTAATAAAACTTTAAATATTTGATGTATCAAATTAAAATATGAAATGCCATTATATAAAAATTGACATATCAATCAAAGCCAATTATCTGAAGGGGTACTGTGACTTATCAATGCACACAAAGGAGCCTAGTCCACCTTTATGAGGAAAGGTAGAGAGAAGCCACAAGCTAATATGCAGGATGCTGTATAGATAACTTCAGTGTTATTATTTTTCACTTGAAATTTATATGAAAAACACACAGAGAAGCCTTACTTCTTTAAATGTATGACTTTTTAAGAAGTCAATTTTTAAATATTTATTTAGTATGTTGGTGGGGACAGGGAGTATGGACTTAGATGTGTTGTGGCATGCCCGTGGAAGCCGGAGCACAGCCTGCAGGCAGTCTGTTGGGTCTCTCTTTCCAGTGTATGGGTACTGAGGATGCAACTCAAATCATCATCTGGGCCAGAGTCTTTACCTCCTGAGACATTTCTCCAGCTCCTGCAATACACATTTTAAACAGTCTCACCAAAGAAAATATCATAACTTTTAAGAATGTGCTGAGGGTATTTTTATCTTTATAGTCTTCAGGCAAGAATTCGGCTACAAACTCCTCTCAATTTTAAGTTAATCTGGAGCAATTCATTTTAAAGAATTTGGAGATTGCCTATAACTAATGCTAAAACGTTCATAACATACACTGTGTCAGTGGATATCTTCTGACATTGACTCTCAGGTAGGGATTCCTATGTTAAGATCTCTGGTTTGTTAAGCACATACCCCTTTGAGAAGCTAATAAGGGAATAGAGGAGGTCAAGGAAGAAGGAAAGCAAGAAGCAAAAGTTGGTTCAGATGAAAGAACAGCGACCCACAATTCTATAGGAAGCTTGAAGTATATTGTAGATTTGACCCACTTGAAGGCAGAAGCTCGGCTGTAAAACTCTAACATGAGTGGGGATATAGTATGTGATTTTCCAGGATTGAGGATATACTTCTCAAGCATGTCTGTTTCACTGTCTGGAGATGATGGTCAGAAAGATGATGGCTGCTCAAGTAAGTCATTGAAAGAGGCATATTCTTGGCTATCAGAAATATGCATTTGGGCATATAGTTCTTCGTGTTTTATTGGGTCAAATAGTCTGTAGTAGGAGTTCCACTTTGAGGAAGGGTTTACTAGCCCAAGGGTGTCTTCAGATTTGAGCATTTTCAAAGAAACTGATTGCTACTTGGTGTGAAGAGGTCAAGAGGACCATATCCAGTAGGTGAATCAGAGGTGTTACAAAGGCTGATACTTACTGTGCTTGGCTTAATGCCAACTCCTGTAAAATTAGAATCTCCTGAATGCAGAGCCTCACCTGAAGAACTGCCCAGACTGATTGCTTTAACGGATGAGGGAGGACCAACCCTAACTGTGGATGGCACCTTCTGGCAATGCTCCAGATAAAAATGGGTGTGTCAGAAGGAAACTTGCTCACTGCTCCCTGGGCCTTCAAGCTTGCTGCTGAGTTGATTGACTTGCCTGCTGCTGTTGCTGCTGCTTCCTTCACTGGAAGGCTGCATTATAACGTGAACTGCTGAGACACCTGGCCTTGTGGATGGAGCAACTTTTGGCACAGGTTTAAAGCCTTCCACCATCTATTCTTGGATAGCTTCGAGTTCCTTTCCCTTGCAGGCAGCTGGCACAGCAGAAGGTCTCCTCAGACTGGGGCTGTTGTGACCCCTGGTCTTGTGGATGGAGCAACTACCTGGTTCTCAGCCTCTCAGGGGTAACCTTAGCTGTCACTACTATTTTGGTGTTCTGTAAAACTGAGGCACAAGGAAGGAGAAAGGAAAGGAAATAAAAACCCTACACTAACAACAAAACATGAAATAACTAAGACCGAGGCCATGCTGTTTGTGGAAGGATAAGGATACTTAGCTCATGTTAACTGGATCGTGCCCCTGCTCTGGAGTAAGGCTGGTCAGGGAGTCCTTAGCACAGATAGGAGTTACTAGACCAATCTCCATGGGAAGAGTCCAGTACTGTTGAGTAGGCATCAGGCTGGGAAAAGGTTTGTGTAAGTGCAGTGCACTTGTGTAGGCTGCAGGCTGGAGAGAAGCCTGTGTGTGTGCACTGCATTTGAGTTGGCCACAGTCTAGAAAGAAGCTCTCCAGGGACCAAGGAAGTCTGTGGAAGTAAACCTCCACAGAGGCCTGGAATGATGGCAAACTTAGCACTAAGGACAATGACCTTGGGTGAAGTCCAAAGGAGGGGCCAGCTGCCTCTAAGGGAAAGGAACGTGAAGCTATCCAAGAACAGACCGTGGAAGGCTTTAAACCTGTGCCAAAATTACTAAGGAACGTGGTTCTTTTGTGCAAGTTACCTCAGCCTGTGAAATCTGTCTTCTAAAGTTTTCTCACACTTTAATAGAAATTCCGAGCCTTTTTGACTCCTCTTTCAGCCTATAGTTCTGTGGTCCTCAATGAGTGCTGTGTGTTACTCCGTCCTAATGCTGCTATGTTGTTGGGAACGCTGTGTCTGGGTGTGCCTGGCAAGAAAAGTGAGAAGAGTCAAAGACAAGAGATGCCCTTGTGTGGTCTTGGTGAGAGTCACTTAACCATTGTGGTTATGAAGAAACCTTTCTAAAAGAAGAATTAGAGGAATCATCATGAAGAGAAAGGTCTACTGAAGCTATGCAGCTGGACACTGTAAGACTTAGATGTGCTGTGTGTTTGTGAACTATACTTATGTAAAAGTTGATAACAGGTAATAATTATGTCTTCCCATGGATAGATGGTAATTTCTCTTCGGCTAGTTCTACCAAAGTTTATGTTTAATGTTAGAAAGAGAAGAGCTCAGAAAGAATACTCAATGATGATATTTTCATGTGTATTTCACTTTATGAATTTTGTATTTTATAGCACTTTGAGAGTCAGAACAAAGTTCAGAGGAAGGGATAGAGATTTCCCCATACACACCCACATGTGAAGGATTCTCCATAGTCAGACTTCTATACTAGAGCAGTGCAGTTACACTAACAAGTCTCTACACATCATCACCCACCTACCAGTTTGCACTGGGATTATCCAGTGTTGCTGGACCAATGTATAGTGATATATATCCATTACTGTATATCAAAAAGTGTTATAAAGACAAAGGAGTACTTTGAGGTCTACCTGGCCATCCCCTCTCCATAATTCTTCATTAATTCTTCATCCCCACTATCTGCTGACTGTCTCTATAGTGCTGACAGTGCTATGCAACTGAACTCACATAGTGTGTGACTTTTTCAAGTTGCTTCTTTCACTTCATAGTGTGAACTTGTTACTTGTATGTGTTTTCATTACTCAGTAGTTCATTTCTTATCCTTAATATTCCAAATGCTAAATAAAACATTCCAATTTCCAACTAAATCACACGATTTACATCACAAGCCTCGACACATCATCACCCATCTACCAGTTTGCACTGGGATTATCCAGTGTTACTGGACCAATATATAGTGATATATATCCATTATTGTATATCATAAAGTGTTATAAAGACAAAGGAGTACTTTGAGGTCTACCTGGTCATCCCCTACCTGTGATTTGCATCACAGCTTATTGGTTTATCTACCCTACCAAGTGCAAAGAATCATCTTTGCTCCACAGTTTTGACAATTATCATTAAAGCTGCTATAGAGATTTAAGTGCAGTGCAGGTCTTAGGTGAGCATAACTTTTCAGTGTCTTTGGGTGATTACTAGGGAATACGCAATTGTTGGATGCTATGGTAAGTATATGCTTTCTTCTGTACAAAGCTTGTCAAACTGTCAAACCCAAAGTGAATCATCTGGGTTCTCATCAGCAAAGAATGAGAGTCCTGTGGCTTCCCGTCTTTATCTACAATTGGTGCTGTCATAAGGCTTGGCCTAGTGGGTGTGGAATGATATCTCACTTTGTGTTTCCCTGATGATATAAAACCACAAGAATCTTTTCATTACTATGTGCAATCTATATGCCTCTTTACTTGCAAGGTATCTTTTTGGGGGTCATTTTTAGTCAAGTTGTTTTCATTAATTTTTCTCTTTCTAAGGTTTGATTACTTACTCGTTAGTCTTAAGGACTCTCATTTGACTGCAATCAGACTGAGAAGTAGAAGCTCTCAGTGAGGACAGCCCACATTTCCTGGCACTCTGCTCCTGGTATTTCTCTTTGGTGTCCTTCATTCTCTTTGCCAGTTTAACATATTCTGAAGCCTTCTCTATGTTTTTTTTTTCTAGTTCTTTCTTTAAAGTAATGCAGCAGTATTTGAGTTGCAAAACACATGAAGTAATAGTACACTGAATCTTAGGTGCTTTGGTCCTGGGATTCTGACATTCTTTTTTAAGGGCTTTCTGACAACATATTGGTGGACCTCTTCATCTTAGAGAGCTTGAAAAGCATCAGGGTGTTCCTAGATCCTTTGGGCCACATCACTAAGGCACAGTCATACTTGTCAGTCCAGGAACATCCTTCTCTCCTTTCTTTACAATAACCAAGTTGAGAACACTCAGTTTGGCATCTACTGTGTATCCTCAAACAGACTTGATCTGTAACAAGAGTTCTGCTTACTCAACATGAGGAAGAAAAAGGAGGCAAGGAGGTTCTTCATCTTACAGATAAGCACCAGGGGAATCAGGAATGTTAAACACACAGCATTGTCTCTTCAAAGGGGGAATGCATAATCTGTTTTCCCTCCAGGAGGCTGGGAGCAGACATGGTTAATAGCCTGGTAACCTTTGTGCTGTCTGTGTGATAGAGACCAGACCACACTGGATCCTCCTCCAGACTCATATCACGAGCTTGTCTATCTACAGAACCTATCATTATTGAAGATGTCACTTGTACTTGAGTTTTGATATACTCGTGTCTTAAATTTTACTGTGCTCACAGGATTGAGTTAATTATTACCAGGAAAGTTCTTACCAAATCATAGTTGTGCTTAAATATGCCTAAAATAAACTACTCAGGATCTGACTCTCAAACTTTGAACCAACACCAACTACTTAAGTCATGTTGAACCAAACTACCTTCTTGGCTCCTGTTGATTGCTACTCTGCTGGTAGTGGTAGTCATACAAACCCCTGCACTCTGCCATGGGTTGAGATATCTTACTTCTTGGGGAAACCTTGATTGTCCTTCCTGCCACTTCTTGGGATCACATAACCCTTCCACTCTTCACCCAGAGCACCGGCAGCTACTTCTGTGGCCATTGGCTTCTCATGGAAAATACAAAGCTTGCCTCCACTGTTCAATGAGTTTCTTAAAGCTGGTGGCTTTGAAGGAGATACTCAACTTTACCTTGACACAGATGATAGAAAAGAATTGTTTTTATTGTGTTTTAAGGAAAGTAAGTCAGGCTTAGAAAGAAAAATGACATGTTTTCTCTCATATAATATCTATATTTGTATTGAGTGTAGGTGTGTAACTTTGGGGTAGCACATGAAACCAGAAAGGAAGCCATGAGGATAAGAAGTCTACAGGAGGGGAAAGGGTGAACATGAGAGAGTAATAAAATGTCATGAAGTAAAAGAGGAAGCTATTTGTGGGCAAGATGAGAATCAGCAAGTAGTTAGGGGGTAGAGGAAAACTGGAGGTGAGCAAGAACAAACAAAGAATAATTCTGTATAATGCATAAATATTACAGTGAAACCCATTCCTTTTATGCTAATCAAAAACTTAATAAAAGTTGCATTTATTTCATTTTGATATTCAAGAATGTATCACTTCCATTCCAAGAGTCATGGCTGTCCCATCATAATACACAATTCTTTATTAAGCAGGGCATGGATATTCCATGAGTAAAAACTTTTTTTTTTCTACTGTGGCCAAAGATGATGAGCTAACACATTTTTAAAGTCAGCAAAAGAATCATGCCCGCCCTACTGTGCCTTAATACAACTTTCCATCAATTGTTTGTGCTCTTAACATAAGGTAGAGGAAAGGCTACAACTGTGCTTGATTCTCTCCTTTGAAATAGGTTTCCCAATAGCACATGGACTTCCTCTAATCCTCAAAGGATAATGAGTTTTGCTTTAAAAACTGTACAGGGTATGTTGTAAAACACTTATTATTCTGACTGATGCTCACAGTACCTCATCTTTTGTTTGTTCCTTCTGGTTGATTGACAAATGCATCACCAGTGGTAATAATTTTTCTTTCACTGATTGCTGATAAATTCTCATATCATAACTTTTCTGCCCTATGTCTGCAATTTCTCCAAAGCACTTCAGAGAAAGATATTTGTAAATCAAAGTGTTGGTGATGTGTTCAATGATGTGTTCAATAATGTGTTCAATGCATTTATTATACTTTCTAGGTCATTGCATTAAACATAATTAGAAAATATGTTTTTAAATATTTTGATGATGAAGTAGTTTTAATTTATACAGATATTTCCAGTTCAATTTTAGGAGTAAAGGAACTAGACACATTCCTTAAATTTTCTTTATCTTGTGTCTAAGTTCTTGATTTTCTGTTAGATTTATTTTATATGTATAAGTGCTTTGCATGCATGTATGTCTGTGCACCATGTTGCCACCTACTGTGAGCAGAGGTCAGAAGTCATTGGATCCCCTTTAACTGGAGTTACACAGTTAGTTGTGAGCCACTATGTGGGTTTTTGGAGTTGAACCTGGGCCTTTTTAAGGCATGGGAAAAACGCTGAATATAGTGGTACACACCTGTGTATCTGAGTACTTTAGACACAGAAACAAGAAAATTGATGCAAATTGAAGCCCAACATGGGCTTCACAATAAGATCTTCTCCCTCTCCCTCTCCCTCTCCCTCTCCCTCGCCCACCCCCACGGCCCCCGCCACGGGCCCCCCCGCAGGGCCGGCGGCCCGCACGCGCGC
>NW_021604636.1:2302590-2318511 GCF_004785775.1 Grammomys surdaster | reverse complement strand
CTCCCTCTCCCTCTCCCTCTCGCTGTCCCTCTCCCTCTCCCTCTCCCTCTCCCTCTCCCTCTCGTTCCCCCTCCTCTCTACTTCCCCTCCCTCTCCCACCCCCCCACACACACAAAAGAAAAAAAGAAAGAAAACACAAATTATGGGTAGAATTAATTAAAAATCACCACTAAGCAGATAGAAAATCTCTCATATAACTATGTAATTATTTCTTCATTTTATGGATGAGGACAGTAAGCATAAGATGTTCAAATATGGATGGTAAGATGGCTATGACCTACTGCCAAGCCTAATGACCTGAGTACTATCCACATAAACACTGAAGGAGAGAACCAGCTCCACAAAGTTATCCTGTGACCTCTATATGCATGACATAGCATACTCGTGCTTGCATTCGTGCACGAGTGCATACACACACACACACACATACACAGAGACACACACACTCACACACACTTTTTTTTTGAAAATTCAAATAAAACAAATTATGACAAGGTTGAGGTTTATCCTTATGTATTTGTGGTGGTTTGAATATGTTTGGCCCATGGAAAATGGCACTATTAGGAGGTATAGCCTTATTGGAAGAGGTATAGCCTTGTTAGAGGAAGTGTGTCACCGTGGAGGCGTGGCTTTGAGTTCTCCTATATATGGTCAAGTCTGGTTAGTGTGATTCAGACCCTTCTCCATGCTACCTATGGAAAATAGTTTCCTGACTGCCTTCAGATCAAGATGTGAACCTCTCGACTCTTCCAGCAACATGTCTCTCTCTTCAGGCTACCATGCTTCCAACCAGGATGATAGTGGTCTAAACCTCTGAAACTGTAAGCCATCCCCAATTAAATATCAGCCTTTATAAGAGTACCTTTGGTTATACTATTTCTTCACAGCAATAAAAACTCTTAACTAAGAAAGTGTTAAATATTTTGCTGTTGCTGCGATAAAATACCATGACCAAAAGCAACTTAAAGAACCAATGGCTTATTTTACTTTATGGTTCCAGAGGGATAAAGGCCTCGCAACCTGGAAGGCATAGGGTAGAAGCAAGAACAAAAATCTGGCTGTGAATCATATTTCCATCCATACACAGGAAGCAGAGAGAGAACAGGAAGTAGATGAGGCTATGAACTCTCAAGCCCAGCATTTTGTGGCATACTTCTTCCAGCAAGGCTTCACCCCTTAAAGGTTCTATAACCTCTCCATGTGTCACCACCAACTGAGGATCAAATGTGAGAGTACACAAATCTATGACAGACATTTTTCATTCAAACCGCCACACCTTGGAACTTTTTTCTCAGACTCTGCCACATGGAAGACTGAAGGAACCCAAGGGGCCCAACTCAACCCAACGCTTTTGCTGGTCCAGACCATACTTTGTGAGTTCCAGCAGAACAAACAGCTCTCAGATCTTTATGTGTGTGGGGTTTTTATTGAAATGTGTCTTTGTGCTCTACAAACATGTAGTGCCCACAGAGGCCAGAAGAAGTTTTTAGTGGATATGTGAGCCCTGGGAATTGAAACCAGGTCTTCTGGAAGAGCAGCCAGTGATCTTAACCACCAAACCAAGCTCTTCTCTCAGCCCTACCTCCCAGATATTAATCCAATAGATGATGCTGTAAATCTGTGGACCCAATTGTTGGCTCTGTGCATTTATATTATTATCTGTGCTCCTTTCTGCTTTGGGGGGAACTCCTTTCTGTAGAAGAAGTCAACTATGAAATTTAACTACCTATTTACTATAACTATTAAGTGATTTAATGTTTCTCACATATAACCTCTCCTTTAAGTAGAAAAGCAGGAGAAATTGTTGGAATGAAAGAATGGGAGGGGGTTTCTCACACAGGAGTCTCAACAGTTCCATGTCAGTGCTTTGGAGACTGAGGTGGGAGAGTTAGGTTTTCAAAGTTAGCCTGGGCTACTTAATAAGATGATGTTGAAACAAACAAACAAACAAGGATGGAGGGAGAGGAGAGAGATAAAGACAGAGAGACAGAGACAGAGAGGCAGAGAGAGGCAGAGAAAAACAGAGACAGGGCCAGAGAGAGTGCTGTCTGCTGACAATCCTAGTGCTGGAGAGAGAGAAATAGGAGAATAGTTCAAATTCACTGACAAGGTAGCTTCACCTAATCCTGAAAACTCCAGGTTCCACTGAAAGAATGTATCTCTAAAACAAAATAAAACATACTATTTAAAAATGATGGACGGTTGTCCAAAGGAAAAATACTTCAAAGTTTACCTTTCACTTACACATGTACAAAAACAAACATGCACATACATATGCATAAATGCATAAAAGGAAGGAAGGGAGCATGGATGGTTATGGCTCATGTTCTTGACTGTTTAATACCTGTGTACTTTTTGTTTAATCATGTACTTTTAAAAGGTCACATAACCAGAAGTAGCAGCTGTATTTTACCTCAGCAGACACATTAAGCAGAAGGCAGAAGCTCAGAAAGGGAGGAGGGGTTGAGGGTATTACACTCATTATGTGGATACCACACTTGTCAGACCTCTGTTATCCAGAGCAGAAGGTTCACTAAATTAAGGAGTCTCCCACAGTAACCTTGGTCAGTTACAATGCATCAGAATGTTTATTCATACTGGGTTGTTCCTTTCATGCCATTTGTGTGGAATATCCGCAAACTGCAGAGGAAGAAAAGTTATTATCTGCTGCAAAGGCTAGGGAGCCCTCAGAGAGAAGGAGACATGGGCATCAACTTAATATTCTGTTAGAGTCTGGAGTGATGGGGAGGGAAAGGTATTGAAGGTATTGTATTAGTTAGAATTTTACTGCTGTGAACAGACACCATCACCAAGGCAAATATTATAAAAAGAACATTTAACTGGGGCTAGCTTACAGGTTCAGAGATTCAGTCCATTGTCATCAAGGCAGAAACATGGCAGCATCCAGGCAGGCACGGTGCAGGAGGAGCTGAGAGTTCTACATCTTCATCTGAAGGCTACTAGCAGAATACTCACTTCCAGGCAGCTAGGATGAGGATCTTAAAGACTGCACCCACAGTGACACACCTACTCCAACAGTGCCACACCTTCTAAAAGTGCCACTCCTGGGGCCAAGGATATACAAACCACCACAGGCACCATTATTATTTTCTTAGAGTCAGATTTCCTAAGGATTAGTTTTGATCCTCTAACTTACTCTCCAATGTTAATGAAGGTACATATTTCATACTTTCTTTAAAAATTTCAATTTTATTTTGCTGTGTTGCAGATTCAACCCCAGGCCCTGCACTGGTAGACAGGTGCTGTATCACTGAGCTCTGTCTACAGCCTATATGTATCTGCTCTAAACAAAAGAAAATCAACAATATGTCCAATACCATAATAGCATTCCAGAGATGACAATTTTGAAAAGCAGATGAATTTAGAGAGTGCAGTCATTTTATAACATATGCTGATCTATTATGACTGGGCTGTAGCACTAATCTAGCTGTGAGGAGCTATTTTTATCCAGAAGGTAAAGCACATAGACATACAGCTGGTGTTTAAAGAAGAGAGAGTATTAGGTGAAACAATACAATAGCTGAAGAAAAATGATTAAGGCCCGAGAGAGTATGGTTTATACTATGTGGTCCAGTGCACAATGTCAACATTATGAGAGCTACTCATTACTGTCTGGATGGAGCAGCTCCTACTTAAAGCTAGGAGACCAGGTTTTGCTTTCAAACAAATTTCTCATTTTTCCCAGTTTTCTCATTTCTTATAATGCAATTCAGAATATAAATCACCAAGAACATATATGTCAGGGAATGGAAAACAGTTCTATGGACGGCTTATGTCTGAATCATTCATAACAGGAGAATAATAGTTTTTGTGTTGGAAAGTGAAAGAGACAAAGTATGGAGTAACAAATGGGTGTGTTGGGGTTGGGGAGCTTCTAGAGGCTGAAAGTACTGGGTGCCCCCTAAGGAAGGCAGAGAAAGTATTTCCTTATGCAGTTCAAAAACTGAGAAATGGAAAGAGTCAAAGTGGGACTTAACTGGCAAAGCCCAAAGGTTGGTAGAAGAACCCCTGAAAGGAAGCGGGCTTCAAAAGAGGCAACAAGAAGTAGAAAATGGAAACACTTCTTAAAGTGAGTGCCTTTTTAGGGAAATGGTGAGAGAGTTGTATGTTCTCTGAGTAGAAGAGCAGCTCTCAACCTGTGAGTCGCCATCCCCTTCACAAGGGTCATATATCAGATATCCTGAATATTAGGTATTTACTTTATAATTTATAACAGTAGCAAAATTACAGTTATGAAGTAGCAACAAAAATGATTTTATATTTTGGGGGGTCATCACAATATGAGAAACTGTATTAAAGCATTGCAGTATTAGGAAAAACACTGGTCAAGAGTATTGTGGAGATTTATGCAAAAGAGCAGTTATGGTCTACAGCAGTCAAGAGAGCGTGAGAAAGCAAACCAGAGGATTTGCAGAAATTATAGAGCAGTCCCCTCTGTACTGTAGAATGGGGTTTAAGACAAAGCTTAAGTAAATCATCTGGGGGCCATCCTCAGATGACATTTAAGGTACACTCAGAAAATTATTTATTCCTAGGAATTTTTTTTACATGAATTCAACAATTTAATGGCTTCTTTTTAAAGTATACTTTGAAAGGTCATATGGGTCTCTGAACAGCTCCTGCTGTGTTTCTGCACTCAGACAGCCCCTCCAACAAACCCTGGGGTTTGATCTCCCAATTTCCCTCAATGTTTAAAGCTACTCTTCTTCTCTTGTATATTTTTAAAGCTTGAAGCAAAAAGTAAAAATCTTGGCACAATGACTATTGAAATGCTATGTCCCATTCTAATGTAGTCTATGCTGTATGAAATGGTGGTTTTTCAAGCTCTGATTTGCTCTAGAAAATTCTATTTACAAGCAATTTTGACCCTGTTTTGAAGAAGAGGGATGACTCACCATTCACCCACCCAACAAAGAATGATAAATGACTTATTCCTGGAAATAGAAAGGTAGCTACCCTGTAAGTAGAATGGGGTGAACTGAGAGTTTTGAAGCACATGGGTATATTGAAATCATATCTGGGAAATCAGGCCCAAGAACTTATCAGACATGTGAGACCAAGAAAATGGTGTGTACTCCACCACGGAGACCTCATAAAATACCAGATACCTTACTCAATAATAATATGGCTTCATACCACCAACCTATCATCTGCTACCTGCTATGTGTCAAGTACCGAGGACTCCCCAACTCTTCCTGTAGCTTTGGCTTAGCTCTGTTCCCTGTTGTTAAAGTAGTCTACCTGACTGCCTGTCTGCCCACAGGTTCACTGTTTGCCTGGGTAGACTTGGACTGGCACACAAATTCCTGCTGCTGATCTACCTCTGGCGTTTCACGTTGAAGCTGAACTTTGCAGCTTTCTTCCTAAATCTGACTGTAAAGCTCTTGCAGCAGCTCCCTCGTGGCACTGGCTTGTCTGCTATCTCATTATAGCCTCTTTCTCACTTCTGAAACCCCATGAAAACTGCTAAAGTCTGGATTCATCTTGTAAACCATATATATAGACATATAGATATATTTACTGTGTGATCTGAGAGTCATTAGTAGTTAAGCTTGGAATAAAAGAGCTTGCATTCACCTTGGCAAAGCTAGGCATTCTATGGCAAATCAGTGACATTGAAACTGTTAAGCCTTACAAAGTTATTGTTACTCAATAAATTCTGACTTTATGGAAAGACACATACATGTTTATCTATGTTTCTGGAATAGTGTCCCCAGGTCAGTGGTGCATGCCTATAATCTGATCGTCACTCAAGTGGTAGAGTCAGGAAGACCAGAAAAGTTCATGGGCAACTTCAGCTACATAGAAGATTTGAAGCCAGTTTGGTCTAAGTAAGACCCAATCTCAAAAAAAAAAAAATCAAAGAAAACAAAACAAAAATTAATGGGATGGCACTGAACTCATTTTGCACTATTTTGAGGCAGCAGAGAAGTCAAACCTAAGGACATAGAACTCAGCCTTTAGTCTACATTGCTGTTTATAGAGAGAACCATTGTAGGGAGAGTATCTTGTACATTGCATAAATACATCACCTGTCAATAAAAAACCTTATGGCCTGTGGCTTAGGGAGGAACTCGAAGGTGGGACATGGAGGAGAAAGAATTCTGAAGAGAAGGAAGCAGGAGATGCGCTAGGAAAATGTAACAAGCTGAACGTGTGGTACCTGAGGACAGGTAACTTCCACCTCCCCACCCTCGAATTCCCCTACACTGGGGCATCCAGCCTTCCAAGAACCAAGGACCAAGGATCTCTTCCCCGACCTATTCCCAGCAAAGCCATCCTCCCCTACATATGCAGCTGGAGCCAAGAGTCCCTCCCTATGTGCTCCTAGGCTGGTGGTTTAACTCTGGTTAGTTGGTATTGTTGCTTGCCCCATGGGGCCACAAATCCTTTTAGCTCCTTCAGTCTTCTCTCTAACTCCTCCATTGGGAACCCCATGTTCAGTTCAATGGTTAGCTGTGAGCATCTGCCTCTGTATATTTCAGGCTCTGGCAGACCTCTAAGGAGGCAACTATATCAGGCTCCTGTCAGCATGCACTTTCTGGCACACACATCAGTGTCTACCTTTGGTGACTGCACATGGGATGGATACCCAGGTGGAACAGTCTCCAGATGGCCTCTCCTTCAGTTTCTGTCCCACACTTTGTCTCCATATTTGCTCCCATGAGTATTTTGTTACTCCTCTAAGAAGGACCGAAGCACCCACACTTTGGTCTTCCTTCTTCATGAGCTTCATGTGGTCTGGGAGTTGTATCTTGGGTATTGTGAGCTTTTGGGCTAAAATCCAATTATCAGTGAGTGCATACCATGTGTGTTCTTTTGTTCTATAGTATTTGAGGTTCTTCCCCCACCTTCTCTTCTATTAGTTTCAGTGTATCTGGTTTTATGTGGAGGTCCTTTATCCACTTGGACTTGAGCTGTATACAAGGAGATGAGAATGGATCAATTTGCATTCTTCTACATGCTGACCTCCAGTTGAAACAGCACTATTTGTTGAAAATGCTGTCCTTTCTCCACTGGATGGTTTTAGCTTCTTTGTCAAAGATCAAGTGACCATAGGAGTGTGGGTTCATTTCTGGATCTTTATTTCTATTTCATTGATCTTCCTGCGTGTCTCTGTACTAATACCATGCAGGGAGTTTTTTGTTGTTGTTGTTGTTTGTTTGTTTGTTTAATCACTATTGCTTGGTTAGATTCACAACAAGGTATTTTATATTATTTGTGACTATTGTGAAGGGTGTCATTTCCCTAATTTCTTTCTCAGCCTGTTTATCCTTTGCATACAGAAAGGCTACTGATTTGTTTGAGTTGATTTTATATCCAGCCACTTTGCTGAAGTTGTTTATCAGGTTTAGTAGTATAAGTTTTCAGGAGCAAGTTTGAAATGTATTCAGAACAGTTTTAGTGCAGAGAAATGGTTACTGATGTTAGGACAATGGGATCCTTCTCTTGTAGTCATGGCCCTTGTGGCTGCATAAGAAAATTGTGGCCACTTAGTACAAATTTTGAATAGCTCCAGTGAAATTTGTACTTTATCCCAGGAAAGAGTTTTGAGCAAGCAAGCAATGCTGTCAAAATGTAGGTTTAGTAAGGTGGTTCTTTAGGTGAGACACAAATTAATTGTTAGAGAAGCAAAGATTGTGAAGACAACATGCTCAGATTAGGGGACTTGCTTGTGTGTGGATATAATTTTGTAAAGATTGGTATCAGGCTACAGTTGAGAACGAAGGACAGACCAAACCCAGTGGTTGGCCAGTGTAGTTTTGCTTTAATGACACACTTATACATTGTTCTAAGTAAATAATAATACAATGAAAATGCCTATTGGGAATCTTTATTGTAGGTGAACCAATATTCATGGAAAAATAGTTATAAGTGAGAGCAGTATTAATTCTTTATCTGCATGATTTCATCAAGTACATTGGTCCCAATTCCTAGTATGTTTTACTTATACAGTTCATGAAATATTTGAGGCAGGCTATTCTATTGAAAATCAAGTCCTTGGAAATCTTTCTATACTTTTGAGGAACTGGTATATTTTCTTCTGTCTTCCAATGAGGACTATGAAAGTCAGAGTTGTTCCCTGAAGTTGACAGGCTAAGACCCAGGCTTTCAGCTCCCCCACTACAGCTTTGTTGACTAGGTTATAGTCTCTCTGGCCCCTTTGTTCTTAATTCCTTGCCCCTCCCTACATCTTGCTGGCATTTTGTCCTAACTCCTAAACAGATGTCTCTCTCTGGCACTCTCAGCCTATAGGTAGATGTCTTCATCTAGCAATTTTTGGCCAAACACTAAGCTTATAAAAAACACAGTCCTTTACCAACAATACCAGGCATCACAGGGCCACTTTTCAAAACTGTGAATCGTCAGACCCCACTACAGAGAAGTAAACCTTGGGGAGAAGCCCTACTCTCGGTTGAATGAAGTCTTCCATGTGATTCTGGCAAATTCTGAAGTTTGAAAGCCATTGCTTTCATCTGTAATTCAAACTCTATTCTGGTCAATATGTTCTCCTGCTGATGGTGTTTCTGATCCATTCTGTATGTTTGGTCTGCTATTCTGCTAAATTCTGTATGCGCTCTCCAGAGCATAAGAATTCTTTGTGTTTTGTTAAGGTTTCATTGCTGTGAAGAGGCATCATGACAGAGGCAACTTGCATAAGGGACAGCATTTAATTGGGGCTGGCTTACAGGTTCAGAGGTTCAGTCCATTAACATCATGGCAGGAAGCATGGCAGTGTGCAGGCAAACATAGTGTTGTAGAGTAAGCTGACTGTTTGCATCTTGATCCAACTCCATCCAGCAGAGAGACTGGCATCCTCAGGCAGCTAATAGGAAGCTCTCAAAGCCCGCCCCCACAGTGATGCACTTCCTTCAACAATGCCACACCTCCTAATAATGTCACTTCCCATGGGCCACGCATATTCAAACCACCACACTTTGTTTCTTTTATCCTGGGTATTGAACTTTGGGTTTCATTCATATTTGGCTATAGTGGAAGTATATTCTTAAGCCTTCTTTTTACTCTTTCTTCTGAGACAGGGTCTAAGTTGCCTAAGTTGGCTAGCTTTTACTCTTTGGCCTAGGCTGGTTTTGAATTTGGAATCCTCCTTGTCTCAATTGCTGATTAGATATACATCATATATATGTATATGTATATGTATGCATATAGGTATACATACATATATGTGTGTATATATACTCATATTTATGTATAAATATGTATATATGGAGGCTATCTACTTGTTGTAGTTAATTACAAGTCTTCTCAGTACTAGGATTAGAGGCATATGCTGCCACACCTGGCCCATGGGTTATTTCCTGAGCAGACTTGAGCACATAAACCTGGAGTTTGTTCTGTCTAAGATACTTGACCTTAAGTGTGTATGTGTGTGTATGTATATGCATGTATGCATGTATATATGTATGCATGCATGTATGTATGTATGATGTTAGCAAAGAAATAGGAATTACTTGGCTCACCTAGACTTAGAGTCCTCATAGGGACGAAAAGAGGTGAGGGGTGTTGCTTGTCTCCTATGTGACTGTCACCTTCACTGCTGCCACTGAAAATGGTCTATAAGAGTGGAAGGTTACCTGTGTATACATACACAAACATGCATATTTCATGGAAATGTGCTCTTGATGTGTGCTTTGGAGTGTCCAAACTCCATTCTCACCAATGCCTCTCTAACCTTTAGGAGACATTTCAGAAGTTTAAAGGTATGACAGCTTTACCAATTACATGACAGCCTGTGAGTTACTTTGTGAGCATTATGGAAGAAGAAGTTTGGTAGAGATCTCTTACTAAGTGAAGACAGGACTCATGGAGATGGAAGGTTAGGCTTTATTTGACCATATTGTTGTTCTGCATTTCTACAAAACAACATTGAGTCCCTAAACTTCATCCTATCACAATGTGAAAGATGTTGGCAATAATGCTCCTGATAACTGGGTCAAAGGTGTTCTTTTCCATTTATTTAATAACAAACAAACGCATATCTATTAGATATTAAAGATGCATTCGGTTCCTACCAAGGAATTGTTCATCTGGCTGCAGATTCAAGATTAAAATGTCTGAAACAATACCCAAAGTACAAGATGATAGATTGCTAAGTATTAAATTGCATTGTCCGTGATGTGCTCTGCTCACTCTTGGGTCCTGATGACATTTTCTAATAAGTGCGTGGTGGGCCAGCTCTTCTCAGTCTTCAGTGATCTATGTATAACCTGCTGCAAACATCTCTGACATTTCATTAGCATGAGATGAAAGTATTCTCATAACTGTTTTAATATGTGCCATTCTAAAAGCATGTACTTATTATTAAAAAGGCATAATGGTTTAGACATATGGCTCTTGGTGGGATGGTAAAAAATTTATAAATTAAATATTGGAAAATCATATAGTCAACAGAGCTTGTGATATGAATGATGCTTTCTTGAAACAAAACCCACCATCAGCCACTGGGCCTGTTAACGTATATTCCTGAAGATTCTTAGGATGTTTCTTTACTTAAGATTTATGTACATTTGGGTATGTGCATATCAGCAGAAATGTTCAAGTAGGCCAGAGGTTTTAGATCTGGAACTATAGTTACAGACATGTATTAGAACCCTGATGTAGGTGTAGGGAATTGATTCTGGTCCTCTGACATAGCAGTGAGTGCTCCTAATGCTGAGTCATCTATCTGCCTTTTTTAGGCCAGCGGTTCTGAACCTGTGGGTTTCCACCCCTTCGTGGGGTGAACGACCCTTTCACAAAAGTTGTATATTGGATATCCTGCATATCAGATATTTACATTATAATTAATAACAGCAGCAAAATTACAGTTATGAAGTAGCAATGAAGAACATTTTATGGTTGGGGGTTACCATGACATGAGGAGCTGTATTAAACAGTCACAGCACTCGGAAGGTTGAGAACTGTTGCTAGGGCTACTGTGCTGTTTGATGACTTACCGCTCACCACTTGATCGAAACTACTGTGAAACAGATTTATATAGATCCTGGGGGATAGTTGGCCCATCTATTATATTGTAAAAATATGTCTGTATGATCTCTCCTTTTCATATTGTCTTATAATTAGCATCAGGATGGCCCAAACTGATTGAAACCTTTTGCCTTAGAACAAGAAAAACGTATTTTTCTGTTTCAAAATAGCTTGTTCATCAAATTCCCATAACTGCAAAAGCCTAGAGATAATTTGATATCCCACACAGAGCTTTCTCTGCCCATCCAGCTTATCATTTGTGCTTCATAGTTGGGGATGGTGTTGTTTATTCATCCAGAGACCCACTTCTCCCTAAACAAGGGGTGCTCCCTGAGTTACAATAGAGATGTTCTCTTTGCTGCTGGGGTAGCTATCCTATCTAAGAGTTGCTTTTCCCTCTCCCTTCCATTCTATACACCCTTTAAACATGTTTTTCTGGAAGAAGCTCACCCCCAGTTCTAACCTATACTCACTTATTTGGGAGCACAATACAGTAGCTCAGATACAAGATAATAATAATAACTGTAGGGCTGAAAGCAGGTACTTATGCCTTCACTGGTCCTTCTTCATTAGATTAATACAGTCAAAATAAGATGTCTGTCCTTGTTTTAGATATATTTATATTCAATTATTTAAATTTTTTTCATATTGTCATAAAGAGTAAGAACAAGCAAGTCTTGATTTTGTGACAAAGAGACAAACATAGGTGCATGGTGTTTAAAGCAGCCAGCTCACTGAAAGATGCTGAGGTTCTGAAGGGAAAGTTGTGTTGTCAGTTGAAGATGAGACCAGGAGATGTTTGTAAAGGAGATGTTGTCAGGAAAACAGTAGAACATTTCCTGCCCGTGGGTGCAGTCCTGAGGATTTGTGATAGCCATGACAAACCCTACCACCATCACCACTGCCCCAACAGGAAACATGACACAGGCCATTATCTTATCTGAGTGTGTCCTCGGTTCTTCGGATAATTTCAGATAGCAGGCTGAGGGGATGATAAAAATCAAAGGAGCCGCACAGAGCACACCCTGTGTGTTGAAGACAAGACACAAGTGAATGTTAGAGATAAGCTTTCTTTGGGTGGTCTTTATGTTGTTCTGTTTTCATGAGACAGGGCTTCACTATGTATTCAAGGCTGGCATCAAATTGGCAGTGATTCTCCTGCCTCAGCCTCCCAAGGACTAGGATTATAGACATGTGCCTATAGTTTTTAAAAACTATTTTAGGATCCTGGGAACCTCTTGGGGATATAGAACCTGTAGAGACCATATCCAGTGGATAGGCACAGCCCCCAGTTGAGAGATGAGGCCACCTACCCACCTCAAAAATATTAATCCAGAATTTTTCCCATCAAAAGGAAATGTAGGGACAAAGAGTGAAGCAGAGACTGAAGGAAAGGCTATCTAGAGACTGTCCCACCTAGGGATCCATCCCATCTGCAGACACCAAACCCAGACACTATTGTTGATGTCAAGAAGTGCTTGCTGACAGCAGCCTGATATAGCTGTCTCCTGAGAGGCTCTGCCATAGCCTGACAAATACAGAGGGGATGCTCCTAACCAATCATTGGACTGAGCACAGAGTCCCCACTGGGGTCACCAACGGAGGACTTAGAGAAAGGACTGAAGGAGCTGAAGGGGTTTACACCCCCATAGGAAGAATAATAATATCAAACAACCAGACCCCCCAAAGCTTCCAGGAACTAAACCACCAACCAAAGAGCACACATGGGGGACCCATGGCTCTAGCTGGATACGTAGCAGAGGATGGCCTTATCATGGGGAGGGGAGCCCCTTGGTCCTGTGGAGGCTCGATGACCCAGGATAGGGGAATGCTAGGGCACTGAGGCAGGAGTGGGTAGGTGGGTGGAGGAGTACCCTCATAGAGGCAGGGGGAGTGGGAGGGGATAGGGGACTTGTGGAGGGGAAACTGGGAAGGGGGATAACATTTGAAACGTAAATAAGTAAAATAACCAATAAAAAATGAAAAAAGAACTATTATAGGAACACTTATTTTTGGAAGGGAGGGGGGAAATGGCACAGTTGGTAAAGGTACTTGCCACCCTAAAATGCAAGTCTCATGGCCTAAGTTCCATCCCAGGAACCAACACAAAGATGGAAGGTGAGAACCAAGGGTGCCTCCAAAGTTGTCCTGCACATAGGCCATGGCACATGTGCTCTGCCACCTCCCACTTTTATATTTTATATCACACACACACACACACACACACACACACACACACACACATACACACACACTAGTAATAAGTAAAAATTTTAAAATAGTCCAGTTTTAAAAATACTTTTTGTTGCATATATTAAAAGTTTCATAAGTTCAGTTGAGACAAAGAAAAGAAACAAAATATTTAGGAAAGGCCATTTACGTTTTTCCTTTCCCAAGGAATAGCTGCAAATGAAAAACAAACAAACAAATCAAACCCCATTATAATGTGCAGCAAGCCTAAGAACAGATGACAAGATGGACTTCTGGCAAACTTGAAGCCCTCTTATTTAGTCAGATCATCTTTCCTGATACTATCTAGAAATCCCTGTATATCTACAACAGTGCCTTTCAAATCTGAGTGGGCTATATGCCATTTGTGTACCAAGAGGGACATTGGGAGGTTTCTTTTCCATTGTGTACAGAGAAGGACACTGGGACATTGGATTGGCATTTCTCTTTTCTCTTCATCTCAGTCTGTTTGAAACTAGTGCCTGTTTGTGTCAGAAGGAAAAATTTACCTCCAGGGTTAGCATGAAATCCCATTTCTAAGTCTCCTTTCAAGTAATGCTAAATGCATTAATTACCCTAGACAGGAGAACTAAATGACAGTAACTTGCTACACTCCCCAACTAGTTTCTGATAAATCCAACCTAAGGGGAAACTCAGATTGAAAATTATGGGTAGTAGAGTTGTTTATTGTAAAAACACAGACACACACACTGACTTCAAAGGGAAAGAGGTTTTCCCTTTTAATTGAATTCATTCTCACTAGAAACTTTGCAAATGTTGTAAATGTTCAAATTCACTATGTTTTAGGAAGCATATTTTTCCCCATCATGTTAAGTATTATATGTTAACTAAAACATTAAAAATTTCTGACAAACATGTCTCATACTTCATAAGAGTTTTCTCTGTAAGTAAATCTCATTGTGTATATTAGAGGCTTATAACATGGTGCTATGGGACCCATATGGATAGTATATTACTGATGGGACAATTTTAGAGAAAAACTCAATTACTTTTACATATATGAAAAGAATAACTGAATATCTATTATTTAACCTACTTCTCAAATACAGCACAGTGCTGGTAGTCTTTATTGTTGTATGCTCAGCCTCAAGACTTAAGACCATCTGTTACTCTGTATCTTCTGCCCTATATAGCTACATTTTCTCTCTGCCTTCACCACCAGTAAGCACATTTCTAGTCTCTGAATCTATTTGCTTTTCCCTTTACAAAATAAATTCACATAATTAGCAAGATCATGCAGGGTTTTTTTTTTTTTTTTACTCTGTGTCTAGCTTGTTTCACTTAGCATGATGCTCATGCACATAGCAGCAAACACAGGGTTTCCTTCTTTGTAAAGCCGAATCATATACCATTGTGTAGACAAGCTCTATTTCCTTCACTCATTCATTGTTGATAGATGTGTAGGTTGTCTTCATATCTTAACAGACGGAGATAATGATGCAGCAAACATGCTATGCAGATATGCATGTGAGATGCTCGGTGAGTCAGTAAACCTTGAATAGAGATTGCTAGTACCATGGTAGTCATTTTTTTTTTAATTGCTTCAAGAACCTCCAGAACTTCCCCCATAATAGATGACAACCTCCATTCCCTCCAAGGATGCACCTTTGCCAACATTTGTTTCCTCTTGTTTCTTGATAGTAGCATCTTAATTAAGTGTGTAATGGTTTACCAATGGTGGTTTTAACCTGCAGGTTTCTGAGGACATTATACCTGCCATCATCCATTTTTATGTTTTCTCAGAAGTTGTTCAGGTTATTTTCCATGTATGTATGTATGTATGTATGTATGTATGTATGTATGTATGTATTTAAAGCCAGGTTCTCAGCCCTGGCTGGATTATATGTAGATCAGTCTGTCCTCTAACTCACAGAGATCTGCCTTCCTCTTCTTTTTGAATGAGTGCTTGGATTAAAGACATGTGCCACCATTCCTGACATTCATTCATTCATTCATTCATTCATTCATTCATTCACTTGTTTGTTCCCTTACTCACTTCTAAAACAGGATCTCATTAGTTGTACATTACTTTTAAAGGTATTCTCCAGGACCAATCAATGCAAACTGAGTTTGAAACCAGATGATGTAAAATTATGGACTATACCATAAACAGTTTTAAAGAGCAAGTTTCTCAGTACTGTCCAATAAAATTATATGTTTCATACTAAATTCTATCTCCATACTAGAAGCTTTCAATTGTATACCTTTTTTTAGTTTTTACAAAAAAAAATAGTGATAGATAGATGGGTTTTGTGGAATCAGATTATCCAAAGAGTAATATCTAAAAATTTGAGGAAAAATGGTATAGATCACACCACCTAGGAAATATTTCCATAGTAAATGATACAAGAATAGGAAAATACTAAGAGGTACCAATATTAAGCCTAATTTAAAATCCTTTAAATCCTAATTTAAAATATGTAGGGCTGAGGAGATGGCTCAGTCACTAAACTTCTTGCCAGACAAGTGTGAGGATTAGAGTTCTGATCCCCAAAACTCATATAAATACCAAGTAGGCGGTGATCCACTTGTTACTAATCCTAACCTGATGAAGACGGGATTCCCGACACACACATACCCACACCCACATACATACACACAGAGAGAGAGAGAGAGAGAGAGAGAGAGAGAGAGAGAGAGAGAGAGAGAGAGAGACAGAGA
>NW_021604636.1:2261846-2302490 GCF_004785775.1 Grammomys surdaster | reverse complement strand
AATTGTTTCTGTTAGCTTGGGGCTTTGCTTCCCACAGTACTGTAGTTTAAGAAGGCTATGAGAAATACACTCAGAGCTCACATGGTAATGACCAGCAGCCCTTCCAGAGCTGTCTCTGGCATCTTTTTTTTCTATATTTCCTGTAGTCATCCTCACTCACCCCCTCAGAAGACTGTTGGACTTCATACCGGTCCCAGTACAAAAAAGAGAAATATATAGACAGGTTGTTTTGCCATCTAGCACTTGAACAGACCTAAGTATTTATGAAAGGCACATAGCAAATAAAAAATTAAATTATCAAATAGCTGAAACTAAATGGGCTGAGAACTGTCAACAAATACTTTTTGAGTTAAGTTATGGAAAATATTATGGAAATGATGGGAGGAGCCATTAATGGGGAAGAGAAAGGGATCTCACCAGGCCCCTTCCTGCCGCTGCCCAGCTAGGAGAATCAGCTTTTCAGGCTGGCTCTACTGGCATAGGCCTCAGGTGCCAGGATTTGCAGACATGGTCTTTCAGTCCTATCAAAGTAACTGTACTGAGGAAGGGTACCCAGGCCCTGAGGAGTGACAAGGGTGACAAGTGTGACTCACTTCTGATAGTCCTGCCTCTGTGTCTGCTTTTGCCCCTTGAGACAGTGAGGTATGTGGTTTCTGTGGGTATGAAGACACAGCTTCTGAGATCATCAAAGGCCCTGCTGGGTCCAGCCTGCAGGAAGCTCCTCTCTAGTAGGCAGAAAGGGCCTCAGGACAGAAGGACAGGATCCTTGCTCCTTAGAGAGAAAAACCAGGCTGGAGGTATCTGAGATGATAGCTGGTGATCTAAAGGGGAGACTTTCTCTGAAGCCCCTTTCTCCTTGCTGTTGGTCCTTGCCTTCCCAGCAAGCCTCCCCTTCAGCCTCTAGAGACTACTTAATAACCCATGGGGCTACAAAGGCCCTGCAGGCTCTGCCCCCTTCTGCAGAGTCCATATTTGCCATGTTCCTGGTTCCTTTGGCTCTGCTAAGGAGCACTTGCGGATCTCCCTGGGTCCCTAGAGTTTCTCTTATCCCTTCCTCTGTCTTCCTCCTCCTCCATAGCTGTGAATATTTAAAAGCAGAAATGAAGAAAAAAAAGACAGAAAATTATCTATCTTTTAAATTTCTTCTTTATACTCAACTGATATTCATGGAATTTATATCTTATCTTAGAAAAATAAAATAAAAGGCTTCATCCTAGGAAGTAGGGCAACTTGGACTCTGGTTTTCTCACCCGGTGATTATGTTTCTCTGTCTGGGTTCTCACCGGCTGCTTTCTTCTGCCAAGCAAGCAGTACACAGTGCTTTGGGGGCTGCTTCCTGTGGCCAAAGCACCAGCTGTTTCTTTCTTTTTCTTTCTTTTCTTTTTTTTTTGTCTCTGTTTTCCCTCTTTGTACTGCAAGTAGAAACCCATAGGGCCCAATTACTGCAAATGCATTCTCTCCCCTAACAGCAACCTCCAGCCACGACACAGGATGGAGTCTTGCAACAGAACAGGTCAAGGACTTCTTTCTCTCTAAAATGGATTCTTTAAAATTGAGACTGTCTCTGCTTTGAGAATATTTCATTGCTGTTCTCTGCTAAGAAAACAATGAAACAAAGGTGACATTGGAGTTTACAAGGTAACACAAACATGTTACTTTGTATTTATTCATTTTTTCCAATAACTGTATTTTTCTGATTATGCACATTCTGATTCTAACATTTATCTTCTCTGTGGATAATTGTGATATCTTAAAAGCCACAAAAGAGAAGGGTTTCTAAAACACTACAGTTAGGGACCTGAAAAGGCTCTAGTCATTCACAGAAATTCTATTAATTCATATGAAAACTATGAACAAAAAATGAACACAAAAATCTTTACTCCCAATTTACTTACAGCCTGCTATTTATTTCAGTCCATTCAAAATCACTTCATATGTAGCATGCACTATTCTTAAGCTTATTTAAAGATAAATTTAAGCTCTCCCTCTCTTAATTCCCCCACTCATCATTTTTTTTTCTATACTGTGCATAGGACCCAGGCCCTTGAATAAGTTAGAGAAGCAACCAATCTCTGAGCTATATCCCCAGATTTTGTATGTGCAATGAATGTTATGTATTCATTTGCATGTCCATGTGTTCATGCATGTGGAGGTCAGAGGAAGATTGAGTTTCCTGTTATATCAATCTCTACCTTGCTCTTTTGAGACAGAGACTCTCGATTGAACCTGAAACTTGACGTTTCAGATAGAATGACTATCTGTTGGGGCCGGAGAGATGGTGTAGTGGGAAGAGCACTTGCTGCTCTTGCAGTGGGCCCAGGTTCAATTCTAAGCACCTACATGATAGCTTCCAGCAGTCTCTAGCTCTAGTTTCAGAAGATTTGGTGCCCCACCCCTATCTTGCCTCTGAGAGTACCAGACATGCATCCACTTACATAAATGCAGGCAAACAAGTTATTATACATAAAATAAATAAAAATTTAAAAACAAAAATGATCACCTGGCAATATGGCTCAGTGGGTAAAAGTGTTTACAGCACACATCTGACAGCTTGAGTTCAATCCCCGAAATCCATGGTGGCATGAGATAATCAACTCCTAAAAGACTGTCCAATGACCCTTATGAATGTATACAGTGGCAGACATGTGCCTGCCTGCTGACTGTCTCTCAGTCTCTCTCTCTCTCTCTTACACACACACACACACACACACACACACACACACACACACACCATGCATGCATGCATAGTGAGTAAATAAATTGAAAACTTCTTTAAAACGTTTAAAAAAAAAACAAAAACAAAACATTGGGAACTCAAATCAGGTAAGTCCTAAACCCAGAAAGATCAAACAACAACAACAAAAAAATTGGGATGGTAGTATTGCGGCTTGAACGAGAACTAGGCCCATGTATTTGAACACTTGGTCCACAGTTAGTGCTGCAGTTTAGGACAGTCATGAGTCCTTTATGAGATGAGGAGATGAGTCCTTGCTGGAGGAAATACATCACTGGGGGTCGGATTTGGGGTTTTATAGCCATGGACCTATGTCCTATTCTCTCTTTCTCTCCCTCTCTTTCTCCTTCCCTCCCTCTGTCCCTCTATCCCTCCTCCCTTCCCTCCTCCACTCTCTCTCCTGTATGTATAGATGAGTATGCTCAGTTTGCTTCCTGAAGGCTAAGTTGGCCTTATCCTCCTGCTGCTGCAGCTTCCCAGTCATGGTGAACTGTGAGCCAAAAGGACAAAGTTGCTTTGTCAGAGTATTTTATCATAGCAACAGAAAAGTCACTTTATAAGGGCTCATTATTTTGGACATCTCTACACTATAGTTGAAATGTTAATGCTACCTACAACACTGTGATATGTATATACATATGTGTGTATAAATACATATGTGTGTGTGGTGTATGTGTGTATATGTGATAGATATACATATTTGCCTTAATTTCCTGCTTCTATTCTAGTGGATTCTATTCTCTTGTGTCTATGAATATTTATATAAATGGGTCCTAAACTGTGGTTATAAGACATAATGACTTATGTAATAATTTGAGCCCAATGTTCTCAACATGTATCCAGTGTGGTAGACTATTACAGAAGTAATTAAATATGATTGTCTTTGAAGAGCTTACGGTTTGGTAAGTAATTAATGATAATTCATAAACAGTTCAAAGATTATGTGTTCTAAGATCTTATAAAAAAGTTATTTCATTAGGTTAATAGGAAATCATTCATAGGAATTAAGATTATTATGGGATTTGATTCCTGTCATTTGTTTTAGAGATGAGATCTTACTATATTGCTCAGACTGAGTTCAAGTGGTCTTCTTGCTTAGTCTTCTGAGAATCTAACTAGCTGAGACTACCGAGTTGCATCCACATACCAAAGGAAGGCTTTTCCTGTTGTGGATGTAATGAAAGATCCCCTAGTGTTCCTAGTGTCTGGGGCTTAGGGAAGATAGAGAGCCTCCCTTTCCATGTTATCTGATATAAGAGAAGTCCAAATTATTTGCTCCTCAACAGACTAGTTTCCTCCTTTCATCTGGAACATGTAGTCACATTGGCATTGGGACAGCATAGCAATGTGAGCATGACGGATAAACCTTCAGTTATCCCACAATTTTCAAAGCCAGGGTGTATGATGAGCTGCAGTCTCTCCTGTATAACTCTATCATCCTTGTGGCACAGGACCAGGAAATGCCAACTGGTTTCCTTCTGATTAGAAATCCTGTAAGGCTAGTGTAAAGGAAGAATAAGGACCTTGCAGTAGTGGCTTTCATTCATTGCTATCTCATCAAAGAACAAAATCCTAGCTGAACAAAATAGAATGGAATCATTCTTGATGTGCTTCTCTGTCCCTCTATGTTCCCAATGGAATCTTTCAAAGTGTGTTAATTTTGTGTGTGTGTGTTTGTGTGTGTGTTCTTCATCATCTACACAGCAGCTAAACTTTCATGTTGCTGAGAAAGGTTAGATTTTTCTAATTTCCTTCTGTCACTGTATTTCTGTCATGTAATACAGAGCATTGCTCAATTGCTATACGGTCAATGAATAAATGAGTTAGAAGTTGCACTTGACAATAGTCTCTGTAGGATTTAGACAGATATAGAAAAATAATCATTGCAGGAGAAGGAACAAATTGAAAGCAGCTAAGGCAAAGAACAAGAGGAAAAACCGATATGGCATAGTTACAGGCTAAAAAGAAATCTAGCAGCTAAGGGAGCCTTTGGAGAAGTACATTGGAAATAAGATTCTATAAAGGTAAGGGCTAGGTTATAGGACAACAGCATTTTCAATTGCTTTGAACAAGATGGATCAATTCAAACAGGACACAATAGAGACCTACATCTGAGTGGTATGAGAGATGACAAAAGTCTAGGGAGAGAAAAAATATTTAAAGAAAAAGAAATTTGGGTCATTCAAAGCGATTATGTGATTGGGATAAAATTTTCTTCCTTCTATAACTCCAAAAAGTCCACTAGATATTTAAATTCCACATCCAGTGAAGGGTTTAGTCAACTTGAGAAATACCTTTATAGTACAGGGACAAGACTTGTAACCATGGAAGCTCTGTCACAAACTATATGTGTCCACAGAGAGCAGAGTATCATCATTACCAGTATTTATTATTTTGTTGTGAACAGATTTTTATTATACTTCAGAAAGTGATACTCAAAAAAAAAAAAGCAAAGCACATTTTGTATTAAATGGACAAATTTTAAGAAAGGAGAGAGCAAATCCTTCAATGTACTTACATTGAGTTCTAAAACTATTCCAAGGCAATCGATCAGCAGTGATACCAGCATGGCTGCAGTAACGATAACCACTGTTAAGATGGTGTGGAACACTGATGAAAGGGTCCCACCAAAGAACACATTGGCAATTACCTGGCAAAGAAACAGATCAGACTGAGAGATGCCCTTGAGGGTTACTGAAATCACTGTGACCCTTTCACAGTAGCACCCTGACTGTGTGAAACACTATCAGTGAGGCAATTTGTCAAACTTTAGGTCACTAGGGACATTTCTATCTTTCCAAGGCATTCACATATTCACATAATAATAAGTATTCTTAACTATGTTCTTTGTCAGTCGATGTCTTGTGCTGTAGACCCAGAGCATGGCACACCAGTGTTACTTTTTTAGGGTGAGAAAGCTCTTGGATTGCTGCCTTATCCTTCTTGAGCCGGTAGGGTTACTACTAAAACAAACTATAAATACTAATTGATTATTTAATGACCTCTATGGAAGGTGTTGGGATTTACTCTTTTCATGATACTGGATATGTACTATCCTTTATTAATAGGAAATCAATGCTATACAAATAAAACCCACAAAGAAGAAAAGGAAACTAAAACAAATTCATTACTATTTTCTATGAACACACAGACCAGGAAGCTAATCTCTAGTCACCTGTTGGATGTATCCCACTCTGATAAATTTACAATAAGAAGATGTCTAAGGGATGATTACTGTTCTCAAGAATTGACATTCCAAAAGAAGACCCATAACTTGTACAAAGAAACAAATAAAGACTAGTTTGTGGCAGAATGAAAAAGACTAAATATAGTTTAGAAGGCTCTCCAGTTGTCTAGAATGGTCCAGTGTGGGGAGTAAAGTAATTCCTGAATGAATGTGTAGGGAATAGATGAAGACCACAGTGAATGTGTAATATTGACATGAGCACAGCCATGTCAAGGACCCCAATGTCTCAGACCAATGGGATTGGCTAAGCCTTCTCAGAGTCCATGTGCAAGTGTTGACAGAAAGTGTACTCTGTCTCAGGTTCCTCCCCCCAGATGTTCATAGCCTGAGGCCTCTCCCAGGAGTAGCCAACAGTTTCTCCTTATGCTGTATATAATAAACACATTAGTGTCTAGCTAGCTATAGTAGGTGCCTTCCATCAGAGCAAGCACCTCCCCTACCCAACCCCAGCTTTGCTGCATGTGTGTCTGTGTTTTTTCATTCCTATGTCTTATTCCCAGGCAGGTTTTTAGAGCCATGGTACACAAACATGACAGTCTTCCTCTTCATGCCTTTGCTGAAATGGGAATCACCTGAGCTTGAGGAGGGGATAAAATTTAGAGTAGAATTACAAGGTGAGACCACAGTGTACAGAAAAGCAAAGGAGAAAAAAAAATGAAGACATTATCTACGGAGGACGGAAAGAAGAATCTGAACAGAGTGGTAACCATGTGCAAAATCCCAGAGAAACAAGAACTGTCACTTGAGAAGAGAGAGCCAGGTGCTGGGTACCATGAAGATGACATGTGTTGAAGGATCACCCATATAGATGACATCCCCACACATCAGCTGTCCCAACACTGCTGGCCGAGACCTAATGGTGACACTAATAACCGTAGATGATATGAGTTTGATATTTCCCAAATTTATCTTCTTTAAACACAACTCTTCCGTACATCTATAAAAATGAGATTGTGAGCCTGAAATAACCACTTAGGCATGATAGTGGAGGGGTTTTATCAGGGCAGATAGTCTTTTTTATCCTCTTTAGATATGTCTGGCTAGTTTTCCCTATGAAGAGAAATAGTTGTGTTTATTTCTGTGTAAATAGTTCTTTCTCTGTCTCTCTGTCTCTCTGTCTCTGTCTCCGTCTCCTTCTCCCTCTCCCCATCCCTCTCCCTCCCCCCCCCCCGTGTGTGTGTGTAGACAGAACCAACAGCTAGTGAGATTCATATAGCATCCTGCATGGTATATGCTACCAAGGCAAATATCATTCTGCTTTCCTGTCATAGCAACTAAAATAGAAACTCCTTTCCCCATAAAGGAAAGAAGGCTGCAGGCGAAGTGGCTCAAACCATCCACATACCCTTGACCAGAAGCCATCTAAACCTGTACCATCTGCTCCTGTTAATTTGGAGATCCAATCTGAACCTGAAGTACTAGGCAGATGCTGACAATAGCTTGTAAAGCTTTGGAAGGATCTTGAAGTTTAATATCCCACAGAAAGTAAGCCTTGGTTCACTCCTCCCTTCTGTGAAGGAAGAGCACTAGCCTTGGGTTATGCCATCCTTGAACCTGGGTGTGACTGGAAAGAATTCACAGTACTGAACATCCCCTGCCATGTCCCAGCACTGCCTCTCATTGCCAGAACTGGCCTACAGTGACAAACCAGCAGCCTTGAGAAGCCTGCGGATTAGACAGGGAATTTAAGGCTCTGTTGGTGGTTCACTTCATACATTACATTCATTCACACAGGGTACTGTGTAAACAGCCTGTAGGAATAGATCCTGACTAAGCCCTTTACACAGTGACTCTGAAAGAAGCTCTGTGAGCCAGGATGGTGGGTGCTGCTACTCAACACACTGGCTATCTAGCCAACAGCAGAAGAGATTCCTGACAAGCCATGTTACCCAGTTTTACACAAGAACAGATTCTTTTCCATCTACATAACTACCTGTATTTGTAACTATGTAAAATTAACATAAAACATTTATATAACTATAGATATCAAAATATATCTGTAGACCTATTGTTTTAAGTTGAAGTTTGATTCCTCATGGACTATAATATTTTAAATATACAAATATATTATTTATATATTATATAATATATACATATATATGATACTATATTATATGAATACATATTATTACATTAAATACAAAATAAAACCAATTAATTTGGCCTATGGTAAATAAACAATGACTTATGCAATATCTTGCAAAATAAAATTTTGGAAAGAATGACTTTGAACTTTCATCCTTAATTTATTTTTTGCCATTCCTTTAAAACTAAAAGCAGCTACTTTGATTTGGCTGTCCTAAAGGCTGCTACTCAATTGGGAAAAAAGTGGTCTATTTGTGTTTACAATAGCATAAACTCGACCCTGGAGCATAATTTATAGTTACAACGTGTGAAACATTTTATTCTGTAAATATTTGAATACATATTTGAATGAAAATGAGGTCATGACCACTCCTAGGTATGGTTGAGGAGAACATTTTTATTGTAGACATGAGGGAGAAAAAACAGCCAGAAGCATCTTGAAGAGTCCAGAGCAGGGAGAGGAAGAAGCACATTAAACATGGCTAGTAGACTGAAAAGGGCCATGAGAGGAGAGACAGAGGTGAGAAAGCAAGAGAAGAAGAAGAAGAGAGAGAGAAGAGGAGAGAGGGCGAGCAGATCCAGAGAGAAGCCAAGGACAAGAGACCAAGAGAGTAAGTGACTAAAAAGGCTGAATTGTATAAGAATCATAAGGGGTGGGGGGAGGGGAGGGGATGAAGTGGGGGGAGTGAAGCTGAGGGTCTAGAGAGGTTTAGGGTAGGAGGTTAGGGTGAGGAGGGTGGAGGGGAGAAGTGCACAGAGGAGCCCAGATTCTGTGAAAAATACTGAGATAGTCTGGCAGCCTGTGTCTGCTTTAATATGATAATAGGCACCTCAGTTGGCCATTTGCCCCAGGTTTCTTTGGAACCTAAGGATATTCATCTGTAGATTCTGATACTTAATAGCTTAAAGAGAAGGCTGTATGAATCTATCCCCTGTCATCATGTGTATTGAATTTGCATATGGAATTATTTGTGCCTTCCTAAATGCAGCAGAACCTATGCTTACCTCTCTGGTCACAAAGCATTCAATCGGGTAAGTCAAAATGACAGTGATGCCGTAACAAAACCTCCCAAAGGTCACCAGGTCATCACTTCTGCAGTAATTTTCAAACAAGTCTCCTGGAGAACAAGAGAAAATAGATTTATTTGCAAGGTATTGGGGATAAATTACTTTGTATAAAAGTGGTTACATATACACATACACATACAGACAGAGGTATAGAGTAGCGCATATATATATATATATATATATATATATATATATATATTTCATATAAAGCATAGATTACCAGGTCTAAGTATAACATACTGCCTTCAGTAACCCAGGTTTATTCACTGCTATTAAAACTAGTGTATATTCCACTTGAAGATAAATCTGTCACTGGTAGAGTTCTTATTTGTTTTTAGTACACTTGCCTTAAAGTTGTGCCAACTTTTGAAAAAATACTTTGTCCATTGTTTTTTTTTCTCTTTCTTTTAATAACAGAATCAACTCCCTAAATTCTTATGCATTAGCCTTTATAAATGGCTTCTGGTCTTTGTTTCTGGTGACTGTATTATTTTTAACAAATGTCTATTAAAATAAACAAATTTCTCTTTGAAATGCTATCTTTAGCTTGAGGACAGCCCCACAAGGAAGAGCAGAAGCAGGGCATGTGGGGAACTCGGTTCCTGTGCTTGAGGTATGCAGGTCCTGATCACAAACTCAGGACCACACCAAGGAATTCCAAAGATACACTGTCTTTCAGGGCATTTGATAAACCCAAATGTAAATGCATATTTTATTGGTTCAAAATTGAAAAAGGGGGCAATTCCAGGAATGAACATTAACTTTCTTTTCAAACAAAGTAATAAACCGTATATATCTTATGCTAGTTCTTATTGAGATTCCGTTTGTTTTTAGAAGTCTAAGAAGAAACACCGGGCTCTATTCTCAGATCATATGCCAGCACATACTTGCTGAACACAGCCTTTGGGCCTCTTTATTTCCTCACCATAACATGGTTAAGTGTACAACACAGCAGTTGCCTTTTCTGAATTAAATCAATTAGAAAATCAGACGGAAGCCATGTATTTTACAACACTGTTTCAAAAGAGCTTGTTTTTGTTAAAGAGTGAGGAGGTAACCTACTTGCACATCCTCTTTTTAAGACACACTTTAAGTGGCCATCTTTTTTCCCTCACCAATGACACCAGATGTGTCTTACCTTTTTGCTGCCCATTCTGGGCAGAAAAAGATGACAGCACAAAGCAGTAGTGGCAGAAAATAGCTTCAACGTTGATTGAGGGGTCAACACTGTGAGAAACTCAGGAACGGAGGTTCCCATCGCTAACCACTAATAACTAGGCCCTGCATCTTCTCTGAAGTCCCAGGGAATAGCAACAGGACTCTAGACTTCCCACGGCCTTACTGGCTTAAATTTACCTGATAAACAGTGGAGTACATAATTTATACAAACAAGACCAGATCAACTGTAAAAGTGTTTTATTTGCCAGATGTAATTGTTGTCTCTAAGGCTTACTGCCTCTGTCTGCTAACCTAGATCTAGTCCTGGAAGCTTCTAGTCTCTGTACAATCTTATCTAGGCCTAGAATGTTTTCAGCCTCTGAGACTTGCTTCTGAATAAGCTCACCCTTTCTAGTTTTTTCTCATCTCTGGCTGGCTGATTCAACTTAGTTGTTCTGGCTCAAAATGCCTCTCCAAGCTGACTGATTCAATCTGGGTTCTCTTGAATTTCTCCACTGGGCCTCATACTAACTTTGCCAATAAATTCTAATATTTTGGCTCATTCTCATTCTCTGATTTGTTCTGTTTTCACTTGTGTCTGGCTTGTTCTTTCTCTGCAACCTGTCTCTTTACAACTGTCTCAGTAAAACTGCCTTCTCTCCTTTTCTACATGTCTCTCTCTTAAGTAGTTTTTCTTTCCTCTCCTTGTGAGAATTGAGCATGCCCTATTCTGTCAAATCTTTCTCTGATTTATCTCTATGTCTGCCACTCAGTTAGACATCACTTTCAGACATGGATGCTTCCTTCTACAAACTAACTTTATCTTCATTGTTTGGGATTAAAGGTGTGTACTAAGGGCATGTCTGTATTCCAGCCAGAGGGATTCAAGGTGTGTGCCAAGGGATGAGCCGCACCACATTAGAAACAAGTTTTTCCAGTAAACAACACAATCTTGAGGCTCACAGTGGGATCAAATATCCTCTGCAACAATTGACCTAAAGAGAAATGAGCTAAAGAAGCAATATTGGCTGAGTCCAGCCTGAATCTTCCCTGTGTTTCAGGGAATTAGAGTAAAGAACAAACAAAAGCAAGAGCAAAAACAATGACATCAAAGACTGGCCAGCTTTTTTATATGGAGATGTGTGTGAGAGACAGAGAGTGTATGTGTGTGTATATGAATACATGCAGTATATGTATGTGTGTGTGCATGCGCACACATGCATGCGCGCGTGCATATGCATGGACAGTGGAGGCCAGAGAACACCAGGTATCCTGAAAATCATGTTCTGCCTTATTATTTTTGAGATAGAATTTCTCTCTGAAGCTATGCTGGCAGTTAGGAATCCCAAGTGATCTTACTGTCTTCCTCATGCCCAAGAATAAATACATGCACATGTGGCCACACTCAGCTTAAAGAGCCCCTGTCACCCTTTTCTTTAAAGGACAGAGTACTACTATATAGCACAGGCTACACATCCCGAGCTTTAGCTTCTCCTGTGTTGTATCGAGATTACAGGTGTTAGTGATACATACAGCTGTCATAAGTATTACACCATGGCAATTACCAATGCTAAATACACTACGAAGATGTCACTAGCCAAAACAGAGAGACATTTACAAACCAAGGTTACCATAAATGCAGGAGCCCTTAGGCCATCCAACTTTGCATACCATGTAGTAATCATGACTTGTACGTGGCAGTGTTTGAAACAGTTCTTAAACAGTCTTAAGATTTTGAAGGTTGCTTTTAACTGTACTATACTGGAGCAGGTAGAACACACATACACACACACGTGTGTATGTATATATATGTATGTGTGTGTATATGTACATTTATCTATATGTGTGTATATATAGTATATATATTGTTATATTGGTATCACATTAATGATTCAGTTTTTTTTTTTAAAAAAATCTTATTTTCTGAGAAATGTATGTATGTAATCATGGTGACCTATGACATCTATTCAGATCTAGGTATCCCAAGAGTACCACAGTGTCACAGAAAACTGAGTCAAGAGGAGCTGGACACTAAGAGACTATTAGAGGCTCTGTGCTGATCAAAACTTGGGAGGCAGACAGACAAGGGGTAGGGAGAATATCTGAACTTGGGCATCAGTATACATGCATACTGGTTGCTTACCAGCCAGCTGGGGCAAGTTACTTCTATTTCTGTGTAAGCAGGAAGTAGAACTAGTTATTCCACTTACATTCAAAGGGTTGTGGGAAGGTCAAGTGAGATACTAGACCCGCAAAAGCTGCGACTGTATGGATCATGGCGTTTGGCTTCGTCAGGCTACCCTGAGTACTAAACCCTTAACGACTGGACGAAAGCCTTAAAGCAGTCAAACGAGGAACACTTAGTTACTGACACCAAGAGATACAAGAAAAGAGAAGTCCCTTTGAAGGCAGAGAGGCTTTATAGGAAAGATGATGTTTGTAACTTAGTCTAGAACGAGACAGTTAAGCAGAACAGTCCTACAGGCCTGGGCTTCAAGGAGAATGGGGAAATCACCCAGAGTATTTGTCAACAGAAAAGCAAGATCCCAATCTCTGGGTGGGGTGGGGGATTAGGAAGTCCTGAGGAAGAAAACAACAACATCACAAATATTAGCATAGAAAAAGAAAAGCTGTAACTGTCTAGTCATCCTTTCCTCAAGTGGAAGGCAGTTCAGTACAGCTAACTGACTCAGAACGGTTCAAAGAGACCAGAAGCAGAAAGGTTATCAGCTTCAACTTTGGGAGGCTATTAGTACCCTGGAAAGGAAAAGTACAGGGCAGCTGTCGAGAGGGGAGCCAGAGTTCACATCTGGAAGCAAGCAAACAAACACACCTGGGAGCCAAGAGGATGGATCACAGAACTAAATCTGAGAGGTTAAGAAGAGAGAAATTGTAGAGCAGACAATAGACAGGCAGGAGGAGAGAACAGAGTGGGTGGAAGAGGGCTGGTGTAGGATAGCCCCTGGGAAAACTTTTCCAGAAATAAGCAGAACGCTGATATACTGGTACCAGTGTGCATGTGCACCAGGATGGGCAGTGGTTTCGTCTCTCCTGTTACCTTGAGTGAAGCCAGTAAAAGTGAAGTACCCACTTGTGGCAAAGAGCACACAGATGAATACGGAAACCAAGATGGATGTGTGGATGATCCGGCGCCACTTTGCTACCGTGGGCTCTTCGAGAGAACCATAGACTAGGAAGCAGTTATGGTGGCAAATGAAGGCTGTAACACAAAAGAAAACCTCATTACTAGGGAAAGAGCAGGATTGTGTTTTCTACTTTGAAAAGGTGAGAGATGTATACTGCCTTAGAATATCAAATATCTATAATGAAAATGTATTAATTTACAGCACTAAGTAAGCCAGAACGTAAGGCCTACATACAAGGAACTTCACAGAAGGCTTGCCTAGTGACTTCATGTAACTTTCAACATGAACCAGACTTGTCCAGCAACTCTCCCGTGTTTTTCCTCTTCCCCTTCCTATCTTCAGGAAAATCTGTACCTCATTTTATTTGGCAGCTGGGACATAGGGGAGTTATAGATATCTAACAATCTTAAATCCTTTCTGCAAAGATTTTAAAGAAGTCCATGATATTTGCTGGACTTTCACATTAGAAAGCACACTAACCATTGGTTGAACTAAGCAGTGGGTTTGACAAAATCACACCATGAAACAGGTCGGAGGGGCAACAGGTACACAGAGGCTGCCTCTAGGACGATGAAAAGAAGTGGTTTGGGGGTTGGGAAAAAGTGGCTTTTTATTGAGGCCATGACACATGTGCAGGAGGACATGCGGCAGGGGCAACAACGGGAATTGTTTCGCCTGTTGGCAGCTAGTGATGATATGACTTGTTGCCAAGTCCCTCAGGGCTGTCCAGGAAGGTGCCTGATTGCTAATATTGTTATGGAGGTCCCTTTGGGTTCACCAGGGATGTACCTGATTGCTAACTTCTGTAATGAATGTCCAGCATAGAAACACTGTTCTCCAATTAGAAGCAAAAATTTAGTAATGAATGAGAAGGTTTAGTAAAGGACAAGAAAGGCTTGAGCCTGATTTTATATCAACACGAACTAGATTATATGCTGCTAATGGGGAAATCTAAACACAGAAGACCCTCTATAGACATATATAGACCAGAACCTCTTCCCAGAGCAGATGTGTCATATTGAGAAAGGGTTTTGAAAGCAGATACTCACCAAAAGACATCACCCCAATAGCCTGGATGGCATTGGGCTTTGCAAACACCCAAGCATTGTCTGTCTTTGGTCTAGAAGAAAATCAGTTAGTTAGATACATTATTAAACAAGTGTAATAATAAGTTGGAGAATAAGAAATAGCGTCACACATAAAAAAAATGAGTATCTTTCAATAGGAACTTAATAAGCATGCTGGAAAGATGGCTCAGAATTTAAAAATACTTCTTTTCCTTGCTGAGGAACCTTGGTACCCAGGTATGGTACCAAGCACCTTCATGGTGACTCATGGCCATTTGTAACTCCAATTCTGGGGTTGAATGCCCTCTTATGAACTCCTTGGGGACCATATATGTGATATACACACAAACACACAAAAACACACACACACACACACACAGAGACAGAGACAGAAAGAGAGAGACAGAGAATAATATTCGTAGACAAGAATACCCACATATACAAAACAAATAACTTACTGAAAAGAAAAATTAATAAGTGGGCTCCATTCGTCTCATCAACATACTTTTCCTGGGGGCATCAGAGTTTCCTAACCCCACTGCTTTAAAATGTCTGTTGAACACTTGGGAGATTCTGTGTTTAATTATACATGTAAAATACTCACTGACTGTGTGATTTGGGGAATCGATTTGCTCAATCAATATAACAACAAACATTAGTATGGAGTCACCACACAAGAGCCTAAGGGAGACAGATATACAATTACCAGTATCCTATAACTGCTCTCCATTCACCTCTTCAGTGTTTCAGGTTCGATTCCCCTGAGAGAGGTGTAATGGGAGCTGTAGTTCGCTGAGGAGGGTACACGTGAGTTGATGCTGACTGAGGGTGCACTGTTGATTTCTGGGGAAATATACTTGTTTCTTGCAGAGACATTTAAGAATTATCATCGTTTATGTTAGACATAGAAGTGCACACCTTTAACCTTAGCACATAGTGGGCAGAGGCAGGTGGATCTCTACAAATTCAAGTCTAGCTTGATACAATACAAATTGAGTTCCAGGTCAGCCAGGGCCACACACTGAGACTCTGTCTCAAACCAAAACCAACACAATTATTTTTGTTTAACATCAGGATAGTTTCTGCCTAGTGATCCAGTTTGCTTTGCTTCCTGGTGTGTTTCGTACAAAATTTTTTCATGCCTTGGCCTCATGTTTCTACCTGTTGGTAGACGTCTCAAGAGGAGTTTTGATCATAAACACTTTTAAGAATTATATTTTACTCAGTTATTTGTTTTGAGATAGAGTTAGTTCCAGGCTGGCCTCAAACTTGTGATTCCCCCTGCCTCAGCCTTTATAGCTCTGGGATTAAACGTGTGGCTTCGTCTTGCCTGTTTACACACTTTAAATTCTCAAGGAGCATAAATCCCAGTGGAATTAAAACATCCAGAATCAGCACGGATTCGGATTGGCCTACCTAGAACACAGTTTCTCCTCTACCTTCAGCAATAATGAATATTACAGGCCTTGAATCTATTCCTCTGGCCCCTTCTATTTATTGGCTAAAGCATGCCATCAGCTAAGTTAATCGATCCCTGTTTCAATTTCTGCATTTGTGAAATGTGTGTAACCATATTATCCAATTCCCTGAGCTATTGTACAGATTAAATGAGATAAGGCATGTAAATCTTCTGAACTAGGGACTGTAAGGCAGTATATATTCAATTTATAGTCAGTTTTATCGGTTCTATTTAGTAATATTTGATTAGTATCCTTTCTTAAGTGTTCGAAGGCCGATAAGCATCCACAAGCATGACACACTTCTATTGATAGGTTTGAATGAGACTCAAAAGAGTGTATGGAGGTAGACAAGGAGCCCACTGGAGAGCACGCAGTCACTTGGGGGTTAAATAAAAAGAGGAATTCTCAAGATGAAAACTCAACTTTCATGTTTGTTATTCATTGTCTGTATGAAGAGGACACAAGCGGATCCCATTTATTTTGTCAACGTCTGTAGAGTTTGTGCAGTATATCATCTTTCTATAAATGAACTGAGCGGCTCTCAGGGGGAAAAGCTGTCTTTCAGAAAAGCTAGCCTGTGAGGGAGGCCTCCCACTGTTTCCAGGCCTGCTGGGAATCTCTGCTCTTTGAGTGGGAGCTACTGCCACCTGCTGCCTCCACTGTTCTCTCTTTCTCTCTCTCCAGTCAGCCTGGCAAATTCCAGCCTTAATGAGCAACTGAAACATGCACGCTTATTTAATACACTTATAAAACGATCCCTGTTGGGCAGTATTAGCAGAAGACTCTAACTTTCTGATACGCTCTGAGTGAGCAATGTGTTCCAAATCTAGAAAAACGATAGAGGTAAGAAGACACGGGTTTTCAATGATTTGTCACAGAATAGGACTGAGTTCACAAACAGGTCCTCAGAGAGGGAGGGAGAAAAGGAGGGAGGGGGAGGAAGGGGGAAGAGGGAAGGAGGAACAAAGGGATGAGGAAGGGGAAAGAGAAGTGGGGGAGAGAGGAAAAGCAAGAGTGGGTGGGGCTCAGACACCAGTGAGCTACCCTGGGTGTTCCAGTAAAAGGGGAAAACAAAGAAACCAGGGTGCTGTGAAATCCTGGACAGAGAGTATCTAGAACAGGGAAGAGACAGAGGGTGGGGGTGGGGTGGGTGGGGAGTTGGGGTGGGATCCTAGAGTGGAGGGGGTGGTGCAGGAACAAGCTGATCTCTCTAGAAGGCTCAGCAGGACAGGAGGCCAGTCAGGGTGATCCATTATCTTACCTGTGTGAGCATTTGAAAGGAGGTTAACATAAGAGATCAAGTCTAAAAGTCAAACAAACAGAGCAAACTGGGAAACACAAAACCGAAAGCAGGAATGAAGCAGGGAAAAGGGAGAAGGGGGTAGGAAGGAAGCGTAAGAGAAGGGAGGGACTTCATTTTGAAAACTTTAGTGTCTATGAATTGCAAGATGTGAAGAGAAGATAAGGTCATTTCCGGCTTGGCACAGAGCTGTTCGGAGCCTTAGAATGACCAGCGCTTCCAAAAAGAAATGATCGCTTCCTTTACATAAAAAAAACCTTAACAGATGTTAATTATATAATTTTTGTTTAGCCTTTTTGGTGGAGGATGCTGGGGATCAAAATCAGGTTGTCCTACATGCTAACCACAAAGCTATACATAGCCCTATGTGCTTTTAAATAAAAGACCTACTTTTAAGCATTTTCATTTAGAGGTATGTCCATGAGAGTAGATGTTGTGTGTGGGCAGGCCTGGAGAGGCCAGAAGAAGACACAAGATCCTCTGGAGCTGGGGTTGCAGCTGGTTGTGAGCTGGCAGATGTGGGTGATGATCTGGATTCTTGTATTCCTGCATCTTATCTTGATTAGAAACTTAAATTTGTTATCTTCATAATGGCTGACGGATCAGAAATGTTGTCCTGACAAATAAACCTGTCTTCATGAAGTGATAAAAACAAGCTTCAGGCTGGGTATGGTGTCTCACCTGAAATCTCAGCACTCAGGTGGCAGAGGCAAGTAGATTTCTGTAAGAATGGGGCTAGCCTGGTCTACAAAGCAAATTTCAGGCTAGCCTGGGCTATATATTGAGCCCCTGTTTCTAATAAATAACAACAAAACAACAACTAAGCGTCAAAGTATTGCTACTGGGTCTTAGGACACTGCACCTTTAGGCCAGGAGGCTCGGAACACCTTGTACCTTCTGGTAGCACACACTCAAACTTTTCAGCAGAGCACAGGAGGCTTCTGAATAATTCAATGTGGGCAGAACCTGTTCTAAATTAACTGCTTCAATCAGACACGGCTTAGAGTTAAATGCACTGGATACCCCTAGGCACAGCTCAGCATTTCCTGTCTTCTGTCACAGCACAAGCTCTAAGTGACAAGCAGACCAGACCACTTCCTCAAGCTCAGCCTCAGCTGGCTCCTCAGCCACTGCTCCCTCTTAGCTCATTTGTGTCTGACTCCTCAGTGATAAAGATCTGTGTTTGACGTGAGCTGCCAGCCCCCCCCCCCCAAAAAAAAAATCCTCCCTTGTGATTACTTTCAATGTCAAAATGGATTCACTTACTTTAAATACAATTTATAAAATTCGATTTAAATTTTCAGAAAACTTAATGCTATTCTTTTGTGGGGGTGGGGTGGGTGGGCAGAATTTAGTTCTTCTGTTACAAAAAACGATCCGTGTGAAACAAATCATGTAATCACGAACACGTTTCGTCACTTGAGATGTCAACTTTCTTTGACTCTGATTATCAACGATTCTTTGATTCCCCTACAGACTCTTCACAAAGTGCTGTTGCTGGGTTGATTTGGCACAAACAGGCAGGTGGGAAGGAAGAGAGTAGGGTCTTACTTCAGAAAATGCCCCAGTGTAGGGGAATGCCAGGGTAGGGAGGCGGGAGAGGGTGGATGGGTGGGGCTCACCCTCACAGAAGCATGGGTGGGGAGGGAATAAGCGGTTTCTGGAAGGGGGGACTGGGAAAGGGGATAACACTTGAAATGTAAATAAAGAAAATAGCTAATAAAAAAAGAAAAGAAAATATTTATTAGTACCATCACCATCATTATTGTTATTGGTATGTGTTTTGTGTATTCATTTGAAGAACACAGTTATGGGTATGAGTAAGAACATGAGCATGTAAAAGTCAGAGGACAACGCCAGTGTCTTCCTCAGTCACTTCTCCACTGTTTCCTTCTTCCCCCAACATAATATTTTTATTTATTCTTTGAGATTTCACATCATACACCCTATCACATTTACTTCCCAGTCCTTCCCTGTCCACTCCCTTCCTTGTGACATCCCCCCAGCAAAAAGGAAAAAGTCGAATGTGTGCTATCCCTCTACTTACTAGAGCTTGCTCAAACTCTCTGTGGCCTGTCCCTTCCACAGCGCTGAGCCTTTCCCCTCCTGTAGCCCTGCCGGAAGCCATCTATTCTGGAGAGCAAGATTTCATCATCCTATCACAGTTTTTAAGAGGTCTCCTCAGTGGCTTCCTGTTATGATGTTACTACCTATTTGGGGTGGGGGTAGTTCTTTCAATGAACCTGAATTGGTTCCAGACTGGCTGGCCAGCAAGTCCTGACCCCTTCCTGTCTCCACTTTCCTATTGCTGGGATCACAGGCATACACCAGTGATTTGGCTTTACAAAAGGGGTGCCTGGAGATCTGGATCCAGGTCCCCATGCTTACACTAAAGACCCATCATGAGTGAACCATCTCTCCCAAGCCTCCTAATTTTTTTTAATATTATGAATATTTGTTAGAATTATGAGTATTCTTTGGATTTCTGATAGTTATAGGCCCAACTCTACCCTCAATAAACTTTAATAGACCCACAGAGGGGGACTGGGTTATGTCTACCTTTGTAGCACCACAACCTAGAACAACTGACTCAATAGGCATTTAATAATACTCTAATTGATTGACACTAGACTCTTGTATTTGAGCCTTTGGTGGTGAGTTCTGGACCAACTATGAATCCAGTTGTCTAAGCTAAAAACCTTGGTGTCAACCATCACTCTACATAACTCTTGCTCCCTTAGTCCCTTCACGCAGTTACTATGTCTAATGAACTTTTTCAGCTTAAAGGTTCCTCCTTCTTTGTATCTACAATCCATGTACATATACTCTACCAGTTATCCTGTGCCTGGAGTCTTGACACAGACAGCCTTCTTCCAGGCTTCTGTTCTCCCCTTTGCCCCTACCTCAGGCTGCATGAATAGCCTAATTAAAGTGGGAGCTTTATCTGGTCACTCTTCTGTTTCAGAACTGTCACTGTCCATCAGCTAAACAAGACAAGTTTTTTACACTGCAGCAAAGCCTTCTCTTCATCTTGGTCTCTGAGTAAACCATTTCTTTGTATACTTTTAGCCAGAATCAACAAAACTCTAGTTATGTCTTAAACACAGTATCTATGTAGTGTGGAAAGGGGGTGATAGGAGAGTGGGGGTCAATGGTCGTTATGATCTGGGTTTGAAAATAAACTTAGAAAAGTTTTTCTTAATAGTAAATACTTTTACATGAAAATTTCATTGCCTCAAGTTGATGCTTATTCTTTAATTATATCAAAACTGTGTTCAGCCAATCCTGGGGATGAGTTAACTAAAGCAAGAAGGCATATGATAGCTGTTCAACTGATGATCAGGCAATTCTTTACTGAGCACCGAAGTCTGTGCTGGAGAGCTAAGATACAGTATGAACGAGCAAATGTGACCTCTGTTCTCCAGGTGCTTGTAGCAAGATGAAAGACATAAAGTACCCGAAGATGCCTAAGAGATGAGTAGAGACAATTCAACAACAAAAATGATCGTTTTATTTTTTAAGTAGAGAAACCTTCTCAATTCCCTTTGGTTAAAGCTCCAAACTTACAAAGCCAAAATACTCAAGTTCTGAATCTGTTCCTGAGTACCATTCCAGGGAAGCAACAGAAGCTCCTGATGTGAAACTCACATTGCCTACATGATCTGCAGAACAAATCCACATGTATCCTCTCTGTATCCTTAGGCCACACTTTCAAGAATGAATATCCCAGCTTCTATCTAAGGACCATGCAAACAATGCCCCAATTACTTTCTAGAGTTCCTAGAAGCTGGATGTGGTGGCACACACCTTTAATCCCAGCATTTGGGAGATAGAGGTAAATGGATTATGTGAGTTTGAGGCCAGCCTGATCTTCATACTGAGTTCCAGGACAGACAGAGCTACATAGTGAGACTCTGTCTCACCCCCTCTTCCCAAAATGAGTCAATATGGCATTTTTAGATTCATCTTTTGACTTGACCTATAATTTGCTCAATAGTTCCTATGTTTAAAATGAAATAAGGTATTTTAACTCTTTTTTTCATCTTAGGCCAGTTTCGCCCACCACTTTACCACATTTATACCGTTTATCAAATAAGGAGGTTGGGAAGACAGAAGAAGAAAATGGGGCATTGTCTAGATTCATTGTCTTTTACTGAAATAACTTATTGAACATTGATAGATCATATGGTTTTTAAGTATATAAGTGACATGAAATACTTTGCTAGAAACATTGTGGGATTTTTTTTCTTTTTAAAAATTTCATTAAACCATTTCTCCAGATTCCAATAGGAGTACTTTTTTTCCATGAGGATATTTATCATTCATTTACATCTTAAATTCTGTTGTATGTTCTTCCCATACCATGTAATGAAACCCCTGTAATCTAAATGGGTCCTGTAATTTGCAGGGTACACTGGCCCATCCACATTTCTAATCATTACTGTTTTGATGTCTTTGGGGACACTCATTTTCCTATTCAGGCTCTGGCATGAGCCTACTCTTGGGACCAGATCACAAGCAACTCAGCACAGATTCTGGAGCAGGAATCCTTATAGATCCTCAACAGAGCCAACTGGAACTAATCCTTGTAGTGGACTGGAAGCACCTGAAAGAGAAAACTCTTTCTCTTTCTGTGGACTTAGACCCCAGTAGATTTAAGTTGAGACTGCCTGCTGTTATCTTACGACAGTGAGCAGGCATTTCAAACAAGAGTAGGAAGAAGAGATGGAGATAAAGAAGAGCTATGTCTGACGTCATTCATTGAGCTCCAGGAAACAACACACAGATTGTCATACCCAGGAGCCAACCTTGAACCTTATAGTTGGGTTAATAAATTGTCTTTTACTTCAGTCAGATTATATTTTGGTGATTTTCATTTACAATGAAAATAGCAATAATTCATATGTCAAAAAGTTAAGTGAGTGAGTTTGTCAGAACTAATCAGAACTCTTCCTCAAATATTTATGTTTACATATTTTTTTTACCCATTTTTCCCGATCCTGTCTTGAATCCAGTCTAGTTTATTAAATTGTAGAGTTTTAGGCTTAGATTAGACAGAGTAAGGAAATTAATGCTTGCTGGGTTCTAGGGTACATTTTTTGTATCTAAATGTCTATAAAAAGTATAGACATATATCCTCCAGTTATGTTTAGAATGCTGTTATTAATTAAAATGCTATAACAGATGTCATATGAAGAAAAAATTTTACATTCGATGACATTAACATTTCCACACTGATTGTAAGATATGAATATTAATCATATCTGAAATAAAGAATTTTTTTTTAAAAAATACCTCTTATTTAAGTCAGAAAAATTAGGGGAAAAAAACAAGTGTTTATTGTATTTTCATACTTATGCTCTTTCTGGAAAACAATTAAATTGCCTTGCTATCCCAATTTTTATAAAGGAAAGACCTAGAAAATACAATAAAATTGAACATAATTTCCAAGAGGAACTGAAAGTTTCTGGGCTGTGGCTATTTGAAATCATACCAGAAAGCAGAATTTACGGCCCTATGAGTTATGGAAAAGGAAATTGAATTGTGTTTTATTTTTAAAACACAACCACTAAAAAGGTGTTTCCATGGTAACAAGGTCAATACCAGCAGCCGTTACAGACCTGCCTCTCTTCTGATAGTGGGTTTAAAGATCTTTTTTTTCAAATACTATTTTAGAAGACCTAGGGGGAGAGGAATCTACAGCTTTTCTGATCATTCATCTGAACTGAAAATGAAGAAAAGCACACACGGTGTATTGGATTTCTCATGTTTTATGGATGATAAGCATCTTTCCCTGTCTTATTTCCAGAAAGAAGCCTGCTTGACTAGCTACTGTGCCAACCTCTACAGAGATTTCATTAGCCTGGTTGTAAACAGGGCAAGCAGAAGTTGTTTGCAGAGCTATTCAAACAGAAATAAAAGGTGGCACCATTTGAAAAGACATACTTCTTATACATCTAAATATTGGAAGAGTTAAATAAATAATCCCCATCATTGTAAAACTTCAGCCTCAGATAAAATATTATATCACCAGTAGAGGAAATTAAGGCTACATTTGTTTACAGCCCAACCAAACAAATAGCTCTTTAGGCTCTTTAGCCACAAAACGAACTCATTTAACCTGACAGGAAGGGAACATCCCTTCCTGATAGTTTCCCTGATAGTTATCTATAGAGCATCATTTCCCTACTACACAGGGAGATATTGATATTTTATTTCTTTTTGTATTCAAAATAATCTGTCACATGACACTTTCCACATAAAAATAAATACTGAAAAACACAGATGAAGCATGAACCATCAACCACAGGCGATCAAGAAGAAACAAAATGCTCTGGTTTCATGGAGTGCAGCTGACATATACTTGTGGCTAGTCTCTGGGTCAGAGGCTCTTGCTAGCTCCTTGTTCATGGACTCTACTTGTTCCATATAAGTCTAGTTGCCTGGCCCCTAAGCAGATGCAGTCAGAGGCTCTGTGGGTGGGGGTCTGACACGTCAGTCATTTAAGCTAATCAGGTGAGTGTAATGTGTAGAGGAGATGGGGAACATCGTTTGCCCCTCTTGCAGCATAAGTGAGTTCTGATCCATCGACTTGTCAGGTTTCCAAATTCTCTCTCTCTCCCTTTCCCCTCTTTGATATTGCTTCACAGTGTTAAGTGAATAAAACCTTTCATTATATATGGCTGCTTAGATTCTCCTCTCAGTATGAAAGTTTATGTCATTATAGTTAAGTCTTATATTATCACCATTTTGCCTAAATGGTTACTTACTGCATTATTTAATGTGTTATCTTTTGGTTTTTGTACCTCAGTTTTTGAAAGCCAGGATGGAATATAGTATTGGCGAAGTAAATTCTGAATGAGCAGCCATAGAAATGGCCATATGCCCATGTGTTTCCATGTGCACATTTACAGAGCCTACAAGGCCTTTTATCCATTTATCTCTCTAAAAACGTTCTAGTCTATCTGTGAAGATACCCATCATACATTGTTCCCTTCTCAGGAAAGCTCTCCTAGATCCAAGCAGCTCATGACACCTTCCTTAGTTTGGGCATTGCCTCTAACTCACCTTTCATGTTTCTGCTTCACACTTATCACATGCATGGTATTTATTTTCTTTCTAGTTTTAGAACATCCCACTGATGAACAACTTGCCGTAGATGCTGATTTAATTAATATTGCTCTTTTCTCCCAGGACACAGCACAATCACCAACACCAATAGGTGCTCAATGAGAACCTCCTGAAAGGAGGATAAATGGCCATGTTGACCTGAACCAAATCATAAGTGTTTCAAAGCTGCTACTGGTGTATAGGGCTGGATAAGCAATCCCTTGCTTGCCTTCCTTCCTTCCTTCTTTCCTTCCTTCCTTCCTTCCTTCCTTCCTTCCTTCCTTCCTTCCTTTTTCCTTCCCTCCCTCCCTCCTTCCCTCCCTCCCTCTATACCACCCCCCATCTTCCTCCCTCCCTCCTTCCTTCCTTCCTTCCTTTCTCTCTTTCTTTCTTTCTTTCTTTCTTTCTTTCTTTCTTTCTTTCTTTCTTCTTTTTTTGACTTGGGAATGACTTTAGGGCTCCGTTGCATTCTAGTCAGGTACTCTTCCAAGGAGCTACCCTTCCTCAGCTATCTGTCCCAATTCTTATGTTAAAGCTCTGATATTTCAGTGTCCTGGTGTCTGACAAGAAGGCCCTTGGGAGGTACTAAGGCTCAGATGAGATCAGGAGGGGAACAACATAGCTGGTTGCCATGTGAAGACCTGTAGCAAGGGTACAAAAGACTCTATTAAATCAAAGCATGTTGGAACCCTGGCTCAGATTTCCTACCTACTTGAGTCTAGTTTGTTTTGGTTTTATTGTTTTGGTTTGGTTTTTTGTTTTGTTGTTTTGTTTTTTTGTTTGTTTGTTTTTCTTTTTTGGCATTCTTTTCTGGCAAGCTAAGGAGCCTTTCATAAGTGTGTGTATGAAGAGGCAACTTTACCAAGCAACAATTAATCAAGAGGGAAACAGATTCCCTGTGCACTACGCTACCAATCAGATCTATTCACTGGGTTTCCCTTCCCCCTTCCTTTCTTAGAGAACATTCATAGAAGACAGTGTTCTTTGCATTGCTTAAGACGTAGCGTAAATTAACTTCTATATTGTTTAGTACATTGCAGGTCTCTCAGCGCATTTACTGACTGTAAGTCTTTCTCTGATTCTTCCAAGAACTAACTATATGTTGTTTCTTACTGCTATGTGTATTTGATCTCTTTCTTTCTTCCCCTTTTCCTTCTTTTCTTACTGATTTCCTATTTTGAGACTGAGTCCCATGTTTCAGTCTGGCCTTGACCTTGCTACATAGCTGAAAATTACTTTGAAATCTCGATCTGGCTGCCTCCTCACATCTGGCTGTCACTTCTGTACTTATGTTTCTAAATATGCTATATTAAAGCAAATCTTGATGTAAAATCAAAGATACAACAACACTTACATGTTTGGCCCCAAGGAAATGGCCCTTGTCATTACGATTCCGAGAATTACAGTTGTTAAAATTGTAGAGATAAAAGAGATCTGCAAAAATAAATGCAAAGACATTGTCAGTATAGGATGCAGATAAATTATGCAACATAGTGCACCATTTTAAAAATCTACCAACAAAGGAGAGGGAGAACCTGTAGAGACCATATCCAGAGGTTAGGCATGCCCCCTCCCCCATCCCCCTCGTGGTTGAGGGATAGGGCCACCCACCCATCTCCAAAATTTTAACCCAGAATTACTCCTGTCTAAAAAAAATACAGGAACAAAGAGTGGAGCAAAGGCTGAAGGAAAGGCCATCCAGAGATTGCCCCACCTGGGGATCCATCCCATCTGCAGACACCAAACCCAGACACTGTTGCTGATGCCAAGAAGTGCTTGCTGACAGGAGTCTGATATAGCCGTCTCCTAAGAGACTCTGTATCTGACAAATACAGATGTGGATGCTCACAGCCAACCATCAAAGCACAGGGACCCCATTGGAGGAGTTAAGGGAAGGAGCTGAAGGGGTTTATAACTCCATAGGAAGAACAACAGTATCAACCAAACAGACCCTTCAGAGCTCTCAGGGACTAAACCACCAACCAAAGTGTACACATGGAGCCACCCATAGCTCCAGCTGCATAGGATTGCCTTGTCAGGCATCAATGAGGCCCTTGGTCCTGTGAAAGCATGATGCCCCAATGTAGGGGAATGGTAGGGCCGTGAGGCAGGAGTGCATGAGTGGGTACAGACACACCCTCATAGAAGCAGGGAGAGAGGAGTTGGGATAGGGGTTTGAGGAGGGGAAATGGAATCGAAATAACATTTGAAATGTAAATAAATAAAATATCCAATAAAAACTAGAATAAAAAAGACAAACAACAACAATAAGAACAACAAAAAAATCTAGGAACTTATCCATAGATTGTTTTTATCCAGTTCCCAAGTGGTTTATACACGTATAGACAGAGCAGTCTCTACATTCATGGCTATGTAACTACTATCATATCATGAGTTTTGTCCCTGAGCCACAAACAGAGGATCCAGTGTCCACTGTAATCCTGCTACAAAGCTTTAAGGGCTTTTATTTACTTCTGGCACAGGATACAAGTTGAGGATTTGTCCTGGAACTTGCTCTGTAGACCAGTCTGACCTCGAACTTACAAAGATCTGCAAGCCTCTGCCTCCGAAGGGCTGGGATTAAAGGCATGTACCACCACTGCCCAGCCAAAGTGAGGACTTTTAACTTATAAAAGTGAAAACATCTTGTTTATTTCAGGCCCTATTTTAGTATTGACTTAAGGGGCTTCCTACGTATAACTGCCTCTTCTATTTTTATCACCCTCCTTTCTTTCAACATGACATGCATACACTCATCCCCATTGTTTTTAATGCCTGCTATTTCCTCTTTGCTTTCCAGCTTAGTTAGTCCATTTGTCTGGTGCAGTTTGCCCTTTGCTCTGCTCTGGGTCTGTTCTTTGTCTTCCTCTCAGTGCTATGGCTATTTCATCGGGTTAAAACACAAGCTGGCGGGTGCGTGCATGGGCTCCACTCCATATGTTCACTTATTCCAATAGGTTTGTGTTTTGAGTCTTCATTTAAAATGAGTAAGCACATTTGAGATGGTTTCTATGACAAGGAAAAAAGTCTCAAGATGCTTTTGTTTCACGTGATTATTATTAACATTGGGTTCTAAGATTTTAATGTTTAATTTGAAATAAATATCTTTGATGAGTTCCCAGTCTTGTGAAGAACAGGAAAAATAAATAGCAAATTGAAGTTCACACAGCTAGACATTAATAGAGGTGGTATTCAAATGCCAGAGGCATATTTCAGAGAGAGCCAGCACTATGCTCTGTTCATTGGGATTTCATTATGACACCTTCAGGGGATATGTAGGTAATTAATATGTTCTGTGTTACCATTTTTCCAAGAATGTTTTCTTTTCTACTCTCAGAAGATAATATCTATATATTGAACTTGTGGAGGGAAAAATTGCTTACTCATTTTTATAATAACTGACACATAAAAAATTTCCTTTTGATATACTATTTTTCTATCTTTTCTTTTTTCTTTTCTTTTCTTTCCTTTCTTTCTTTCTTTCTTTCTTTTTTTCTTTCTTTTTTTTTTTCTTTCTTTCTTTCTCTCTTTTTTTTTTTTTTTGACAAGATCTCATTCTATAGTCCTGGCTAGCTTACAATTCGAGGTAGATCAGGTTGGCTTCAAAGTTACAGAGATTTGCCTGCCTCTCCCTCCAGCTCCGAAGTGCTAGGATTACAGGTATATGCTACCATATCTGGTCTGCCTTTTAATACATCCTTGCTTGTATCTGGATGGATTTTAGGAATGGAAAGCCTAGTGGTAAGAACACTCTGGAATGGTGACTCTGTGTGCAAATCTGCCTGGAAGAAGGGACTTCATCCCTGGATATACTATGTCAAACATGAAAGCAAGGAGTATGATATGGTTGATGGTTGCAGTTTTCACAGCAGACTGTAAAAGTATCTCCTAATTAATCATTATCAGAATGTTTGACCATGTAGGCATAATACCAATTATTTTTTGGGTAAAACAGAAACATTTAGCAATAAGAGAATAAAATCCAGGCAAATAGGGGGCTGGAGAGATGGCTCAGTGGTTAAGAGCAATGATACTCTTCCAGAGGTCCTGAGTTCAATTCCCTGCAACCATATGGTGGCTCCAGCCATCTGTAACAGTATCAGATGCCCTCTTTTGGTGTGTCTGAAGACACACAGCAACAATGTACTCATATACATAAAATAAATTAAAAAACAATGCAGGCAGATAATGGATAGTTGATACAAATAAGTTTCTATGAGTAAGTCAAATAATTATTTAGTTAACTTTATTTAAAAAATTTATGTTACAATAAATTTTTTTGTATCATAAGTCAAATTCTCAACAATTTATCAATCAACAAATTGGTATTTAAATTCACTCAGTGAAAAATGTGCATAATAGGCGTTGTAATTAACAAATAAAAATATTTTACATCATTTAAGGGATAATTTACCTTTAATTTTTGACTGATACACAAAACATAACAATATATATTAGGGGTACCATACATATATTTTACAGTGTTAATGTATAGATTGTACAATGCTTAACAGATTAAGCATTTTTGTCTTCAAACACTCATCTTTTCTTTGTCATGCTTAGTTTAAGTGTTTAAATTATCAACAATGAGGATGGGACACTTTCTAATAAAGTAGACTTGCTTTAAATATAGTTCTCTATATTTTCTAAGTTTAAAACTATTGTCTGATATCATGTTACCTACTTTAGTGAAGAAAAAGGAAGAACATATTTTATTCACATTTAACTACCAGTTTTCTCAAATGAGCTAATCAGTTTGCTCAAGCGTACTTGTAACTAGTATCCTTGTATGTAAGCATACTTGTAACTTGAATAGGCTGTAGATTCATAAAGCTAAGGGCTATTTAAAATGTAAAAATGGGGCTAGAGAGATGGCTCAGTGGTTAAGAGTACTGGATGCTCCTATAGAGGATCTAGGATGGATTTCCAGCACCTACATGGCAGCTCACAATAGTCTGTAAACACTCCAGTTCCATGAGATCTGTTGTCCTCTGGCTCCTGCAAGCCCATGGTGCACATACATACATCATACATGCAAGCAGAACACTCATATATATAAAAAACAAAAATAAATAAATCTTTAAAATGCAAAAATTACCTTTCCAAGCTTTGCTATATCTCGGTACAGTGACAAAGGCAGAGTGCATGTAACTGTTGAAACCACAATAATGAAGTGTCGACTAATAAACCAACTTCCAGGATCAACTAAAATATAGTAAATATTATTTAGTTTGCAGCTATAAATAACACATCGGTGACATATTAACTACCTAATCATTTCAATATGGAGAATGAATTTAAAAAAAACATATTTCATATATAAAGATTATTTTGAGTTAATAAACAAGAAAAACCATATTAAAATAGAAACATACCACAAAATATAAAGACTAAATAACCCCAAAATGAGCCTGTACTTCGTAAGATGTCATAGAACTTTACACTCCTATGACTAGCCTCTTTAAACATTTATTTATTTATTTATTTATTTAATGTGCATGGCTGTTTTGGTATATGTATGTCTTTGCACTGTGTACATGACTAGTGCTCAGAGAGGCCAGGAGAGGGTGTTGGATCTCCTGGAACAGGAGTTACAGATAGTTGCAAGCCACTATGTAGGTGCTAGGAATTGAACCCTGGTCTTCTGCAAGAACAGCCAATGTTCTTAACCAGGGAGCCATCTCTCCAGCCCCAATAGCATTGAAGTCAGCTTCTTTGCTCCTGTACTACAAGCAACCACGTATATGCCTTCCGAGTCTCAAAACCAGGACATGGTGACATGCTGAACAGGAAGAGGGTTTGTGATACATGAACAATTGGCTTACCATGGAAACAGTACAAATGTTCCTTAGGTGAGTGACGCACTAGTTATTTTGTAATACCATAGTATAGAATACTCCTAACAACAAAAATATTACTGGACTCCTGTTAGAGCCCCAGAGAGTGACAAATCTCAGCTACATAGCTACATACAACCTGCTGAGTACAAGAAACAAGACTCAGAAAACTACATGTTCTTTGGTGGCAAAACTACAAATAAAGAGATGGAAGTTTATGAAAACTAGCTACTTTTTTTTTTTTTTTTGAGACAGGGTTTCTCTGTGTAGCCCTGGCTGTCCTATGTGTCTTGCAACTCAGAGATCCACCTGGCTCTGCTTCTGGAGTGTTAGAACTAATAAAGCCATGCACCTCCATGTCTGGAGAAAAATAACAACTCTTTAACAAATTACTTAAAAGTTAATACAGATCTGTGGCCTGGGATGGATGTGGATCATGGGAACTGAGAAGTCTGTGAGGTAGTGCATGCCTTCATCAAATATTTTATTTATAAATGCTTATGAATTGCATATAGCTGTGCAACAGAAGTGTATGAAAACCCATCACGTTTCTCATTTTTACCTACCTCCTGGGAGTCTTTGTAAAACTTTGCTCAAAGTATCTCCAGTTATTATGTTGTAACTTATCATAGCTGGAAACACAGGGACAAGAATGGTCATCAGTAAGCCTGCGCATAGTTCATCTTGCATACCCTAAACACCAGCAGACATTAGTTTCTAAATATTTACATATTTTAAACACATATTACATATACTTTCTAGTATGTGCAGATTAAGGATATAACTTGATTGTTGAGGTTTGTTCTATTGCTATGTAGTATAATGCTAACTTCTATACCCAAAGGTCTAGGCCTACGGGTGACTTCTCGTTTGCAAGCTTTTGTTGTGCAAACCTTGTTCCATCATTTAAGGCTATTGGTTAAATAAAATTGGCTACAGCCAATTACTGGAGGGATTAGAGATAGGTGGGTTTAGAGTGACCTAGTTGGGGGAGGGAGATGAGAAGAGGAGGAGGAAGGAGGAGAGAGAGAAAGCTGCCATGAGGGGAGATTGAAGATGAGCACATGGCCAAGAGAAATAGCAAGTATCTGGGGAGGTAGTCAGGCCAGCAGTTAGAAGAGTAAATTAGGGGTGACAACTCAGTAATTGTCAAAGCCAAATAAAATAACTGTAGTCTGAGTCTCATTTATCTGTAAACTAGCTGAGGATAAGCTTAAATTGTACTACACTTGATAGATTTACATCAGGGTGTCAACTTGAGCTTCAGGAAGATTTTTCACTTTACAATTGGTTTATCCTAGAATGTTCTCAAATATTGAGTTTGACACTCATTTAAAAATGTGATTTATTTTGTTTTTAAAGGATAGTTTCCAAACACCTTTTCAGGAACCCATGTGTGCTGCTTAAATTGAAATCAAATAACTGTAGTAAAACTTAAAGGCACCCCACTCAAAATGTGCTCAATCAAAATGCAAGGCTTTTGAAGGAAGTATATTTTTACATTTCTGTGGGAACATGTGGACTTACTCCAAGCATTTTTGATTTTAATATAAAATTTGAAGTCAACACTGAAATTCTCAAAGAATGAATAAGATGTTTTATAAATGAAGTAAATTTGATCATTCATTTATATGAACACTTTATCTATTTCAGAACACTTTATCTATTTCACAACTGTAGTACAAACATAGCTCCTCCAAATCCTTAAGTTTTCAAAAAACAAAATAAAACAAAAAATAACTGTATTAAGCCTTAAGAGAGACTTATTGTCACTCATTTTAAATCCCAAATCATTGTGGTTATACCTATGTGTTTGTGTGCATGTATGTGTGTACATGTGTGTGTATGAATGAATATATATGTATGCATGTATATATATACATATATATGTATGTGTTTGTGAGTATGTGTGTATATATGTTATATACTTATATATATTATGATGGCAGAGAGAAAGAAAGAGAGAGAGAGAGAGAGAGAGAGAGAGAGAGAGAGAGAGAGAATAGGACAGTTAGGGAAAACCAAAACATCTACGGAATCCCTATTCATTTTAGAAAAAATGTTCACAGAATAGATTGAAAGTATAAGAAAATCAAAAGAAAATAGTTAATATGCAAACACTTAATTTGGACAACACCACAACTACTAATTGTCTTTGATGACTCTCAAGTGTGTATTAAAGCTACTGTTATTCATTCAAAAAAGACCATGCTGGTACCAACTATTGTAGTATCTGTCTTTACCGCCATCTTACCTATGAAAGGGTACATAAACTGTAGGGTAGAGAGCAGCAGGTACCCTGGAAAGCCAAAGGTCTTGTTAACCAAAGACTGGTAGGAGTCTGTTCCAGAAAGAGCTCCTCCTTTTATCAATAAAACTAGGGAAAAGTCTGTAGTGAAACAAAACAAAACATAAATCTTTTGATATAAAATGCATCTGATTAAAGCATTTGCTACAAAGTGTTCGTGTGCCTCAACTGAATTGTCTTAGAAAACAAACAAGAGAATGATCTTTAAAGCAAACATTCATGTAGCCAAACATTCATGACCTCAAACTTGCTATGCTTCCAAGGATGACTTTGAACTCCTGATCTCCCTGCCTCAACCTCCTGAGTGCTGAGATTATAGGCAAGTGATACCATGCTGGGATGTCGGAACGTGGTCCGAGAATGGAATTGTGGTAGTGCCTTGGGAAGATGCCAAGAAAACAAGACAAGGGTCTTGAGACCTCAGTTTCCTCAAAAATACAGAACTGTTCTTGGAATGTGTTCACATGCCCCTCCCAGGTGTAGCAGAGAGGAGTGAGATTACTAGTCTCCAGTATGCTTGCAGTAGAACAACTAACATTTACTACCTGTTGATCTGAAGGCTTCATCAGAGGCCTCAGGAAAGCAAAGGAGGCTGGATGTGATGCATACGCACACATATATTCATGCATACACGCACATGCACACACCTTAACACTAGCACTTGCAAGGCAGAGGCGGGTAGATCTCCGTGAGTTTGAGGCCAGCCTGGTCTACAAAGCAAGATGCAGGGCATCTAGAATTACACAGTGAGGCCTAGTGACATATACATAGGCAAGAGAAAAAAATGTAGATGTCTGGAGATGTAGCTTAGTTATAGAGTGCTTGTCTAACATATATAAGCCTTGTGTGTAATCCTCAGCAACACATACACTAGACTCGATGCCCCATGCCTGTAATCTCAGTACTCAGGTGATGGAGGAAATAGGAAGTTAAAGGTTATCTTCTACCCCATAGCAAGTTTGATGCCAGCCTGGAAATGAGATTTTGTCTCAAAGAAATCTAGAGATAAACCACCACTTCACTGTAGTGTTCCTAAGTAATTTCCATAAGGTCAAATGGCTAACAAGGACCACAGGGTCAAGGAGACAGGATTTAAATTACAGCCTAACTTGAAAACTTAAGGTTTTAATTGCCATGCTGTCCAGTAGAGCTATAGCTTTTAAACAAAGACTTATTCCATTTAAAAAACAATTTTAGTGTTAAAGAAAAAAATTAATATACTGTATTTATATATTTTGCTATTAAAACATAAGAAAGGAAATGGATATCGAGATATAAATTGTTTGGCTTTTGAGAAGGAAATCTTTTATTTATTAAAATGATTTAAGGATGTGGATGCTGTTAGGAAATGAATTGGTCAATTATTACTACTGATAGCAAACATACAATGCATGACTTTGTTGAGATTATACATTGTGGGTAGACTAGCAACTGACCATGCTACTTCCATTATGATTTATTTACATGTAATATGATGTGGGTTTACTTCATTTTCTGCCAATCCCGACACACAGGTGAGATGTTTAATTATCTCTGCCTGCTGATTTATAATTATGTGTTTACAATGCACTAAAGCTATGGTAATACACCTGGGTGAAAATTAAATATTTGTCAGGGCTAACTGGGAAGCAGGAAATTAAAAAATGACCAGGCTTTTAAAGATACTTGTATTCATATGCATAGATTAATGTTTCTCTCAGGCCTGGTCAGAGGAGCTGCATTTTGCAGTGGGAGACAGTTGATGCATAGACTCACAACTGAGGGCTTGACCCTAAGTGGGTCATATTTATTGTTCCTTCTACAGTTCAGGAACATTGTAAAATACGGAAACAAAAAAATGTAGGAGCCAGTGGAAGGGGAGATCCCATGAAACAGTGTCTTCTGGACATGACATAACATGTGCACTCATGAACTCTTTTATCACGTGCACAGGATAGGGGTCCCTTTAACACCCATCATGCCCATTGGAGAGAGGCTCATGAGATTCCACTCTTTTCTGTGGGGCTATGAACAGTTAATGGTGGCTGTGCAGCAAGGGAGGTTATTCTTTTCTTCAGTGGTGTAGCCAATGGTTAGTTGCTATTCTATTAATAATCCCTGCCTCTGCCTCTGCTACTACTGCAAGCTACTGTAGCTAAACTCAGTGGGACACACAGACACACACACACACACACACACAGACACACTTCATGGAATGAATGGATAAGGCAGAGGAAACAGGTGTCAAAGAGGTAGTCTTAGGTGGGGACTAGCAACACCCCAAGACTGATGGCATATCTCTGGAGCCCCAAGTGTACCTCCTATTGCACTACCCCTTCCCCATGGTGGCAACAGAGGTTGACTAGTTTTTGGATTGGCAATAGTAATTATCTGAATCCTGTGTAAAAATAGGGATGGGGAAAGCGCATAAACTCACAGGAAGTGGGTTTCTTGAGGCCCAGGCCACAGGTTCAGAGAGGAGACAATTGAGGGGTTTTGCACTAGTTGGTACAAGGCGTCTATCTAGAGTACCACTGATAACTGTCACCACAGCAAAACAAAACAAAACAAAACAAAAACAAAAACAAAAATGGAAACAAAGCCCCCTGCATCTGTTAATGACTCCTGGCTCTTTCACAGTGATCCTAAATCAGAGGAAAGGTGCTGTTTCACAAAGCTGGTGGGATGGCAAGACTGGCTGAATTGAGGATCACAGCAAGGAAAGGTGGTCTGAGCGCTGAGCCTGCATTTACATGAGGAGTGGCAACCTGTGGGTGTGAATGGACGTTGCATAAGTGGGGAGCAGAAGAGAAAGTGATCTAGAGGTAGCTTTCTGTTGTGCAGGAAGGCACTGGCAGACAGAGCGCGCACACACACACACACAGAGAGGAGCACTGGAGAGAAGGGGCCAGCCTTGCCATGTGAACACCCAAACCCGAGCATCACCTACACAAACACAGCCGACAATGGCTGCCCATCTGTGTGCACCTGCCACCCAGCTCTGCCTTGTGCACTGTGGAGCAGCGTCCTCTCAGCTGCCACCAGTCTTGAAATGACTTTCTCATCCACCATGTTCTGCTTGAAATGAAAAAGGCACATGACCAGCTTTAGGCTTGGTGATATAGCCTGCTACTTTTACTAATCTGTTTAAAGGATTAGGAAGTAAAGCAAATCTCCTCAGATGTGAATTCTTTAGGACGCTTTGATGCACTTCTTAATTAAGTAGGAAATCCAATTGCAGGGTATATTTGCTTAAGTAAAGAAGTCATTGCACAATTTAAATTGTAGGGATATGTAGTTATATGCTATTTACCTGTGATGTATGAGACCCAGAATAAAAGCAGTAGTCCCAAGGGAAATCCAGCTTGCTTCATTGAATAAGGCAATCCTGGAAAAGCATAAAATGCCCCAACCTTACATTAAAAAGACATATAGAAGATGCAAAAAACTCTCACAATTCATATATAGAAGGTAAAATAAATTATATAAGTGACTAATGAGCTGTAACTTGTTAGTCCAAAATCAAATATTAGCATATTAGCACTTATTTCAGAATGGAATGTCATTAAGGACCTGTCAAGAAAGCAAGCACATGAGATGAAGAAGAAGAATTAAAAGGCAGCAAATGAAAACTAATTCCAGTTCACACAAACAATGCTTATCTCAGGGTGATGGTTAATGCCCTGAACTCCATGGAGGACGAAGGCCCCTTCCTTCCATGCTGCTGTGGAAAGCACCAGGGAACAGCTGTAGGATTTTAGAGAAGACTGATTCTGGAGCCAAAATGGGGAAACCATGTAGAAAATAGAGAGAATATGGAGGAACAGGAAAGCAAAGTTATTTCTTCTCAAGCTAAATGGGGCTTATAACATTATTTTTTTATCTCCTTTGTACATATGGGTCATTTTAGATCATAGACTATAAAATATCCGAAGTCAAATAATTTAAGCACTTCTACCCAGAATATCTCTTTTTCAGAAAAAAAAAATTTCTCTTTTAAATAATTCTGCTGAGGCCAGTTGAGGGGAACATTTTGACATCGCCGACCTGGATTAACCTGGAAAAGTGTTCACATCAGGAATAAATTCTAAAATTCTGTCAAGTTGAACTGTCCATCCTTCCATGATACACAGAGACAGGCTTTTAAACAAGCATGTGTCCCTGCTTGCTTCTGCTTCATCTCAGGAACCTCCAAATTATTGTTCATTTAAAACAAACAGACAAACAAACAAACAAAATATGTATATGGATTAATGTAAAGCCAGAAATCATAGCACTTTGTGAAAACAAAACAAAACAAAAAAACAACCCTGGAAATTAACTCAGGGTCTAGAGAGATGGCTCAGCAGTGAGCATTTGTTCCTCTTACCAAATACCCATTTCCCAGCACCCACATGGTGACTCACAGCCATCCTGGGACTCCTGTGCCAGGTTATGGGACACCCTCTACTGACCTCTGTGGGCACCAAGCATCATAAATAAATAACAATAAAAACCAACCCATTTGATAAACTTACACTTTTAAGTAAATTAAAATCTGGAAATATTGTAGTTAAAAAGTTACATATTTGGTGGGCATTGCAGTAGATAGGTTTTTGTTTTCTCTGACTTTTCTGAAGTGGAATGTTTCCAACTACAAAAAGAATAATAAACACTGGAAAATACTGCTTCTATTAATGGAATGCAATACCTTTTAAAGTTTTTACTTTTTCAGAAGCTTTCCCTTGCTTTTAATTTATTGGAATAACAGGGACTATTCTTATGAATTTTAAACACTGTTATAATGAACTATAATAATGACTAGATGTAAGAATATATTTCATAAGTTCACATTTTAAATTCAAGATAACATAGGTGCATAAGGAGATATCATCTAGTTTAATTTTCATAGGATTCTTAAAAGTCTTCCATTAAACTTCTGTACACCTAATATATGCAAGAATCTGCAATTTTCACACTGGCGCTAAGATAATTTTTGTAATACGTTCTACTTCAGAAGGAAGAAACAAATGCATTAGTTGACATGATCAACTGCCCAGGCAATCTGTGGAAAGGCCGTTTTCCCAGCTCCTGTGCAGACTCTCCCCAACTGGAAGATGCCATTGTCTGCTGTGGAGGGAGACAGTACATCTTTCCCATAAACAGAATGGAACATTACTATGATGGAAAAAATAACTAGAAAGGCTTTTATGGAAGAAACACAGCAATTTCCCCATTGAAGTTTTAGCGAATGCTAGCAATGCTAGCATAATAAAAACACCTTGAAAAGCTTGTCTTTTTACTTCATAAACAGAACCAAGCAGACACAGGTGGCTTACCTATTATCCCAGATCCTATAACAGAATTGACTACATTGAAAACAGCTGCAGACTGACTCGATTTCCCTTGCTGTTCATGTCCAGAGACCAGGCTTTCTCTGTCACTCGGGTCTGTCTCTCTCTATTTTAATAGATAAAATAATGATTGAATATTTACTAGTTTGAAAGTGAAAAAATGTCAGACAAACTAGCAATGCAGGATTCAAACATAGTAATGACATCAAATTATGCCTATAGTGTTACTAATATGTCAATAAGCAGGGAAAATAAGAATGGCCAGTAATCTAAAAGAACCTAAAAGTCTATCCTAAAGTCTCCACCAGTCTCCATGTCGGAGCTACCCAACTGCTTTGAACCAACTCCAGAGTCTGTTAGGAGTCAACCACATGACTTCAAGAAATTAAAGAGGTTGCTGATGTTATTGAAAAGTGTTTGCCAAATAGGCATAGGTCAGATTAAGTCAGATCTACTCCTTTTTGCCAAAACAAGACCCCAGCCTGAAACTTAAGGAAGCTTTTTAGCTACTGCCCCTGTTGCCAGTTTTACCTGCAGAGGACCCTTCAGCTGTGGTTGCTGATAGTTCATGTCTGAGCAAAGGAAGGCTCTGGAGCTGGGAAGCAGGCTCCCACCTGGCCAGTCTCCCTTGCTGTTTTGCCTGCAGTCAAGTTCACCAGAGCGATGGAGGGAGCGGGTGCAGCGGGTCTCTGGGTATGCTGTACGCTAGGCTGCATTCAGAGGTCTCCGCCTTCACGGGGCGGGTACACCCTGCTGGCTGCTGCGGGTGAGGATGCTGTGGATATTTCCAACCCTGTAGGCCAGACTTCCCTCATTCAGGGCTCGCTGCTCTCTCTGAAACTGCAAAAACCTGTCCCTCCCACAGGGCTTTCCCTTGCTTCTGTCTGTTCCTATGCCAGACTCTGAAGCCAGCTAAGAACCCAGCAACCTAGCAGCCCTCTTCACCACAGACTGACTTTTTTTTTTTAACCAGGTGTTTATCCCTCTACACCTGTTCTTGGATAGAAAAGGACAGTGAAATGTTATCACTTTTATATTAAGTAGAATTTGAAAGCCTCGTAAAGAAATAAACAGAAAACAAAAAATAAAACACTGTTCCTGGGACTTTAGCCAGCTTGTTTGCTGTACCTTAGTCAAAGGCGCCCTGAAAACTTCAGAAAAGGAGACATTAAGAGAAAGGCAAGATAGATTGATATTGGATTCAGGTAATGAACTTTTTAGAAGGGACGGGGCAAGCAGAAGACAACAGAGTGAAGGAACCTAGAATATCTGGGCTAGGAAGAACCTTAAATAAACTTCTATTTATTCTTTTGTATTAAACAGGATGAAACAGACCGGAAGTATACTCGGGCACGTAAATGAGTAGAGAACATCCTCTGGGGCAATACGACAATAATGCATAGATGCTAACCAAACAGAGTGGTTCTTTATTTCATATATTTATTTATTTTCGTGACCATTTAAAATTATGAGCAAAAAAGTTTTAATATAAAAAAAAACTGGGGCTTGGGAGGTGGCTTTGAGGGCACTTTGGCATGAAAGCATGGAGACTGGAGTTTGGGTTCCCCAAACCCCTTGACTGCCAGGTGAGTGGGATGAAGACAATTCTCAGAGCAATCTGCACAGCTAAGCTTGCTGATGGGCAAACTTTGGGTTAAATTGAGACATGTTTCCCCAGGGAACAAAACAGAGATCGATGGAAGAAAACTCCACCTCAGTCCTGGGCCTTCATGAATGTACAAACAGGCACCCACACATACCTACAGAACATGCAAAAGAGGGATACACGTTTAGAAAAACTAGAGCTATTTAAAAAGCCTCCACCTCTCTGTACCATTAATTGATAAAGTTCCAACATTTGCCCCTGCTTTTTCATTTGTGAAAATGAACACTCAGCGTTACAGAAACCCCACCGACTTCTCTTTCCTTGTTCCTCACAGCTCTAGAGTCAACCAATCCCCGAAGTTATCAATACTCTTCCATCTATCATTTGTAGGTATTAACCATAAGTCACACACACACACACACACACACACCATTAATAGTCTATAATGTTGCAAACCACATTCAACACTGTAATGTTTCTTTTCAACTTACAGAATTAGAGAAAGTATATGATTTAATGAAAGAACACAGAGAGATGGCAAGATATAATACTAATAATACTAATTTAGGTATATGCTAATTTCTGTACCACAATAACAGATACAATTTGAAAGAATATAATACTATTAGTGAATATACAGTATAGTAATAAGTGTTCAAATCCTTAGTAATAAATGCAGCAAATTACACAATTATATATAATCTTGTCAGAGAAAGTCATGACAATGAAGGGATACCAAATAAGGTATAAGTGGACAGATACCCAGTATTCATTAACAGAAAGGTTAGCTGTTCTAAGATTACCATTTCTAAGTTTAGCTTACAATTAATTTTACCATGGGCACCACAAATAATTGGGACTATAAACTGAAACATTGTGTAAAACTTAACTCTCCCATCAAAAGGAAAGATTTCATTTTAAAAGAGCATAAAATAAAGGGGAAAAGAAAATGGGTAGCCAGAGGGGGAAGTGTGGGTGAAAAGGACAGTAGAGAACAGGATGAAGAAAACGAAGTAGACTGACATAAGAACGTAGCATCCTGAAGCCATTACTTTGTGTGCTAACTCGGGGGTGGGAGTGGGGACAGACTCATGGAGACAGGGGGTGGGTTGGAGGTATGGGATGTGCAACAGCTGGAGAGTGGACAGGGGAGAATAAAATCTGGAGTGTGTGTGTGTGTGTGTGTGTGTGTGTGTGTGTGTGTGT